>NW_026057579.1:31785974-31859527 GCF_023721935.1 Panthera uncia
ATCCCTTTCCATCCCTTTCCATCCCTTTCCATCCCTTTCCATCCCTTCCCTTCCCCTTCCCCTTCCCCTTCCCCTTCCCCTTCCCCTTCCCCTTCCCGTTCCCCTTCCCCTTCCCCTTCCCCCCTCCCCCCTCCCCTCCCCTCCTCTCCTCTTCCCTCCCCCCCTCCCCTCCCCTCCCCTCCCCTCTTTTTTCCTTTCTTTTCTTTATTAAAAAAAAATTCTTTTTTAGTGTTTATTTTTGAGAGAGATACAGAGATAGAGCACAAGTCGGGAAGGGCAGAGAGAGAGAGGGAGACAAAGAATCCAAAGTAGGCTCCAGTCTCTGAGCTGTCCAGCATAGACCGCAATGTGGGGCTCAAACTGAAGAACCGCAAAATCACGACCTGAGCTCAAGTTAGACGTGCAACCGACTGAGCCACCCAGACACCCCAGTTCCTGAGTCCTTTTGCTGTAAACTTAGCCGTCTTTGATAGCTTGCTATCTGATATTGTGGGAAGTTCCAGACCAATCTTGTACATTTTCTGTCCTTGATGTGGAATTAATCATGCTTACACCTCCATCTTTTAATACATGGATGAACATTTCTTTAGACTCAATCCCTGGCATTGGATTTGCTAGGTCATATGGTGTGCACATTTGACACTTTGATAGATGGTGCCAAATTACTGTGTAAAAAAAGGTTTGTATGAGTTTATATTACTCTAATTATTTAACATTTTTATTTCACTGCGTTTTAGCCAATACTGGAAATTGTAGTTATTTAAAATTTGTATTAGTCATATCCTCAAGAAAAAAAGATGTTATTGTGTTAAGCTGCATTTCCTTGGTTAATTATGAGGTTCAAGATATTCCATATGCTTGTTAGTAATTTGTATTCCTTTATCGCTTATCCCATTTTTCTGTGTCGTTTCGCTGTTTTATGGGGTGCCTGGGTGGCTCAGTTGGTTAAGTGTCATGCACCCGACTTTGTCTCAGGTCATGATATCGTGGTTCATGGGTTCGAGCCCCGTGTTGAGCTCTGTGCTGACAGCTCGGAGCCTGGAGTCTGCTTCAGATTCTGTCTTCTTCTCTCTCTCTGCCCTTCCCCCACTCATACTCTGTCTCTGTCTCTCTCAAAAATAAAATAAAAAAACCGTTAAAAAAAATAAAAGTGATTTATTAGAATGGTAATGGACCCTGTATAATGATTCTTTGTTATATATGTTGGAAATATATTCTCTTGGACTATTACTTGTCTGTTGCTTATTGAATCTTTAAACATAAATGTAGTCACATCTATGCATTCTGTATTTTGATTTTTGCTGGGGAATACCTTCCCCATCCTTAATTTATAAAAATATTCCTTTATACTTTCTTTAAATTTTTATATTTGATTTTATTAAAAAATTTATTTTTACTGTTTATTTATTTTTGCGAGGGAGAGAGAAAGAGTACAAGTGGGAGAAGGGCAGAGAGAGAGGGGGACCCAGAGTCTGAAGCAGGATGCAGGCTCTGAGCTGTCAGCAGAGAGCCCAGCACGAGGCTCGGACCCACCAACTGTGAGATCATGACCTGAGCTGAAGTCGGAAGCTTAACCAGCTGAGCCACCCAGACGCCCCTAACTTTTTATATTTTAATTTTGAGAGGAGTGGGAGTCTATTTCTGAGTCACCGGGAATTTATTTTTTTTTATGTGTGAGATTTTCACAAATGGGCAGCCACGCCCAATACCATTTGTAGAAATGCCTTTTTTCCCATGAAATGAATGAAATGTCCTTTATATCATTGACTAAATTACCATATACACATGAATTTCTTTTGACTCTGTTCTGTTATTTTGGTTTGTTATTTGTTCCTGCACTAAAATCACATTGTTGTATCTGGTAGGGCACATCTTCTCATTGATTTCCTTTTATAATATTTTTGTGGCAGTTCTTAATCATTTTTTTCTATGAAGTTAGAATTAACCTTTCATTCTGTTAAAAAAAATACACTACAGTTATTTCTTGCATTGCTTTAATTGATAGATATTTTTGGTTCTTTGGATTATTTTGGAATATTAAGCCCTCCCATAACAGGATAGTATATCTCTCTGTATACAGTTTGGTTTTCAGTAAACTGTTTGCCATCAGATATGTTCAGAAGAAACTCAGGCATAAGAAAATTGGTTTTTAAAAATGTAGACGTTATAAAGTGCCAAAAAAATAACATTGGTTCAGTCTTTCAGTATAGTGTTGAATTAGTAGAAATTTTTATCCTTATCTTTTTTATTATTTTAAACTTAATGATTAAGTCTGATGTTTGTTGAAGCTTTCTGAGTAAGCTAGTAAAGGATTTGGTCTATTTGTGCTTAGCTTACCAAGTACTTTTTAATCAGGAATAATGTTGAAGTATTTAAAAACGTTTTCTTTAGCTGCTTTCAAGATGGTTTTTTTGTTTAATCTGTTACTATAGTACACTAAATTTTTTTAAGGTAATATAAAATGTAAAGAAAATGCCACTTGCTATAATTTTGTATTCTGAATAGAGTACTGAATTTGATTTACTAATATTTTAAGGAATTGTTTGTCTGTGTGTATAAGTGACATTTGACCTTTGATTTAATTCAAAGTTTTTTTTTTAATGGGTGATGGGCATTGAGGAGGGCAGGATGAGCACTGGTTGTTGTATGTAAGCCAGTTTGACAATAAATTATATTCATAGAAATAAACAAAAAGAACACATGGGCTTTCTTGATTGGTTTTCGTATCATGGTGAGACTACCCTAATAAACAGTTGAGGAACATACCACTTTTTTCTGAGCTTTGGTACAGTTTATATAAAATAGAAACTCTTCATTCCCTGAGGCTGAATTGAACTTACTTGCAAATCTTTTTTTTTTTTTTTAATGTTTATTTTTGAGTGGTGGGGGAGGGGCAGGGAGAGAGGGAGACACGGAATCTGAAGCAGGCTCCAGGCTCTGAGCTGTCAGCACAGAGCCTGATGTGGGGCTTGAACTCAATGACTGCGAGATCATGACCTGAGCTGAAGTTGGACACTTAATGGACTGAGTCACCCAGGTGCCCCTTGCTTGCAAATCTTTAAGCAAAAATTTTCAGTATATTTAATGACAAATATTTTAGCTTTTAAAATTTATTATGATAAATTTCGAATGTACCCCAAAGTAGAAAGAAGGTATATTGAATCCCTGTGTACTGTTCAGTCAGCCTCAACAGTTACCAACCATGGCCAGTCTTACCATGGTTCAGTCACACCAGAAATTGGCAATTTTTTTTTTTTTTTTTTGTAAAGGGGCAGTTAGTACATATTTTAAACTTTGTGGCCCAAGATGGCCACAAATCAAAGATTTTACGTTGATAGTTTATATAATGAGAAAACACATTTGTACACATTGTTGATGAAATTCAAAATGTGATAAAAAGTACAATTTTTTAAAATACAAGTCTGTTAAGGAGAAGAGTGAATTTATTTTCTGGGGCAATAACATTTTGTTGAATTGGGGTTCACAGTCAATGTTTGTAGATGTTCTATTAATGCTAATGTGTAATAAGATATTTTACATATTTTATTAGAAAATACCTTTTCACACAGGTAGGTACTGCCAGATACTATTATCCAACAGCATATGGTTTATTTTTTATTTATTAATAGGATTTATTTTTAAAAAGTTTACATTTATAGAAAAACTTGAGGAGATGGTAGAGAGCTCTCATAATACCACCACCCTCCCACCCCGTAATGTTTCCTCTATTAACATCATAGTTTTGTACATTTGTTACAAATAATGAACCAGTATTGATACATTATATTAACCGAAGTCCATAATTGATTCAGATTTTCTTCATTTTTACCTGTGCTCTTTTTCTGTTCCAGGATCCCATCCAAGATAGTACGTTACTACATTTAGTTATCGTGTCTTCTTAGGCTCCTCTTGGCTATGGGAATTTCTCAGACTTCCTTGTTTTTGATGACCATTACAACTTTAAGGATTACTTATCAGTTAATACCGTAGGATATGTGTATAGTCTTCTATTAGAATTTGATGTTTTTCTCATTATTTAGATTCAGGTTATGAGTTTTTAGGGAAAGACTACAGAGGTAAAGTGCCATTTTCATCACTTGTTACGAGTATATACCAATACCTTATTTATGACTTGATGTTGACCTCGAGCAGAGGATTCTGATTGAGCATATTTATCACTTGGAAGATGTTTATAGAATTCTGTTGAATTCTTATCTTGATATTTACATTGTAACAATGTCAGCACACTGCAGGTTAGTTACTTCCAACTGCAGATTGGGTAGAAGCTTCTCAATTACAGAGTTTAAATGGATTTTGAAACATGAAACAGCAAAAAGAAAAAAAAAAATCCTGTTGGAACTGTGAGACTGTAGTTTGAGCTCAGAAAATACATCCCTTGCAAATTTGTGCACTTGAGTGGAGAGCTCACTTCTTGTTTTGATTTTGACAGCAATGGGAAGTATAAAAAGGGGATTGGTGTTAGCTGTCATCAAAAGTTTAAGTTTTGTAGATAAGCCCTATTTTACCTTGTCATTTTAGGTTGTATTAATTACGAAACATTATTAAGGCTGCAGCTAAGGCTAATTTCCATGCTATTGAGTGTTCAGTAATAGTAGTTGAGGATGGTCTTGATGAGAAAAATTTCAGTTTCAGCTCTAAGCTCAGATCATTGCAGTAAAACTTTACCAGTGCTAAGCCGTTGATTGAACTGCTGTATGGAAAGTGAGTCAGGATACACATCTTCTATTTCTGACAAAAACAGATGAAGATGGTTAAGTCCACAAAGAGCAAATAACAACCATTAATAGTGTTCATTTATGACATGAGATTCAAATGTATTTTCCACTGAGTTCTTATATAAGATCAGTATTACAGAGACTGACTCCAGACTTAAATGTCATACATTTTCACAAGCTTTGTAAATTTGTCCAGTGAAAACCTTTTCTGCTCCACATATATTTTTACCACCATCTTTTGTTAACACACCTACTTCAGTTTGTACTGAATTAGTGTTTTCTCAGCTCCTTCGAAAATATTTTTGCCTGTAGTTGACCTATGCAGACTGTTTATAGAGGCTAATTCTTTACTTCATATTTGGCACTTACTCCTCCAATAGAGGGTAATAACTGCATAGTATCAGCAACATCTGTTGACTCACCAAGAGCTGAGAAAAACCACTCAAAATCATTTACCTTGTTTTTTAACTGACTACTGATATTGCCCCCAGTGCCCTCAACTCCTTGAGCAACTGTTGTTGAAAGACTGATAGCCTCGAGTTGATTTCTGCTGGACACATTTCTTCTGCTGATGCAATGGAACACAACTTAATTAATACGCTGTTGGTAAATGGCTTTTCTTGCTTGCCTGATAAGCCATCTGGAAGCATTCTTTGGTTTTGGTCTTACATATGTTTAGAAAATTTTAACATTTTTCCATAGCTAATTTTAATCTTTTAATTTTGAAGTACTAAAAAATTACAAGAATTCTTGAAAGACTTTTTGCTCTCCTACCCAATCTTTTCTCCCTTTCTTCTGAGAGAGCGCTTGCTGTCCTAAAACTCGGATGTTTTTTCTGTACTCAATCCCTCCTTTCTTTCTTCCCAACTAGATCTTTTATCATCCTTTTTATTTTTCTCATGTGATTTTTGACTAATTCAGGTTTTTATTTACCTCTTGTCAGTTTATATTTTCTGTGACGGTATCCGTCTTCTTTTCCACTTTTGTATTGAATAGAGTATATGTACATTTTTTAGTCTTAACGTGTTTTTTTGTTTTATTTACAAAATAACACCCTTCCTTTTTTTTTTTGTAATTATTTACTGCTTTAAAAAAATTCCATAGCTCCAGTTTTCTTTAGATGTATATTGTTCTTTTCTAGTTTCTTTATCTGCCTAATTTTTATTGTCCTTACTTTACAGTGCAGAGACCTGTGTGATTATTGGATAGTGAAAGGATAAGGAGAAATACCTATAAATGCATTTGAAGTTATAAATTTCCTTTTGAGTCCTGCTTTAATTTTGTCATACTTTAAAATATTTTTTTTTGTCTTAAAAATTTTTTTCTTCATGTTTATTTTTGGGAGAAAGAGCACAAGCAGGGGGAGGGAGGGAGACATAGAATCTGAAGCAGGCTCCAGGCTCCGAGCTGTCAGAACAGAGCCTGATGTGGGATTCGAACCCAGGAACTGTGAGCCAAAGTTGTACGCTTAACTGGCTAAACCACCCAGGTGCCCCATGTCATACTTCAAAAAAAAAAAAAAAAAAAAAAAAAAAGATTTTATTTGTGACATACACCGAGAAATACATAAAACAAACAACAAGATTTATCACAAAGCAACACCCAAGTATTTACTACTCAGGTCAAAAAATAAACATTGCCAGAATTCCAGAAGTTCTCTTGCACTCTTTCCTAATCACTACCTCCGTGTGTTCCCCGAAAATAACCACTCTTCTGACTTTATTAGTAATCATTTCCTTGCTTTTCCTTCTCGTGTATCACCTAAACAAGCACCCATGATCTTTAGTTTTCCTGTTTTTTGAACTTTATATAAGTGAAATCGCTGAATACCTCTTTTGTATCTAGCTTTTTTGTTCAGCATTATGTTGGAAAGAGTTATCTAATCTAGATTGCTACAGTTTATTAATTTCATTGCTGTGTTTTATTCCATTGCATGTATATATCATAGTTTATTGGTATATTTCAAAATTTTATTTGTTACAAGTAGTGTAAATGTTTCTTCTTTTTAATTTCTTTTTTTTAATCTTTATTTATTTTTGAGAGAGAGACAGAGTGTGAGCAGGGGAGGAGCTGAGGGGAGGGAGACACGGAATCAGAAGCAGGCTCCAGGCTCTGAGCTGTCAGCACAGAGCCCGACGCGGGGCCTGAACTCACGAACCGTGAGATCATGACCTGACCCGAAGTCGGACGCTTAACCAACTGAGCCACCCAGGTGCCCTGTAAATGTTCTTGTACTTAATTCTGCTGCGTTTATTCCTAGGAGTGGCATTTTGGGGTACCTGTAGTCTATCTTAGTAGGTGGTAATAGCTTTTTTTTTCAATGTGGTTATAGAGGTTTAGTTTCTAAGTTCCCTTTGTCCTTGCCAGCACTTGGTATTGTCACTTTTAAAAGTTGATCATTTTTGTGCTTGTGAAGCGGTGTTTGTTTCACAGTGATTTAAATTTACCTTTCTTTAATGAAATTTCATGCCTTTTCGTCTTTGAATATCTTCTTATGTGAGTATCTTCTTATGCGTGCTTAAGTCTCCTCATTTTCCCATTACGTTGTTTGTTTGTTTGAAATGATTGATTTCTAGGAATTCTTTTTCTTTACTTTGAGCATGAGTTATTGCTTCGGTTCTAGTTTTTCCCTATTTATGGAAACCTTTTCTGTTTGCGTTGCTTGCTTCTGGGGGGGTGGGGTGGGACGTGGGTGGAATATACAGATAACTTTTCTTCTGAATTTGTGATTCCTGTCTCTCTGGGGGGGTCAGTAGCAACCTAGCTAGGTGTAATATCTCTGGTCCCACTGCCACTGCTCTAGTCTAGGTGCTGGTAGCACCTGCCATATGCTGCTTAGGAGCAAATCGTGGAGAATAGGAGAGGAGAAGGCCCTGTTTTATTAACTGTGGCTACCAGGGACTCGCTCTTTTCCAGTGGTGTGGTGCTCACTCCCTCTTCTTCTGTCCATCGAATGTGGTATCTCAAAGGTTTTTCTCAACTGTCTCTATCTCCTCAGCTTTCTTCTCTGTGAATTAGGTGCAGTAACTTGTTTTGTTTTCGGAAAGCTGTTTTTTTTAATTATGAATTCTTTCGGGTTTTTTTTTTTTTTACCTTGTATGTTCCTCATTTTTACTGTTTCTCTTTTAAAAATATTTCTTTTCTTTTTTTTAATGTTTGTTTATTTTTGTGAGAGAGAGCATGAGCAAGGGAGGGACAGAGAGTGAGAGTGAGTCTGAGGCAGGCTCCAGGCTCTGCATCAGCACAGAGCTTGATGCAGGGCCCGAACTCATGGATTGCAAGATCGTGACCTGAGCCCAAGGCGGACGCTTGCCCGACTGAGCCACCCAGGCGCCCCTCTTTTAAAATATTTCTATTTAAATAGATTTTTGTATTCTCTAAGAGGGAAAATGACTCATTTATGTATTTCTTGTCAATAAGCATGAGGAAGATAACCATATACAAAGTTTTGTCTGATACTTCCTTTTCCATTAAAGATGTCCAAATCTAAAATCAAAGATTTCATAAAATTAAACTCTCTTGGTTGTAAAATAATTTGCCTTTTTCAGCAGTAATGATACTTTTGGGTTTTGTTCCTATTAAGCTTTTGGTTTTCTTTTTTCTAAAAAAATGTTTTTCCTTCCCGTTTTGTTTTCCAGCTCTTTTGTGCTTTTCAAGATGATAAGTATCTATACATGGTAATGGAGTACATGCCTGGTGGAGATCTTGTAAACCTTATGAGTAACTACGATGTACCTGAAAAGTGGGCCAAATTTTATACTGCTGAAGTCGTTCTTGCTCTGGATGCCATACACTCCATGGGTCTCATTCACAGAGATGTAAAGCCTGACAACATGCTCTTGGATAAACATGGACATCTCAAGTTAGCAGATTTTGGCACATGTATGAAGATGGATGAAGTAAGTAATAAGCAAGTAAAAAAATGCTACTTTAAAAACAGTTTTTTTAATCTTTATTTATTTTTGAGAGAGAGAGAGAGAGAGACAGAGCATGAGCTGGGGAGCAGCAGAGAGAGGGGGAGACACAGAATCCGAAGCAGGCTCCAGGCTCTGAGCTGTCAGCACAGAGCCCGACATGGGGCTTGAACTCACGGACCGTGAGATTATGACCTGAAACAAAGTCAGACGCTGAACTGACTGAGCCACCAGGCTCCCCCCAAAATGCTACTTTTTAAAAACAAAAATAAAAGAAACTTCAAATCTTTATTTTTTTTGAGCAAAGATAAATTTAGTTTTGCTAACTGTTTAGTGACTGAAACAAAACTTTTTTTAACTGATCATCTTGTTACAGAGTGCTTTATTTATAATTATGTAGCATTGGATTTGGTGAATATAAGAGAAATAAGAATGCAAATAACTTGAGGCATCTTCCTCATAGAATGTTGATAAACAGTTGCTACCAATCGAAACTACTGCATGTGTAAAATGATCCAGGTGAAGAAATAAGACACAAAATATAAATTAAGGTACATGGGTTTTTCCATCACCATTATTATTTCTGTATTTTTCCTTAAAAAAAAAAAAAGCTAAGGTAAGAAGTTTATGATCCTATCACCTGCTAACCCTGTCTGCGTCAACCACATTGAATAAATTTGGGAGCATCATCTGTTGTGTACTTTACCTGGTAAACAATTCACATTTTGATCAGTAGATTCAGTAGTGTTAACGTCATAGCCGATTATGTTGATTTTATTCCTGTTGTAAAATTTATCTCTTTTTCTCTATAAGTGTACCGTGTAATTCCTGTTCGTTTTTTAGTTTCCCTATTGGATCTTGGGGGTGACTTACATCCATCAGACTTTCTAAATGTTAATGTAAACAGACAGCGGACTGGATGCCATCTTCTGTATGGTGTTTGTAACCTTCCAGTATGCCTATATCGCTGTTCATATTTCATAACCAGAATACTTTATCAAAGAAAAAAAGAATATCTTATAAAGATACTTGTTTAGAAGTAAGCTGATTTTCCTTCTCTTTGCCTCTTCCTCATGCCACCTGTGTGGCATTCACTCCTGTCGATCCTACTGCCCCCATCAGCGATCTGTAATGTTCCAAGCTCAGCTCAGATTTTACCTCATTTAGAAAGTCTTCCTTACAATCCTAACCTGATGGATCACGTTCCTAATGTTCTTACTTATTTAGAATTTGTGCTGTGTTTCACAGGCCATTTTCACGTATCTAGGTTTGTACGTCCTGTCTACTCAACTAATACTTAACATTCCTTTCTCCTTTGGTCTTTTTCCTGGATTTTGTCCTTGTGTCCGTGTTCTGCATTCATGAGTCCGTGTTTAATAGATGGAGCATTTGTCCCCAGAGCTCCCTCCTGTGGTATGAAATGGTTAATAGTAAAAATTATCTTCAATGAAAATAAAGTATAAAATAATTTCTAATAGGATGCTAAACCTTTTTATGTCTGTTGTACAAAGTGAGTGATGTTTATGTGTTGAACTTCCATGAGTCTATTCTGATTTTAATTAAACCAAAAACTTTTGGGAGGGTGTAGAGAAATAAGTCACGTCACGTGTTTTTAGGGTAGTAAAAATAAAAATGACTAAGGAAAGAGGGGTATATAGAGTGTGAGAGTGTGAGAAACAGGACAGAATATGGTATTTATAGCATAATCTTACAAGCACGTAAGTGAATACTAAATTTAGCAATTTAAATATCTTAAATTGTCTCTTAATAAGACAAAATAAAATGTGGTTTATATAATTATGTACTATTTTTTAAGTCAGGTACATATAGCTGAGCTAATTATAATCCTTGGTTCATCGCTTATTGTTGTTAGTAGTCAACAGAAAGGCTTCATCTTGTTTTTAGTTTATAATGTTTCCCCCTTTCTGTTTCAGTCTTATTCTCTTTCCCTGATAAACAACCAGTGTCATGTGTTTACTATAAGTTCTTGCACGCTATTGATATGATGTACATATGTATAAATGGTATCATGGCATGAATGTCATTTTTTTAAACTTTCTTCGCTCAACATTGTTTTATATCTTTTCTAATATATGTAAATTAGCTCATTGCTTCTTAGTATTCCGTAGGGTCTATCTGTTAATTTCACTTATTCCCCCTTATGTTGGATTCCTAGGCCACGTCCATTCCCCTGCCACCAACAGTGCCATGTTGAACCTAGTTAAACTTAGATGCTGAACATCTTTAGGTGTGGCCCATGTGTATTCTGACAAGGGTTTCCTCTAATACATGCCTAGAGGTGGGACTGCTGACTCAGAGGATACGTAAAGTACGAACTACCTGACCTCTGGAATGGCTGTGATTGTCACAGCCCCTGCTGGTAGTGCATTAGCGACCCTGTCTCCGTGGCGTCACTCCCCCTTCCTATTACTCACTCTCTAACTCTTACCAGTTCCATGGGTGTAAGGTAGTAGCTTAAAAAAGAAATTGCATTTCTTTCATAACTAATGATAGCAGACTTTTCTTCACGTAATTGCCAGTCGTTTATCTCTTGAATTACTTGTGTGTGTCTTTTGACCCTTTTAAAAGCAACTTGTTGAAGTGAAGAATTCCTTATGTAATCTCGATAGTGATTCCACAGATCTTCCGGTCAGCTACCCGTTTGTGTCTTTCGAACAGAAATTCTTATTTTCCATGTAGTGAAATAGGTATTTTTTAAATATTGAAGTTTAAAAATGTTGTTTGTTTTACCCCAAACTTCCATGCCTCAAGTGATAATAATGATGAGAACAACTATGTATGTTGAAGAACAAAGGAGTTTTTTATTAAAAACTGTAGTACCTAGAATTCATAATCTTGTTATTTTAGCTGTTAATGTAAATAGTGCTGTTGCATATTTGAGGTTCATCACTTTATCTGCCTCTGTTTGATTCTCATTATGGCCTCAAAGCTGTTAGAGGTGCTCCTGCCTTCATTCTCTTTCGTCTGCTTGTCTGTGGATGGGATCAGCACCCTGGGGTGTGGGTCACGTCTGGCCTGTGGCCTGTCTTGTACTCAAAACGGTTTGTCCAGTTTTAAAAGATTGTTGAAAAAAAAAAAAGAGAGAGAGAAGGTAGTAGATAGAGATCCTGTGTGGCCACAAAATCTAAAATATTTACTGGCCCTTTAAAGGAAAGTTTGCCAACCCTTTACTACAATATTGACCGAAATTCTCAAATTATTTTTTAGCTCTTCTGGCATCATATGAAACAATATGCCATGGATAAATGCAAAAATAAAATACAACTAAAAATTATACAAGGACTAGACTAATTTGTTACTGTCACAGTTCATTAAGAGTAATGGTATATCTCATTAAGTTCGCTCATTAATAAATTGTGGTTAATACAGGGTTTTTTTGATGCTGTTATTCTTTTTCTCTCTGGAAAAAATATGTAGATGTACGTGAATGCCCCAGTGTAGTATATTTATATCTAGGTGTATCTCCATGATAGCCGAGAAGTACGGCTATTGGAATTACTTGCTGTGTTGGGTAAATTGAGTTTCTCCTTTGCTCGTCATTAGGCACTTCATAGCCACTTTACCAACTTTTAAGGCACGTTTTACATTAGTGTTTTAAATTACCTAGAAATAATGTAAAATTATAACCCTGAATATTCTAGTGTATACTATTTGATTAAATTGAGGCTATACTTCTTTAAAAGCTAATTGGCAAATTGTTACTGTTCTTAACCCTTCTAGAAATGACATCAGTTTTTAAAAATGGAGGTGTTTCTACTCGGGTTTCTGAAAAAACCCTATTTTCTGCAAAATTATACGTGAAGAAGAACAGGTTTTTGGACGAGGTCGGGACAGACCATTCAAAAGCTATGCAGCTTTGTAACCAGAGCCCAAATGAAAGTAATAATTGGTACCCCAGGAGATAACTGGAATAACAGGCAGCTTTTTGTGCCTGGAGCAGATGGGCTCCAGATGGGCTTCTAAACCAGTTGGGCTGTTTTTAGATAGAACACAAGAAGAAGTAGGACTTTCCGCTAGCCCAAGAAGGTTATGAGGCAGGGGATGTGCCTATTTGAGAAAGGAGCTCCTGGTGCAAGTACTTATTTTTAATTATTAAAATGAAGCAAATAGACTCCTGCCTATGTAGCAGTCAAGCTGAGGCCTTAATGTGTCTGATAATTAAGAACTCCATTTACAAGTTTTCCCACTTTCACAGGAAGCATTTATTATTATTTTTTAAATGTCTGGGTTTTTTTTTAATGTTTATTATTGAGAGACGGCATGAGCATGGGAAGGGCAGAGAGAGGAGAAGACACAGAATCTGAAGGAGGCTCCAGGCTCTGAGCTGTCAGCACAGAGCTTGACGCGGGCCTCGAACCCACAAACCCAGCAAGATCATGACCTGAGCCGAAGTCAGAAGCTCAACCGACTGAGCCACCCAGGCGGCCCATAAATGTCTATTTATTTTTGAGAGAGATAGCATGTGAGTGGGGAAGGGACTGGGAGAGAGAGAGGAAGGCAGAGATTCCCATGTAGGCTCCCTGCTGTCAGCACAGAGCCTGATGCAGGGCTCGAACCCAAGAAACATTAGATCATGACCTGAGCTGAAACTCAGATGCTCAATCGACTGAGCCACCCAGGTGCCCCATTACAGGAAGCATTTAAGAATAGTTTCCTGGACCAACCTCATGATTTGTGATGGACTGATTTTGTGTTTTTAGTAAATCTCCCCATTTATGATATTTTATCCATTATAAAACGCCAGATATATTTTAGCAGCCATTTAATCTGATCTATTTAAAGTATTTTTGAGGAAGTTTTTGAAAATACGTACCTGTTTATGTTGCTCTCCTGCTTAGATTTCTGTCATCGACTGAATAAAGTTCAAACTCCTTAGCTTGTCCTATGAAGCTTCTCTTTCTTTCTCTTTCTTTCTTTCTCTTAAAAAAATTTTTTTTTTTTTACGTTTATTTATTTTTTGAGAGACATAGAGAACAAATTGGGGAGGGGCAGAGAGAGAAGAAGACATAGAATCTGAAGCAGGCTCCGAGCTCCGAGCTGTCAGCACAGAGCCCAACGCGGGGCTTGAGCTCAAACTGTGAGATTATGACCTGAGCCGAAGTCGGACGCTTAACTGATTGAGCCACCCACGCGCCCCATCATACAAAGCTTCTTATGATGACATGATCCCTTCCACTTTTCACCCTCATTTTCTATCATTTGACCTTTTGTACCTTATGGTTCAGGGGTCTTAAATTACATTTAGTTGTTTTTTATGCCATGAAATCAATAATTTCATGATTCCTGGCCTTCATATATGATGTTGAATACAGTTTACTTGGCAGATTCCTACTCATACCTTGAAACTCCAAAGTTTTCTTATCTTGCAAAAGCTCCTCAGGTTACTCCTATGTCCTTTGGACACACCTCCTTTTTGGAGCATTTTCTTCTTTTTTGGCAGTGTAAGTCGAAGACTTGTCTTGTATTTTCTCTGTCCCAGCTCTGGAATCAGCTGCTTCTCTAAGAAGCTCAGATTTCTTTTATTCAAGAATGGGATTTAGAGGGGCACCTGGGTGGCTCAGTCAGTTGATTGTCTGACTCTTGGTTTCGGCTCAGGTCACGATCTCGCGGTTCATGGGTTCGAGCCCCATGTCGGGCTCTCTGCTGGCAGTGCAAACCCTGCTGGCGATTCTCTCTTTCTCCTTCTCTGCCCCTCCTCTACCCCACGCTCTCTGTCTCTCAAAATAAATAAATAAAACTTAACAACAAAAAGAATGGTGTTTAGAAATCAGTATTTGGGTGCTCGATGTGCTTCTTGCCCCTGGAGTGTCATTATTTCTAGGCCTGGTCAGCAGACACGTGTATACCAAATAGACTATATGTGTTAATCATGCACACACATTCGTATTTAATTCTGTACGTATGGGTCCGTATATATAGGCTACTAAAAGTTCTGAGTTCATACTGATAATTCTGATTCTTGTCCTACACCGCAGGGTTCATTTGCATCCTCCTCCTTTCTGTTTGATAATTGCTTTTTCAGTCAATGAGAAACCTGGCTCTCATTGTCTACACTATATTTACCTACTTGTTCACCTCTAGGATACACTTAAAATTATTTCAGAATTACCAATTCCTACCTCTGTGACAAACAGATTTATTAATTAGAATGTATTATTTTTTGTGCAGTTCCTTTTGTGTTTAGCCTTATAGTATATGTTAAAGATACTGTTTTCCAAAGTTACTTAGGTCATTTCTTTTATCCTTACCCCATTTATTGTGGTTATGTTGTTAATTTACAAAACAGGTTCATTTCTTACTATATGTATTCCATTTAGTGTACCTCCCTCACACACATCCTGGTTGATATTAATTGTTTATTTATAGTTTTTAAGACGTGTGAAACATTTCCCTGGTTTTAAGATTAAAACTGTACAATGCATGCTCAGAGAAGGATCCCTGCCTCCTTACTCCTACTACCCCACTCCCATACTTCCTTCTTTCCACCCTGTTCTCTCACCCACCACCCCATAGGTAAACCAGGTCTTTTTAGTTTCTGGTTTGTCCTTCCTGTATTTCTTTAGAATACGTTAAGAGACTTGTCATAAATGTGGATTCTGTACTCATATAATATGAGAACTTCTCCAGGAGATAATTTTAAAATATCTTTCCTAAATGTTTTTTTAAAAAAATTTCAACCTCCAATATGCTGGTCAGAAACTATGGTTGGAATATTTTTCCAAAAGCAGGGTGCTATTAACTCAGTTCTTCAGTCCTGTGAAAGTATTCTGCAACTGATTATTAAACTTGGTCTCCGTCTTACCTTTCCTGTCTTCATTGTTGTGAAGCTTTACTGTTAGCTGATTGGGACTTCACTGTGTTTCTTGAATGTGCTTTATATGACGTCATGCTTGTTTCTTTACTTTTGCTCTTTTATGCCCTAGCTGTCATGTCATGGGCTCTCCTTTCAAGCCTGACTTATCCAAGCCTTTACAGCCTAACTTTATGCCAGTTACGTTTGTATCTTACCCTTTCCTCTCCTTCCTCTAAACCTTTGAATGCTAACTAATTTTTTTTTAAGTCTAATTTCTGGGGCACCTGAGTGATTCGGTTGGGTGGCCAACTTTTGATTTTGGCTGAGGTCATGATCTCACAGTTTGTGGAATTGAGCCCTGCCTCAGGTTCCACCCGGGCTGATAGTGCAGGGCCTACTTGGGATTCTCTCCCTCTTTCTCTCTCTCTCTCTCTCTCTCAAATAGAAAATGAATAAATGAATGAATGAATGAATGAATAAATAAATAAATAAGTAAGTAAGTAAGTAAACCTCTTAATGTTTCCTCTAGTAGAAGTTTAGGATAGTCCATGATAAAAATTGATTTTATGCTCTGCATTTTGAAGTCAGGTACTGATTTTTTCATCTTTTATCCTAAGTACTGATCCATACAAATTATCACCCTCATAATTTGCCCCATTATTTTCAGAACTTTTATTTTATTTGTATTCAAACTAAAATGGCTTTTATGCTCTATTTGCTATATTCTTGGGTAAGTAAAATGATTGAATTGTTGCTAATATGAGGAATGAAAAGATTGTTGTTGAAATTAATTTCCTATGATTAACATTTTATTGCTATTAAATACATTTACATAAGTCATATTTATAAAATACATGGAACTTCCTTTTCCCAAAGAAAAGTCATAATACTTAGTATGGGGGAATTTATGTAGCTTCCTTATGAGCAGCGTGGGTGACATACTTTTCACCGGGCAGGTAAAGGAAATGGAGGGCATTTAAATTCATCTATAAAATCTTAGCAAGTTTGGACAGAGCTAAAGGTGAATGAGTATTATTTAGTGTTATATTGTTATACTGATTTAATTTTACAGCCCACACACATATACAAACATACACACATGTATATGCTACAACACACACTCTCGTACTTCTATTTATGATAGTTCTTATCCTTGTCAAAAAGACATCAGATAGGGAGTATCTTATTACACACCAAAACTAAACACAGATAATGGTGTTTTTACCATTTTGTCAAATAACCTTCATGCCACAGCTCTGTATTTCTAAATATGCAGCTTGGTGGTATAGCTTTCAAACTGTTAAGATCTTTTAATTTAAACATTAGATCTATTTCCCCCATTTTTTTTTCTTAATAATAAGAACCATTTTTATCCAGCCTCCAAACTAGGCTCTTTGTGATCTTAAATACTGCCGGTTCCTTTGAAAATACCAAAGCTTCTAATTCTTTTCTCCAGGTTAGTGCCTTAAGATCGCGTTTTGTACTTCCTTGTAACCGCCCTCCTAACTAATTAGGAGTGTAAGAAAAAGTAACAAAAGGTGTTGATTTGCATGGAATTCCCGTGCAGTGTACCACTTTTTACTTCTTTCATTGATGAAGCCTCCTGTATTTTAGAGTTGAAAAGTTACCCTTGGTTTCCCATAATCCTGACACTTCTAAGCATTTCATGATACATTTACCTCCTGTCCTCCTAAAGCTATATCAGCAATGAAGCTCTATTGGTAGCAATTTGTAGCCACTGTGTATATAATATTAAATGAGTTAGTTGCATTTATGTGTCTATGGTTTCACATACAACAGTTTTTCTTGGTCTCTGCTCTCTACCCAGACAGGCATGGTGCATTGTGATACAGCAGTTGGAACACCTGATTATATTTCACCCGAGGTTCTCAAATCACAAGGGGGTGATGGTTACTATGGGCGAGAATGTGATTGGTGGTCTGTGGGTGTTTTCCTTTTTGAGATGCTGGTGGGTAAGTAAATATTTCAACTTCTGTTTTTAAAAATCCACCTGATGCCACTTTAGTTTTAAGTGAAGAATTTGAAAATATGAGGAAATTAATTGTGTGCTGTGGAAAGAAGTGGAATTTTTAAAAACGTGGAATTAGTTTTATCAGTTATGACAGGTTGTGATTGGAAAATTAAGACCAAGCCTTGTACTGACACAGTGATTTAGTGGATTATAAAAGGAATTGAAAGTATACTGCTGGAAATAATCTTTCAGTAGACCTTTTTGTATGAAGACAGTGTTAGAATAAGAAGCAAGTATACAGCTGCAGTGGGCCTCCAGTCCCAGATTTTCTTGACCAAGTATTTGTTGTAAATATTTTAAATGTAAAGCTGTTAATATTTGTTTCAGTAATAATAGAGGATTAAAAGTACTCTTTACTTTATGTAATTATGTTACCTAATTGATTCTTGTCAACTGTGTTTCTTCTGTTGTATTTATCTATGGTTAGTAAATCTAGTAAAATCATTAATAGTTATTGACCAATTTGACTATCAAGATAAAAATATTTTATAATAATATTTCATTCTCAGAAAACTCAGAGGCATATTTAATAATTTCTTTCACTGTGACCAAATCAAAATTTGAAAGGCTCATGTATTCCAAGACTTTTTTTATATCATCACTTTCATTCTTAAGATTTCTGATTCCAAAGTACTGGGGTCACAAAAATATCTTGTGGCTAAGGAAGCCAGTGACTGAATCATCTGGCTTGGGGATGAGGGCAGATATAGCTAAATCTACTTTCTGGGGCAAGTGTGATAAGGCTGATAACATTATAGGAAATAACTTCAGAGTTGAAAATATATTTTTAGAAATTGAAGAATTTATTTTCTAGAGGATGTCCCTAAAAAAATTGATAGCGGAAAATCTGTGAAATCTGTGGGATAGTTGAGTATGATTATTACTGAAAAAAAAAAAAAGAGAATATTTTGGTAAGTCTCAAATTTAAATAATAATTAGCCATGGACCGTTTTTGTGGCATAAGTTGCCTTCTCTTGGTGACCATCTTGTGTATGTAGTACTGATCTTGCTATGCTTAAACTCATGTCATTGTATGACCTACATTATTTTGGGCCTTTGTTATTGAAGTGCATCCCTTTATTTATTTTTTATTATTATTTTTTTAATGTTTATTTATTATTGAGAGACAGGGAGAGAGACAGCATGAGCATGGGAGGGGCAGAGACAGGAGAAGACACAGAATCCGAAGCAGGCTCCAGGCTCTGAGCTGTCAGCACAGAGCCTGATGCGGGGCTCGAACTCACCAACTGTGAGATCATGACCTGAGCCGAAGTCGATGCTCAACTGACTGAGCCACCCAGGCGCCCCTCCATTGCTTTATATGCAGAGTGTGTTCCCTGGTAGCTGTCCATTCTCCCCACCTCTGGCCCAAACTGATGATACATTAGGTGTATTTTGTGATCTTTTGAAAGTAGAATATATTCTAAGATTTGCCTGAAGTCTTCTAGGGATTTAGAAAATAATGTACTTTGGAGGAACTCACATGACACCTTTGAAGGGACCATTTAAATTCCTGCTGTTGTTTTCAACTCTGAGAGTTGAATTTAATGAGTTTGAATGACACTGATTTACAGTATTCTGAGCCTACTCTGGTGCCTGCCTGCTCAGGTTAGTTAGCACTGGACTTCATTTAAAGGACTCTATTGCAGTTAAAAATGGCCCTAGAAAAATCTTGAATTCATTTGTCCTTCCATGCACTTGACAAATTTAAAGTTAACATATTTTAATATTATGAAAAGTGTTTAATTTGCATTCTCTGTTACACTCCGTGTCTTCTTTCTTGGAATTTTAGGGGATACTCCATTTTATGCAGATTCACTTGTAGGAACATATAGCAAAATTATGGATCATAAAAACTCACTGTGTTTCCCAGAAGATGCAGAAATTTCTAAACATGCGAAGAATCTCATCTGTGCCTTCTTAACAGATAGGTAATATACATTGAATTTCTTTGTAGAGAGCCCTTAACTTCTAAATTCGTAGAAACGGAAGCATAGCTAACTCTTATTTGCATACGAAATCTCATTCTCTTTATCCAAATTGCACTTAATTCTGGGTGAGGCTTTTCCTACTGCTAGGCCTGGTGTTGGGTTACTCTCGTCGTTATGTGTGCGCAATCCCACTGAAATCTTAACTCTGACCTTAACCTTCGTGTCTAAGAAGAGAAAAATAGAACTTGGTAAGATAATGTATTTGAAAGAAATAAGGCTTATGTTATTCACATTTTATCCTTAAAAGTAATTAAGCCATAGGACTCTTATTTGTACATCTTTTGAGAGAAGAGTGTTTTGTGCAGATACACACTTGACTGGTTATAATCTCAAAAGCTTTTTGTATTTGACTTGGGAGTGCCCCCTTTCCAGCCCTTTTATATCTGCATTTGAATATGAGTAAGTCTGCCTGGGAAATTCGATATTTTTTTAAAACAAAATGGGTGAACAGTGTTGTGAAAACCTGCCTCAAAAAGAGAAGATAGAAACTCTTTGCAGTTTCTTCCTTGGCCCTTCTATTTAATTCTTTTAGATTTGTGGTAAGAGTCATTCTATCAAAGGGCAACATTTATAACCGGTGTGTGCACTGCAGTCCAAACTTGACACACTAGCATTATGATCTTAAGGAAATTATTTTACTTTGGGGGAAAATAATTTTACTTACCCATAAATGATGGGGTCAGATTCAATCAATGATAGCTGAGGGCATTTCGAGGTCAAAAGTGCTGTGATTTCTCAGCAAACCATACTGATTTTTAGCCAGTTGCTGTTACAAGGAGTCCTGCAGTGACTGTCCTCATGTACTCATATCTTTGCATGTATTCTGGAGGATAAGATCTTAAAGGTAGAATTCTAGGATACACACTTTAAAATGAGTTGATGTTGCAGTCCCTATCAAAATAACACCAGCATTCTTCACAGAGCTAGAACAAACAATTCTAAAATTTGTATGGAACCAGAAAAGACCCCGAATGGCTAAAGCAATCTTGAAAAAGAAAAACCAAAGCTGGAGGCATCACAATTCCTGACTTCAAGCTATATTACAAAGCTGTAATCATCAAGACAGTATGGTACTGGCACAAAAACAGACACTCAGATCAATGGAACAGAATAGAGAACCCAGAAATGGACCCACAAACATATGGCCTGCTAATCTTTGACAAAGCAGGAAAGATTATCCAATAGAATAAAGACAGCCTCTTCAGCAAATGGTGGTGGGAAAACTGGACAGCAACATGCAGAGAAATGAACCTGGACCACTTTCTTACACCATATACAAAAATAAACTCAAAATGGATGAAAGACCTCAATGTAAGAAGCCATCAAAATCCTCAAGGAGAAAGCAGGGAAAAACCTCTTCGGCTTCAGCCACAGCAACTTCTTACTCAGTATGTCTCCGGAGACAAGTGAAGCAAAAGCAAAAATGAACTATTAGGACCATCAAAATAAAAAGCTTTTGCACAAGGAAGGAAACAATTAGCAAAACTAAAAGGCAATTGACAGAATGGGAGAAGATATTTGCAAATCATATATCAGCTGAAGGGTTATTACTCAAAATCTATAAAGAACTTTCAAACTCAACACCCAAAAAAACAAATAATCCAGTGAAGAAATGGGCAAAAGACATGAATAGACACCTCTCCAAAGAAGACATCCAGATGGCCAACCGACACATGAAAAAATGCTCCACATCACTCATCGCCAGGGAAATACAAATTGAAACCACAATGAGATACCACCTCACACCTGTCAGAATGGCTAACAACGCAGGCAACAACAGATGTTGGCGAGGATGCGGAGAGAGAGGATCTCTTTTGCACTGCTGGTGGGAATGCAAATTGGTGCAGCCACTCTGGAAAACAGGATGGAGGTTCCTCAAAAAATTAAAAATAGAACTGCCCTACAACCCAGCAGTTGCACTACTGGGTATCTATCCAGGGAATACAGGTGTGCTGTTTCAAAGGGGCACATGCACCCCAATGTTTATAGCAGCACGATCAACAATAGCCAAAGGATGGAAAGAGCCCAAATGCCCATCGATGGATGAATGGATAAAGAAGATGTGGTCTATATATACAATGGAGTATGACTCGGCAATCAAAGAGGATGAAATCTTGCCATTTGCAACTACGTGGATGGAACTAGAGGGTATTATGCTAAGCAAAATTAGAGAAAGACAAATATCATATGACTTCCCTCATAATGAAGAATTTAAGATACAAAACTGATGAACATAAGGGAAGGGACAAAAATAATACAAAAACAGGGAGGGGGACAAAACATAAGAGACTCTTAAATATAGGGAACAGAGGGTTGCTGGAGGGATTGTGAGGGGAGATGGGCTAAATGGGAAAGGGACATTAAGGAATCTACTCCTGAAATCATTGTTGTACTATATGCTAACTAACTTGGATGGTAATTAAAAAATTAATTAAAATGAGTTGATGTTGCAAAATTGACACCCAGAGAAGTCACATCAGGGTGTATATCCATTGATTATAGTTACTTCTTCATTCTCATCAAACTGAATATCATGATTTTTTTTCCATCTGAAGCATTGTTAGTTTTTCTCATTAGAGAGGTTAATCATTTTAATATGTTTATCAATTACAAGATTTGTTAATATCTGATTACCAATCCATGCTGATAAACTCAGAACAGATCCTATATAGTGTTTGATTTGGGACTAGATGGGTTGATGAGGATGACCATAATTTGTGCTGAAAGGTATAATATAAAACAGGATATATAGCACATGTTAATGAAAGGAGTACCATTCATGAGAAATTTGCCTAAACAATTTATTGCGGGGTGGTGGTGCAGTCCAAGGAATGATTGTAAATGGAGAAAAGATATTTTCTTTTCAATTTCTTTTCCATTATTGAAAAGAATTTAATGCCCTCATTGTGCTAGCAGTACTTCCCTCTAAAGTTTACAGGGTTTTTTTGTTTCTATTAAACATAGCTCCAGGGGCATATATATATGTAAAAAAAAAAAAGATGCTTTTTATGTCCATACAATCTTCATTGAAGACTCAAAAGGTCAAAGAATGAAATTGTTCATCAGAGTTAATACTGATAGCTTCTAGCAATGTGTGAATTCTTTTTAAGAGATTTTTAAAATAACATTTTTATTAGAGAGGCTTTGAATAACTCTTCTGTATCAAAGTTAGACCTGTGTTCATTTTCCGTCATGAAGTTGGTCATGCAGTTTTGGCCCATGCAGATGAATATTTTTACTTGAAAGCCTCATGTGTACTTTTGTTTGATACAAACTACAGAGGGAAATACATTTCCTTTTCCATGGCATTTACTATACAGTCCTTTTAATCTAGAGAGATCATATATTGTAAAATTGGCATTGCTTTTTTTTGAAAAACATTTAAGCTTGAAACTTTTGATAAAGATATCTCGGGGCGCCTGGGTGGCTCAGTCGGTTAAGCGGCCGACTTTGGCTCGGGTCATGGTCTTGCAGTCCGAGAGTTCGAGCCCTGCGTCGGGCTCTGTGCTGACAGCTCAGAGCCTGGAGACTGTTTCGGATTCTGTGTCTCCCTCTCTCTGACCCTCTCCTTTTCATGCTCTGTCTCTCCCTGTCTCAAAAATAAATAAAATGTTAAAAAAAATTTTTTTAAAAGATATCTCAAAGTCATTTGTGATCCTTATTTTGATCCTTGTCAAGATAAGAGTTATTTTTTTTGTTTTTTTCATAATCTTTTTATAATACAGTCTTAACTTGTATTGTTTAGGGAGGTACGACTTGGGAGAAATGGGGTAGAAGAAATCAAACAACATCCTTTCTTTAAGAATGATCAGTGGAATTGGGATAACATAAGAGAGAGTAAGTCAGTAACTTTAAATATTTCCATTCCATCACATTTGAAATCTCAAAAATTGATTCCTCTTTTGAATTAATAAGCATGTTTGATATTCTTAATGATACTACTTTTAAATTGGGAGGTTTCATTTCAAATTTGTTCTGTGGCAATATTCATAACTAAATTAATGTTCCTCAATATCTTAAACTAATTTGTATTTATTAGCAATATTTCTTAATACTTTTATAATAGATTTCTTAATTTGGCACATTTTTTATGAATCCAGATAACTTTCAGAATCAGGGAAATAGCCTTGAATTTGAATGAGTTTGAATTAATAAATCACTATATGGAGACAATACTTTGATGAATACTAGAATAAGCATAGTAATTCATTCTAACTTTATATATATTTGACATTAATTCGTTTTAAGAGTAAGAAATATTTTACTTACAGAGTATAAAAAGCCGAAGACTGAAGAATGTATGTGCAGTTACTGCTGCTTTCAATTTTAGTACCTATAATAATACCATATTCCTCTCCTTGTTTAGTAGATTTATCTATAGATAAAGCTTATCCGATAAAGTAATAAAATAGTTAATAAGGTTTTTATTTTTTGAAATGATAAAATGTAAACCATGTTACCAAAATTTTCTATGGTAAATCATAATGTTATTGATTAGTTATATATTATTAATATGTCATGTGCTGGTATCACACAATCGCATATTGTAATTGATATAAAACAAAATCTGGATGGCTAGTGTATATTTGGATTATGCATAAAACAATTCATTTCTTTTCTTCTAACAGCGGCAGCTCCTGTAGTACCTGAACTCAGCAGTGACATAGACAGCAGCAACTTTGATGACATAGAAGATGATAAAGGAGATGTAGAAACCTTCCCAATTCCTAAAGCTTTTGTGGGAAATCAGCTGCCTTTTATAGGATTTACCTACTATAGAGAAAATTTGTATGTGATTTGTTTGTTGCATTTTTATTGCTTTCAAGACTGTGCTATAAGAGTTGTCTTACTGTGATACTCTGGACTATAGAAGATAAAGTGTTCATTTGTTTTAAACTGCTGAGTTTCTCAAAAGGACTATCAAAAGTTACTTTTCATTTAATTCCATTATTTCTGAATGTTGTATTCAGTTACAAATGAATGCAAGGCACTGTTCTGTATTCTTTGGGGGATACAGAGTAAGACCAAATACGTACTTTTGAAGGAACTTATCAACTAATGACGGATATAAGAGAATAATATAGTCGTAATGAAGGGTAGAATGTGATATTTGCCTTATGAAAGGTACTGGGCCACCTGGGTGGCTCAGTCGGTTCAGCGTCTGACTTTGGCTCAGGTCATGATTTCATAGTTTGTGAGTTCGAGCCCAATCAGGCTTGCTGCTGTCACACAGAGCCAGCTTCGGATCTTCTGTTCCCCTGCTCTCTCTCCCTCTCTCTCATAAATAAATCTTGGGGCACCTGGGTTGCTCAGTCAGTTGAGCATCCAGCTTCAGCTCAGGCCATGATCTCACAGTTTGTGAGTTTGAGCCCTTCATCGGGCTCTCTGCTGTCAGCACAGAACCTGCTTCACTTCAAATCCTCTGTACCCCTTTCTCTCTCTGCCCCTCCCCAGCTCACACTCTCTCTCTCTCTCTCAAAACAAACAAACAAACAAACAAACAAAAACATTAAAAAATACCTACATTTTAAAAAGGAAAAAAAGAAAGGCACCAAAATATCTGAGGTGGTTCAAATAGAATGGTTCTGAAGAAAAATAAAAGTCACATCTTTGGGGTGAGGGTATGCAGTCAGGTAAGACCTCAGGGAAGGGGTGGCGTTTGTAAAAACAAGAAAGGGTTTTGAGTGGCCGAGATGTGGGGAGGTTAGGTGACAGCTGTGGGCAGGTGAACCATGGAAGCCAAAGTGTGGCCTGTTAGCACGCGTTGGGACAGAGTAGTGTGGTCCTAGGGCTCAAACACAAGGTGCTTATTGCTGTATTTTGATCATTTGGAAGACCTAACGAGATTGCGAGTGTTTTGCCTACAATCTCTCCATGTAGCACAGAGCCTGGCACAAGACCAGTAAGTACTGATTGACTGCAGTGAGTATTGGGTGTAAAGATTAAAAACTGTTGGAGTTAAGCAGCAGGTGATTATTGTGTGCTATACTGAGGGACTTTTGACTTTGACACGTAGCGAGGCATTAAAGACATTGGAGAAACATATTTGAGAAACTTGGTACTTCCATGTATGGAATGGTAGGGGGGACCAACCATTATGGTTTGCCCAGGACCGAGGGGCTTCCTGGGATGTGGCCAGGGACTTTCATGCTGAAACTGAGAAAATTCTAGGTAGACCAGGATGAGTTGGACACCCTGCCAACAGTAGTACTCTAAAAACTCTTGTCATGCTCACTGAGATGAGGATATGAGTGCCTGGAGAAACCCAAGCATATTTATAGGCAGTGAGGAAGGACCCAGTTAAAGTGAGATACTGATATTTAAATAGAAGTGATGACTTATGTATTAAGACCTGGGAATCAAGAGATGTTATCTTTGAAAAGGAGGAGAGGGGTCTCTTTTCTAGAAGATTTCTAGATAAGATAGTTCTAGGAACTCAAAATGAGATGAAGAGGGGGAAGATATAGGCCATATAGTGACTCCAGTCTCAACAATATTAAAGACTAGAACATCAGATAAGAGTGGGGGGCAGAACAAGTGCAGCATTTTAAATTATCGAGAATGATATAAATGTCTAAAGGGGAAAACAGTGCTTCATTTAAAATATATTGAAGTAAAAAAGAGAAATCTTTGTGATTGGAGTTTAATTCTGAGAATAATTTGGGGATATTAGAAAATGGATTAAAATGACATGCAAAGAATTTATCTCCTGTCTTTCCCTCTAGGTTATTAAGTGACTCTCCATCTTGCAGAGAAAATGATTCAATACAGTCAAGGAAAAATGAAGTACGTATAAATTTTCACTATTTAGTCACATGTTCGACTAACTTAGTAATATCCATGTGTTTAAAAAGTTCATTTGATGCTACTTTTTGAACCATTTTCTGGTGTTCTTTGTTGTAATACAGTTCACAAAACATTGAGATGATGGATTTATTTGACAGGTAGTATTGTGGAAGATAGGTGGCTAGTCAAAAGATGAATTAAACATAGCTCTTAGGCATAGTTTTAATAGCAAAAAAGTGATAGGTTTATAAACATCTACAATCTCAGAAAATTTTATAATCTTAGTACTCTAAAAGAATATAGATAATAAGCTCTAAGGGTACAGAAATTGTGGAGAAATTAATATTTTGAGTGGGAATGAATTCAAACAAAGGTTAATTTTATCAAACTAACAATATTTTGCGGCCTCTATAATTTGTAACCATACACAAAAGTAAATCGTGCGCACGCATACACGTTAATGAGGATGCTAACATTTTCTCCTTAAAATTTATAGAAAGTAAAAAGATTGGTTAGATAATTTTGGCCTGATTTATTTTAGGAATTTTATAAAGCATGCATACATTTTAAATTTCTTTTTTGTTTTGTTTTAAATAGGAAAGCCAAGAGGTATGTTGATGTCACTTATGTTGAAAAACTGAGAAAAACACATCCCTCTGACAATGTTTTGATAGAGCCATTTTCCACCTAGCATTTGGAGTGCTACATCTACTTAAGAGAGAAGTTCCCAGCCTTGTTTCTACCAAGTATTTCTTTTATTATTGCCCCTATGGATTTATTGTTTAAGTATCTATTATGTAATTTTCTTGTTTTTATTTATTAAGGGTATACAACTGATAGTAAGAATTTTGAATGAACAAGTGAAAACAAGCGTGATCAAATTATACTAATGTAATAATAGCCAAAAGTAGTTAAACAGGACTTGTTCATTGGCCTGCGTGTTCTTATTAGGGAAAAATGATAGTTTTGCTTAAGATGTATAAAATATTTAAGAAACCATGAGTTTCTTAAAGAAACCTAATCAGTAGAAAGAATATTGGCCTTGGAATCTAATAGACTTGGATTGATTTTTGGCACAGCCACTTATTAGCTAAGCCATCTAGAGAGTTACTCACCTTTTTTGAGTTTCAGTTTCTTTATCGAGTACATACAACACTACCTACCACCTTTTTAGGGTTGTTGTTAGGGTTGATGAGACAGTATTTGTAAAGTGCCTAACATGGGACCTAAGGCATAAAAGGCACTCAAAAAGTTGAGCCCTTTATGAAGGTAATGATGCTCCAAAAATGGATTATTTAATACGTAATATAACTGCAGTTGGTTTAAAGATCAACATATCTGGCCTAGAAGAAGATGTAAAGCATGGCAAGGAAATGACTTATAATCAATTAGCCGCCATTCCTGGAAGACTCATTGACCGTAACTCCTTATAGTAGTGTTCCTGGCACTGTGTAGAAAGATCTAAAGAAGAACTTATTCTCATTTTTAAGAGAAGTAATATATTCTTGAGCAAGTGCAGTTAAATATTCCAAATATTTGTTTCAGATATAGACCTTTTCATCTTGTAAGTACACTGTGTGACCGTATTTTTACATAAATAATCTGCAGAAGAACAGTGGAGCATATCAGAGGGTATCCTTTATTCATAATGAATGAGAGACTTGGCGTCATAGAAGAATTCTGCCAAGATTAGAGCGTCTCACTCGTATATTTATGTCATGTTTACATACATAGAAAGCAAGAGATGGAGAATTTTTTTCCTTAACGTTGGTAAAAGTCACATTAAGAAGGTACAAAAACTACCATTATAAAGGATCTTATATGAAGCTTAAAAAACAGCTTATCCTTGTCTTTAAGCCTCTCATATTTTAAATGTGACCAAAATTTATAATTATAGTTTCTTGTTTTCGGACAGATTCAGAAAAAACTATACACGTTAGAAGAACACCTTAGCACTGAGATACAAGCCAAAGAAGAATTAGAGCAGAAGTGCAAGTATGTTGTTTAGATAACGAAATGTTGTCTTTTAAAATTTAAGTTCAAACGTCTTACCAAAAAGGAAGAGTTATAAAGTAATTATATGATCGTCTTTGAATTTATACTAAGTAAATGTTTTTATTGTAAATCACTGTTTCTTTTGAAATCCTTTAGATCTGTCAATACTCGCCTTGAGAAGGTAGCAAAGGAGCTAGAAGAGGAGGTAAAGTTGCTGTATGCTTTTCCTTAACATTGTCGTTTGCTGCAAATTGTGATGCCTACCTTCCCTGCAGAGAGGTGTCTTAGAACCATATTAACACCCATCTTGATGTACAGTAAGACCCACCTTATGTTGCACTGGCGAACAGGACTAAAGTTACAGGATAACCTTGGTGATAAGCCTCATTTTGTTACGGGTTTGCAAACTTGAGTGAATTTAGAATGTGTAGATATTTCACGTAAAAAAAATTGGCATTTGTGTCAATTACTTGGCCTAACAACAGAAAGTGACCATTGTTTCTTCTTTTAAATTTCTGTTCCTAACATTTCAGATCCATAGTTTATATTAAGTGAAGATGGTTCAGTGGTAATGGAAGTTATGGGAAGTTTGACTTTCAGTAGTAAACCATTAACAGTATCGCCTTAATAATTTAAGAGAGGTGTGCTATTTTGAAAGTAATGGAAAACGTTATTGTCAGTTTTAACAAAACAGCAGTTACGGCCTTTTTTAAAGTTCTTTTTTATCTGCTTGAAATACTAAAATTGTGTTTTCATTTGATTTGTATCCATACTTTCCTTCGATAGTAACTTTAAGCATTATTTCAGATTACCTTAAGGAAAAATGTGGAATCAGCATTAAGACAATTAGAAAGAGAAAAGGCACTTCTTCAGCACAAAAATGCAGAATATCAGCGGAAAGCTGATCACGAAGCAGACAAGAAACGAAATTTGGAAAACGATGGTTTGTGGTGTAGAATATTAAATACTTACCAAGAAAAAAATTAAATGTGTATGTATGTGTGTGTTGTTGAAGCTTGCCACTGAAATGCTTTTTTTTTTTCTCACAGTTAACAGTTTAAAGGATCAACTTGAAGATTTGAAAAAAAGGAATCAGAACTCTCAAATATCCACTGAGAAAGTAAATCAACTCCAGAGACAAGTAGGTCAATCTCCATTTGTAATAGGATATTGAATTTTCTTGATGATAACTTACTAATACTAATTTTAATTGGGAATGTTACAAAAAGGCCTTTGCCTCTGATTTTAAAGGGAAATCATTAGGAAACTATTTGTAGGTTTGTTTCTTACTTTAGTTTGTAACAGGCTGATAAATAGAAGTATTTTCATTATATACACTCGTGTTTGTTGTTGTCTGTTTGATTTTGAATGAAATAACAGCTGGATGAAACCAATGCTTTGCTGAGAACAGAATCTGATACTGCAGCCCGATTAAGAAAAACCCAGGCAGAAAGTACAAAACAGATTCAGCAGCTGGAATCTAACAATAGAGATCTTCAAGATAAAAATTGCCTGCTGGAGACTGCCAAGTTAAAACTTGAAAAGGAATTTATCAACCTTCAGTCAGTTCTGGAATCTGAAAGGAGGGACCGAACCCACGGATCAGAGATAATTAATGACTTACAAGGTATCATAAAGTAGAGATTGCACTTGAATTCATCTCGATGATTTCTATTTCGGAAATAACTTTAGATGATGGATGTATGTGCTGGAATAGCACGTTTCTGAATATACTACTCTGTTATGTGAAGCATAACATATGGAATGCATCGATAGAAAATTTTATGAATAGAAGGTTTGCTTTCAAATAGTGTGAAATATTTTCAATTATCAAAAACCACCTCCCAAAGTGACGGTTTGGGTTCCAGTTGACTTAGCCATAAAGCACTCTACCAACAATTATAAAACTTCTCAAAATTTTTTACTCTTAATTTAACATATATATACTTTGTGGGCTTATTGTTTTTAAAATGTTGCAATTTTAGGTAGAATATCTGGCCTAGAAGAAGACTTAAAGAACGGCAAAATCTTATTAGCAAAAGTAGAGATGGAGAAGAGACAACTACAGGAGAGATTTACCGATTTGGAAAAGGTAAAACACGTTCAGCTTTATATTTTGTAGGAAGATGACAAAGAGTTTTAGATTGGAAAACTTAACTCTAAAATAAGGGGTATCGGTATGGTTTCAGTGGATGTTTCTCCCTAGGGACCCAAGGAAAACTCAGATTTTGACTACAACGTATCTTTAAAATGATAGAAAGTTACAATGGCTTTTGGCATTGAAAAGTTTTTCTTTAAAACTTCTGTAAGCCAGGGATGAGTTTTAGGCTGTGTGCAGTTAAGGTGTTATTTTTGTTCACTTATCCATTCTTTCAAGTATTTAATGTATCGCCTGTGGTAGAAATATCAAGATGCAGTCTTTGCTTGCCTTTAACAATCCCACAGTGGGGCCTCCTGGCTGTCTCAGACGGTAGAGCATGTGACTCTTGATCTCTAGGTCATGAGTTCAAGCCCCCACATTGGACGCGGAGCCTGCTTAAAAAAATAATAGATTAAAAAAAAATACAATCTAAGGAGTAGTACCTAAAGTCACTGATAAAGTACACGGATAATTCTAACACAGCGTGGTAAACAGACTGCTCGAAGAATGGACAGGGTATATTGGACGCACAGGACGAAGCCCTAATCTGACAGGGCAGGATTGGTTGGCAGGGTAAAGGCACATTCTGAGTTGGGCAGGACAGCAGGAGCAAAAGTATGAGGATGGGAAATAGAAAAGGCGTAGCTGGTTTATTTAACGCTAACTGCTCAATAGTTCTGGAGTATAGAGCAGGGGTCAACAGATTTTAATCTTTTAAGCAAAAGACAATGAATATTTTAGGCTTTGAGGGCCATATAACCTGTTGCAACTCAGCTCTGCTGCAATACGTAAAGGAATGGGTGTAGCTGCGTTCCAGTGAAATTTTATAAAAATAGACATCAGGCCAAAATGCACCTGAAGACTGCAGCGTGGTTCTCATGTCAAGTGTGAGGAATTCACTGACCAGAAGGAGCTACAGACCTAGGCATGAGCTAGATCATGTGAGAGTTTGAATATTCTGTTAAACTTAATTTCTCTAGGCAACGGACCCAGCCACTGAAGGGCTTTAAATTAGATGCTCTTTTTAGACATACATTTAAGATAGATCGTTGTGTACCATGTGTGGAGAATAAATTTGAGGAGGACAGGATAAGAGGGGGGGAGACTAGTCAGAGACGTTTTCAGTAATTCAGATGATGGAGACTTAACTAGTACGGTGGTTAAAAGGATGGAAAATGGGGGTGAATCTGGGAACTATCTGGAGGTAGAATATTTGGTGGCACTTAGTGATGGATTAGATAAGGCATATGTGTGGTATTTAAGGAGGAGTTCTAGGCTCTTACATGGTGACAAGATATATAATGGTAACAGTAATTCATAAAGAATAAAGGGGAGAGACGAATGAAGGGAAATAGCTCTTTTAGAAGAAATGATGACAAAATCTATTTTAGTCCTAAGTTTGAGGTGCCTTAGGATGTTCGTAAAGGAGTAAACTATGTTGAAGCTAGAAATGTTTGAGAGTCATTGGTACAGAAGTAGCTGAAGCCGTGTGAATGCAAGAGCCTATCTCGGAAAAGATTGTTTAGAGCAATGGTTTTTCAGGGCAGAGTTGATTCCTCTGTTGTTGGATTGAAAAACCTCATTTTTAGGGGCTCCTGGGTGTCTCAGTTGGTTAAGCATCTGAAGATCTCTTGATTTTGGCTCAAGTCATGATCTCAACAGTTAGTGAGCTCAAGCCCCGCCTCGGGCTCTGCCCTGACCGTGTAGAGTCTGCTTGGGATTCATTCTCTCCCTCTCCCTCTCTCCCTCTCTCCCTCTCTCCCTCTCTCCCTCTCTCCCTCCCCCTCCCCCTCTCCCTCCCCCTCCCCCTCTTTTCTGCCCCTCCTCTGCACATGCTCACTTGCTGTCTCTCTCTCTCAAAATAAATAAACTTAAAAAAAGAAAAAAATCATTTTCAGTGTTAAGGATTTATTTGAAAAACAAAAGAAATATTTACATATATGATACAAACTATAGAAACAAAGAATTAGAAAATCTTTTGAGGATATAGAGAAAATAGATTGACTTCTATTATTAAAGTGTCCCAACTTAAAACAAGTCTCTTATGTGGAATATCAGGGTAAATGGTAGAGGATCCTGAAAATTTGTCATCAGATACAGCAAAGGGAAATATTAGATAGGTTTTAAAGGTGAGAAATCATGATATAGAAGCTTGAAGTGGCTGAAGAACGCTGCCTCCAGAGAAGACCAGCATTTAAGGAATAGCTGGGGGAAAACTTCATAGGTGACAGAAAAGATGAGAACAGGAAGCGGGGAGCCAAGTGAGTGCACTCAGGTATGTCAAGGAAATAGTTTCAGGGGCAACAGTGAGTCAAAATGGGGTAACTACTGAAAAGTGTTTGTCGAATCTGGTGGTGAGAATATCATGTGTTACTTTATTGAGATCACACACTCTCAGTGCAGCTCCCCAAACGGTAGAGTGGAGGGATGGGGCCGTAGGTTCAGCAGGAGGTGAACAGGTGGATTCCGTGGATCATTGTTACAAGAAGTTTGAGTGAAGGGGGGAGGGAAAGTATTGAACATTCTTAGCTTGTAAAAAACAGCTTTATAAGTTTTTGAAATTGTGAGCCAGTCTTTTTTGTTGATCGCTGCTATTCTAAATCTTTAATAGGAAAAGAACAACATGGAAATAGATATGACATACCAACTAAAAGTTATACAGCAGAGCTTAGAACAAGAAGAAGCTGAGCATAAGGCTACAAAAGCACGGCTGGCAGATAAAAATAAAATTTATGAATCCATTGAAGAAGCAAAATCAGAAGCCATGAAAGGTATGCCTTTTTTCTAAGAGGGTTTTTCTGCAGCATTTTCCTAAGAATTGATTCAGTAGTCAACTCTTGATTTTGAAAAACATTTTTTTATATTTTATTGTCAAATATCGAGAACCGGAAAGAAAAACATTAGGGAAGCTTTATATACATATCATTTTTTCTCTTTATGGCAACGATCATTTCTAAGATGTAAGTCCCAAATACCGAGTTATTCAACCAAATATAAGGATCAGAGAGAAATGAATATTTCAGTGATAGCAATAGTAACAGGCATAAAGAGCATGAGGTTCTAGATGTATCTTTTCAGATTTGGGGGGATATGCTGTTTTTGTAATATTTAGTTTGACATTTACCAGTTTGTTGCCAGTTTATGCAAAATAAGTATTTTGGAAATAGTAGTTGACCTAACTAGAATACAAGCTCATTGAATATTTTGAACTCTGTCATGATGAAGATACTAGCTAGATCTGGTCAAAGTCATCCACTCCTAACGAATATAGGGTAAAATAACAGAGTTAACTTTTCCACAAACCAGCCTGTATCTTGGAATTGTCTTAGGATAATTTCTTGTTTTCCTAACTGACTGTTCATAATTATGAAGGATTTGAAATTCCAAAGGAAATTAATAAAAGACTCTTGTGAAAGATTCATAGAACTCTTAAGCAGAAATTTTATTTTAAATTGAAGCATAACATTTATGAATAATTTGGAAAAAAAATAGCCTTTTAATTAATGAATGAAATTTAAATTGGAGCTTTCTTGCTTAAAATCAGTTTAGTTTCAGGCAGTAATTAAGGATGTTAAGAGATGAAATGAGTGCTTTATTTAGAAAAATCTAATTACAAGAGTGGAAATTAGTGGGCCATGTTTCCCTGTCAGGGGCCTAGAAGATAGAGTTGAATTTCTTTTGAGGTGTAATTCAAGTGACACACGTGTAACCACCACTCAAAACAAGTCATGGAATCTGTGTTTTCATCACCTACTCAGTAAGTTCACTTATGCCCCTGTCTATTCTCTGTGCCCACATTAGAGTGATTGTTTTTTTAAGTGAGTATATCTGTCCATGCGTTATCTCTGAACTGATAAAAATGAACCAATTCAGAGTAATAGTACTTACCATTTTTTTTTTTTTTTTCAAACTCCTTTTTAGAATACTAACATAAGATGTATGGTGACTTTCGTAGTTTATAGGAGTACACAAAATTTAAATGTTGCTGGTGCTCAGACCGGCTCTAAAAGCCTTTGGCTTTTCCACTGCCATTCCGTAGCTTCCTTTGATTAAGACTATGGCTTACTAATGAAAACTAGTCATGTGACCTTGTCTAGTTATTTAACCTTTTTTGTGCCTTGTTTCTTCTTAGACAGGTAAGAGTTTTAGGTTGTTTTGAAGACCAAGTGCAATGACACGTGAAAATGCTTAGAAATATTAGCTGTTATTAGTGGAATGTGAAGAATAGTTTCGTTTTTTCCACACTTTTGAAGGCAGTTCATTAAAAAGTGAAAATTCATAGGCTTAATTTTCCCTTATATAACTTCATAATACGATAATTCAATATTGAGCATTAGGTATGAAACAGCAGAGGAGCCCAATTGGATTTGAAAAGATTTTCTAATCAGTACATCAAAAGGTAATCCTTTAATGGTAATAACTGACATTTAATAGGAAATCACTTGTTTAGACATAAACTTTGCCTGTTCTTCACTTTTAAAAGCCTTTTCTGATTAATAAAACAAATTAAAAGTTCATTACAAATCATTTAGAAAATTCAGGAAAGTATAAAGAAGTAAGTAAAGATTAACCACAATTTTACTAATCAGGATGCTATTTTGTATATTTTCTGAAATTTTTATACCCTTTTTGCTTTTTTTCTTGGAAAATAATACTGTGAACATTCTCTTTAGGTCTTTTTAACATTGTCCTTAAATACTGAGCACTTACCAAATTCTTCTTGTATGCCAAGCAGCTATTAAGTGCCACACAGATAGTAACTAAGAATCTTCGTCACATCCCCGTAAGGGAGAACAGGTAGTGGTATCAGTCTGCAGATGCGGAAATTGAGCCTCAGGGAGCCTAACTGACGTGCCCTGTAAGTAAGTAGGATGTGTCGGAGACAGGGTTTAACCTCAGGAACTTCGGTCCCAGCGGCTTGTGCTTTGCCATTTCCCCAAAGCCTAATTGTCCTTCTCTGCATAGTGATATGCTAATATGGAAAGAGCCATAGACGTCATAGAATCTACCTGGAATGTTTTAGGGTAAGAAAAGTAACACCAAGAGGCACAGGGTAGCAGGAAAATGAAATAAGTCTTTATTAAAAAGATGTAAGCCTCTTTTAGAATCATAAGTGAAGGCACAATTTTACTTCAGTTAGAATAGATGCAATATTGCAGAGTGGTCGATTTTTCTGGACACTGGAAATAAAACTCCTGATTTCGAAGCGTGAAACTGTTGACATTTCAAACACATTAGGGAGAGTGATGAAAATATTAAATTGGAAATTAAAAAAAAGGCAGCATCATTTACAACAGTTTTCATGGCATGGTGTCATGTATTTGATACGCTTTTTTGGTATGTGAATGCACAACTGTGTCCATTTTTGTGGCAATAGAAATGGAGAAAAACCTCTCAGAGGAAAGGACGTTAAAGCAGAAGGTGGAAAACCTGTTGCTGGAAGCTGAGAAGAGATGCTCTATATTAGACTGTGACCTCAAACAGTCACAGCAGAAAATAAATGAACTCCTTAAGCAGAAAGATGTGCTAAATGAAGATGTGAGTATGAAGTTTACTAATAAGTAATAATAAACTATGTAATGAATTCATAGTCCACGTAGGTTTAGCCATAATGTTGGTTTCATAATTAAAATTTTTTTCTTATAATCTGCAACCTTTAATTTTACTGCATTTGGATGATATGCTGAATGAATCATAATTTAAAATTTTTAAGTTATTTTTACCCTAAAGACCATATTTTATTTTAAAAAGTACGACATCAGAAATACGAAAAATATTTTACTGTGAAGTGAATTAGCTGCCTAAGGACAAAAATCTGTTTTGCATGATCATATTTGCTGCAAGCTTCATTGATAAGAAAAATCAAAATCAAGGGGTACCTGGGTGGCTCAGTCGGCTAAGCGTCCGACTTCAGCTCAGGTCATGATCTTGTAGTTCATGATTTCTCCTTCTCCTTCTCCTTCTCCTTCTCCTTCTCCTTCTCCTTCTCCTTCTCCTTCTCCTTCTCCTTCTCCCTCTCTCATTCTCTCTCTGTCTCTCTCAAAATAAATAAACATTAAAAAATAAATCAAAGTCAAAGTAATTTATTTATATACCAAGTATACAATTTATTTTTTAGATCAGAAACTTGACATTAAAAATAGAGCAAGAAACTCAAAAGCGCTGCCTTACACAAAATGACTTGAAGATGCAAACACAGCAAGTTAACACACTAAAAATGTCAGAAAAGCAGTTAAAACAGGAGAATAATCATCTCATGGAAATGAAAATGAGCTTGGAAAAGCAGAATGCTGAACTTCGAAAGTAAGTAAATTGTTTGAGACAAAGTTTTATTCATATATATGAGTATCCACATGTAAATTATCTTAATTTTGGTTTACCTGCGGGTTTTCTTTTGATCATTTTCTTGACCACATTTGCTCTCTTTTTCTGTTTAAGTAATGTGTTGAGTGCCGCTGTTATCCCTCGAGATTATATTTGCTTCCCCAACGATTTTTTTTTACTACTTCTACCTGTTGCCGCCTCTGTAAATGAATAACCAAGTATCACTAGGCATTTGAGGAAAGTGTTCAGTACTAAAGAGAAAGACTGTGATAAAGAAAAAGGAAACGTACCCCCAGATGAGGAATATATTAAGGAAAGAAGAGGAAAGCACAAACAAAAAAAGCCTATTAGTAATAATTAGTATTGATCAAACCTTCTAGGAGATAGTACTTCCATTAAACAAGAAGCCGGCATAAAGCAAAAAGGGCAGCCAGAATGAGAACGAGCTGTTAAAGATGAAAAATGACCGCACATACATTTATTAGGATGGTTTGAAGAAAAATTCAAAGAAATTTCATCGACTGTGGAAGAAGAGGGCATGACGTAGAAGGTGTGTGGCCCAGGGGTTCTAGCACCAGACAGAGAAGTCTAGAGAAGGAAGGAAGAGGAGCAAGTTGTTAGAGAAATAATGGAAAACAGGTTTCCCGTGGCGGGAAGAGAAGTCTTCAGATTGAAAGGACTCAACCGAAAATAAGTGAAGGGAAGACCCGCATTTGGACGTGTTCTCGTCAAATTTCAAAAACAAGAGAAAGGGTGGGTGGGAGTATTGCGGTTCTCATCCCGGACTGGGGAGGCTGTGGTTTCTGGTTGATGGAGCAGGAAGTGAGGCTTGGCTGTATGGCTGAGGCCAGTGATACGGCTGTGTTAGGAGAGCTGGGGAGAGGTGAGGGATAGGAAGAGCTAACTCCCTACTCTGGCAGCAGGGAACTAGTAAAGAAGAGTTTAAATTTGTGTCAAGAAATAAGCTGAGATGTGGAGGTAGTTACCAAAAGAACAAAACGGAATTGAAACGAAGTGAATTCCTCCAGGGGAGTGAATTGAGGGTGTGAAGACGTGTGGAAAGAGAGACCGCTCCCTTTCTGGCCGTTTTTTTCTGTGCCATTCTGTACTTTTTCATTGTAACCATGTACGTATAATGGGTTATTTTTTTGAAAAGTACTTGTCTTAAATACCTAATAAATGTTAGGTGTTTAAAGTTACACGTAAGTGGATGATGGCAGCTCTTCAAGGATATTAAAATTATACTGAGGTTTGCTGCAAATGGGCTTAGCCGATGACGATGAGATCATTCCAAAAATTGACCTTTGATATAGTATTAATCAGCATCTTTCCCATTTTTGACTCAGAAAAATTAGAATCCTCGCTTTTAATAGCAGGCACCTCAATAGTAAAATACAGATATAACACATAAAGTGACAATGAGTGATAACTTTCTTTATGTGGAGGTTTTAAGAGCCAGTAAGTAAACAAAGTGACCAAATTATGTTAAATGAGAATAAGAATAAAAGCCTTAAGTAACACACAGATTGAAAACAGTATGATTAAATCATTTGGTCTGAGTCTTTCTTGCTGTGTATATTTTTAAATATCTAGGTGGTATTTAAATGTCTTTTCCCTATAAAATACTCAGACTAAACAGTAAATGTTCCCCTTAATGAATGCAGACGTAGTTCATCTCGCCAGAAAGAATCTACTGTGATAGTTCGTTATTTACTCTTCTGTATCTGTACAGTGTATGTAGGGTTGAGTTTTTTGCAGATTTTGGAGCGTTTTTGTTTTCTAATTGTATCATATATGTGGTGTTCTTCTCCAATTTGCCTTTTTCCCCTTAGCTTAGACTTGGAATAATTGTGATTTTTATGTTTTCTTAGTAACCCTAGGATTTGGGGTGCCTGGGTGGCTCAGTCAGTTAAGCCTCCATCATTGGCTCAAGTCATGATTTCACAGTTTGTGGGTTTCGAGCCCCACATTGGGTTTTCTGCTGTCAGCACAGAGCCCACTTCAGGTGTCCCTCTCTCTCTGCCCCTCCCCTACTTGCACTCTCTCTCTCTCTCTCAGAAATAAATAAACATTAAAAAAAAAAAAACTCCAGAATTTATTTCAATACAACCTCTTAAATGGGTTGTGAGGCTCACTTTTTATTTTATGTATTTTTTATTTAATTTTATTTCTTTATTGAAGATATATGCATACATATATGTAATAATGCATACAGAAAAAACACACAAATGATATGTAGAGCTTCGTGAATTTTTACAAAATGTACAAATCTGTGCAATTTAAACATCTACATTTAAACATAAAAGCTAGGGGCGCCTGGGTGGCTCAGTTGGATAAGCATCCAGCTTCAATTCAGGTCACGATCTCATGGTTCATGGGTTCGAGCCCCTCGTCGAGCTCTGTGCTGACAGCTCAGCCTGGATCCTGCTTCCGATTCTGTGTCTCCTCTTCTGTCTCTATCTGCCCCTCTCCTGCTGGTACTCTGTCTCTCTCTCTCAAAAACAAATAAACACTAAAAAAAATTTTTTTTTTTTTTTTAATAAACAAAAAAACTTGTGCGTCTTTCCTCCCCTCTGGCCCCTTCTCAGTTATTTCTTCACTCATCCTAAGATGACCAATTCTCAGGTCCTCTTTTAATTCTACTAGTTGGGCAGAAATGGCTGATCACAGTGAATGTGTGACAATATGTAATTTAGTATTACTGTTCTAATATATCACTATTTGGTCTCAGCACCCCCTTACACTCTTAAAAATTATGAAGGGCCCCCCAAAATTGTTGTTTATGTGAGTTATATCTCATGATATTTTTTGTGTTAGAAATCAAAACAGAGAAAATTTTATTTGTTTAATTTACTTACTTTAAATGTTTATTTATTTTGAGAGAGCGTGGGAGCACAAATGGCAGAGAGAGAGAATCCCAAGCAGACTTGTGCTATCGGCGCAGAGCCTGATGCAGGCTCGAATCCATGAACCGTGAGATCGTGACCTGAGCTAAAACCAAGGGTTGTATGCTCGACCGACTGAGCCCCAAAACTGAGAAAATTTTAAAACACAAGAGCATACAAACATATTTCATTAGCTGTTGGAATGATGACATCATATGTTATAGAACTTTAAAAAAAAGTCTATACTTACTAGTGAGAGAATGAGAATTTGAAAAAAAAAAAAACAAAAAAACCCACCACACTGGTGATTAGTATTACGAAAATAATTTGACCTCTTGGGACTTCTTTTTTTTAAAGGCTCCAGGGATGCCCAGTGGTTCCCTAGGCCACATTTCAAGAGTTGCTGGTTTAATATATAGGTAGCTTATTTGAACCTTTGCTTTAATGTCCCCGCAGAGAACGTCAAGATGCAGATGGGCAAATGAAGGAACTCCAAGATCAGCTTGAAGCAGAGCAGTACTTCTCAGTAAGTTCCGGATACGTTAGTTTGAAGATTGTCGTGTTTGTAGAATTAAAAGTTTGCTGCAGAATGAGGAAAACGATTCTTGTCTTTAGGATAGATTCTTCTAGCAAACATCAGACAGATTGGGACAGGATGTTTCGTACCACACAATTCATGTAGAAAGAATAGCTGGGCAAGTGACTATTGATAGCTTAACAGAAATCTATTATCATTGCTAGAAAAATAGTTCTAAGCACATCAGTGAAGTTGATTTAAAAAACATTGCTTTTTGAGGAAGAATTTTCATGAAGAAATTGTCATTTTAATGTTTGCATTTTTAAAATCAGTTTTAAAATATGAAGTAGTAATGTCACCTTTGTTTCATTTAAGCCAACAAAATTTCCTTGTCTAAATTAGTAGTATACTTCTTTGCCTCTTTATCCTACCAATCTGTGTCATTTAATGAGAAGTTCTGATACCCAGTTGAAAAGCAAGCTTCTTGGGGCGCTCGGGTGTCTGAATCCATTGAGCGGCTGACTTTCGGCTCAGGTCACAATCTCACAGTGTGTGAGTTGAAGCCCCACTTCGGGCTCTCTGCTGTCAGCACAGAGCCTGCTTCAGATCCTCTGTCTCCCTTTCTCTCTGCCCCTCCCCCACTCTCTCACACGGGCCTGAGTGTGTACGCGCTTTCCCCCCCCCCCCCCCCCAAAATAAATAAATAATTAAAAAAATTTAAATCAAGCTTCCAAGTTATTAGCAGAACTTGTATTAGTTACTTGGTTGATTACTAGAAAAGCCCATTAAACTATCAGTTTGCTCGGAGGCCCAACATTACTCAGTGTTCAGGAACATATTTGTGTTCAGCTTGACTTTTTGTGTGGATAGACCTTGAATGTAGAAATAATGTTCCTGCTGATGGTGATAATGGCGGTGACATGTTTCTTCTGTTCTATTTTGCTGTTTAGACTCTCTATAAAACACAGGTGAGAGAACTTAAAGAAGAATGTGAAGAAAAGACCAAACTTTGTAAAGAATTACAGCAGAAGAAACAGGAATTCGAGGATGAAAGGTACAGAAAGAGATTCTTATCTCTTTTGTTGATAACTGGGCACTCAGCTCCTAGAACAGTACCTGCTCTGCCCTCAGTAAGAATTTGTCGATGAAGTGTATTAGAAACTTGGACTTCCTAGTGAAAATTGAACATTAAAATCATGTATCATTAAAATGTAGGGACTCCTTGGCTGCTCAACTGGAGATCACCTTGACCAAAGCAGATTCTGAGCAGCTGGCTCGTTCAATTGCTGAAGAGCAATATTCTGATTTGGAAAAAGAGAAAATCATGAAAGAGCTTGAGATCAAAGAGATGATGGCTAGACACAAACAGGAACTCACTGAAAAAGATGCTACAATTGCATCTGTAAGTAAAGTTTTTTAGTCCTTTTTTGATTTTAATTAAATTACTGTATCACAAATGTTACTTAGAAGTGCTAGGAAAGTACTGCAGACAGAAATGAAAAGTTGTATATTCTGGCTTTGGGACGTTTTAGCCAGTTAACCACTAGCTTCTCAGTGTCGTTTGGCAGAAAGAGGCTCACAAAAAGAACTACTTGCAATGGCTCTGCCTGTTGGTAAATTCGGAGTGAAAGGACTAAAGGGAAAGGGAAAAAGCAAAAGCAGAAAACAGTATAAACCATTTTTTTCTTGCTAAACAAATCTTAGTTCAGAAGAATCTTGAAACTACCATGAAGGTAGTCATATGTAACTTGAAAAAAAAAATTATAATGAGAGTTTCAAAGAGAAGGAAAACATCAAGTAGTTGAATTTGTTTTATCAGTTATCCGGGTCATTAAAATGGTACATTGATTAGAAAGTGTGGCATCGGAGCCAGGGACGCTTATTCCCGTTCAGTGGAAATAAGTAGGGAGGCCAGAAGTAGACTCTCGCACATAAAGACCTTGGTCTGTGAGAGCAGTGTCGACAGACACGTCGGTGGGAAAGGATACAGATACAATGAAAGGTTTGGGATGACTCTTTTTGTGTGGGAAGGAATGAAGTTAGATCCTTACCTTTTACAACATAACAAGAATAAATTCTAGCTATCTTAAAGATCTAAAGATGAAAAAGAAAAACTTTAAACAGAAACTTACTGTAGCAGAAGTCCACAAACTGCAGGGAGAAGATACTTGTAATGTTTTTATTAAACGGGATTTGTGTCTAGAACACATGTGGCGCTCTCGAGCTCAATGAGAAGAAGTTAAACAATCCAAAAGAAAAATTGGCCAAAAGAGAAAACCCTAAAAACATAAGCAGATACTTAACCTAAATACTCTTTAAGAAAGGCTAGATAAAACAACTTTGAAATACCATTTCGTATCCATTACGATGGCAGAATTCAGTATCTCATTTCAAGCGTTTGAAGTGTGTGGGAAATGACGTTCTTATTTAAAGCTATGAGGAGTATAGATTTAGTATGGTATAGTATAGTGTATAATGTGGCAATTTAAATATTATTTATTCTAAATATGAAAAATTAAATATTCATATAATCCAAAGAAAGTTGATGTTAAGATAAATATGGTAGAGAAATTCAGGTACAATTTTTATAGCAGCATAAATGTTTGTAATAGCGAGAAATTCAAATGTCTTAGCAGTCAGTCTTCTCAATAGATGAATGAATGGATAAATGATAGGTGGTAGAAGATGGGACTGCTGTATCACTTAAAATGATTTAATTAGATCTTTATATATCAACAGTTTAATTCTTTTTTTAAGTTTACTTAAGAGAGAGAAAGTACACATGCTTGAGCAGAACAGAGTGGGGGGCAGAAAGAGAGAGAGAGAATCTCAAGCAGGCTCTGTGCTCTCGGCACAGAGCCCAACACAGGGCTCCATCCCACAAACCACAAGATCATGCCTGAGCCGAAGTCGAAGGTCGGATGCTTAAACGCTGAGCCACCCAGGCATCCCAACAATTTAATTCTTAGTATGATCTCCAGTGAAAGCAATTACAGAAAGATACAGTGTGATGCTGTTTATGGACAATTTAAAATCACATAAAACCACGCTATATGTTATGTGTTTGTAATAAAAGGATATAATCATTGATGGGAAGGATGAGCATAGAATTCACAATAAAATTTCTTTGGGGAAGGAAGAATAGGAATAGGATTTGGAGAGAATAAAAAAGGATGTCAGCGTCTTTAGTAAAATTTTATTTCGTTTTAATATGTCCTGGAGGAAATACTACAGTTAAAAATTTGTTTACTCTGCATGATGAAATGCAGAGATCTGTTATGGTATTTGTTTGTTTTTAGTTTATTAAATGTTTTTCTCATTAAAAATACCACTAAGGATCTTTGAGAGAAGGGCAATGTTTTTGCTTCCTGGGGTGCATATGAAGTCTATCACAGTCAGTGAAGTTTTCACCAAGGGTGAATTTCGATAAGGTTCCACAAAGCCACGAAGCATAGATATAGATGTACTTAGAAAAATAAGAATTTTAGCAACATTCTAGGATATTTTCATTTTGAATTATTGCTTTATAACTTAGATTTTGTAAATTGTGATAGGATTTTCTTTCCGCTTTCGTTCTTAGCTTGAAGAAACTAACAGGACACTAACTAGTGATGTTGCCAATCTTGCAAATGAGAAAGAAGAATTAAATAACAAGTTAAAAGATGCCCAAGAACGTATGTATGAACAAAGAATAAGGTTTATATTTTAAATATGCCTAATGTTTTGTCAGTTGTTGTAATTATTAATATAATTTTTGCGTTTTTCCATATTTCAGAGCTATCGCGGTTGAAAGATGAGGAGATAAGTGCAGCCGCTATTAAAGCACAATTTGAGAAGCAACTATTAACAGAGAGAACACTGAAAACTCAAGTATGTGTAATAAAGTCTAAATGTGATTTTGAATTCTTTCAGTTTCTTCTCTCTTTTACATTTTACTTCCAGCATTACAGATTGGCTGTAGCAGTCATTGAATGAATCAGTATTTGTGAACCAATCACAATGACCTGATTTTTGCCAGATTAGAAGAAGCTAGATGTGGTTAGCTTTGTCCAATTCAGTGTTTACTTACGGTTTCCTTAATTTTTCCATATGGAATCACACTCCCTCCTAATTTTTTATTGTAATCTGGTAAGTTTTTCTGCTTTTAAGAAACTAGGGAGAGTAAACATTTGAGCATCCTTCTGCCAACATTTATGGTTGTACATGCTGCGTGAATCTTTGTGGGTCCCACATGCTTAGTTCTCTGGTTGAACACACTGTATTTTATTAATGTGGTGCCACTGCAGCATTCTCGTCCTCCAGGATGAAAGTGGATCTGCCTCGTAAAAGTCTCTCTAGGAACTAAAAACTCACAGTAATAGAAAGTGACATTAGATCAAACCTGATGTAATTTAAACATTTTAAATTATATTTCTTAGAAAACATGAGCGTGAGAAACAAATGTAGGTTGGAGAAGGGTAACGAGTAATGGAGGGTGCGTTACTTAATATAGACAGTGTTTCTCTGTCACCCTGTATGTACAGGGAAGGAGATTATTAGTGGTCATATAACTTGCTATTGGTAAGTTATCAAGAAGCATCGATGTATTTTATTACATAGTTATGTTTATGTTTTTAAGGCTGTGAACAAGTTGGCCGAGATCATGAATCGAAAAGAACCTGTCAAGCGTGGTAGTGACACTGATGTGCGGAGAAAAGAGAAAGAGAATAGAAAGCTACATATGGAGCTTAAATCTGAACGTGAAAAATTGACCCAGCAGATGATCAAGTATCAGAAAGAACTGAATGAAATGCAGGCTGTAAGAATACTTTCTGAACTCTAGATCCAAGACTTCTTTTTAAGAAGAATTATTTTCGTGTCTGCACATATTTTATTGGTTATAGGACATTTCTATTACTTCATAATTGTTAATTGAATTAAAGGAAGTTATGAGGTATATGGCATCAGATTAATTTGATGTAATTTAATTTCTTGTAGCAAATAGCTGAAGAGAGCCAGATTCGAATTGAACTGCAGATGGCCCTGGACAGTAAAGATAGTGACATTGAGCAGCTGCGGTCCCAGCTCCAGGCCTTGCATATTGGTCTGGATAGTTCCAGTATAGGCAGTGGACCAGGGGATGCTGAGGCAGATGATGGCTTTCCAGGTATGGATTTCTTTTCAGCTCTTGGGCTATTTTTATTAAACGACTTCGTCTTAAAGATAAAGCAGTTGATTGTTTTAAGCCCTATGATTGATTCTGCTCTTGAGAAAAATGTTTGTCATTTCTTTAAGAAAAGCCTACTCCTTGGAGTGGGGATTCAAATGACAGTTTAGACTTACAGTGTTTATTGATTTTTGACAAAGATGTTTGCGAAACAATGCAAAAGAAAATTCCACGTTTGCTTAAGTTAGCTCTTTATGTATTACAGGAAGCTCTCTTCTCAGGTTTTCATTTTATTTTCTCTTAACTTCTTTCTGCATTCTTACTTCCTCTCTTGCTGGATGTTTAGTTCATATCACTCAGTCACGCACTATGGAATCCCTGTCATTCACCTACCAACGTTCCTCTACTTCTCTCAATATTGCCACTAAGCCTTCCAGTTCTCATATGCTTCTTGACTCTGATTCTGACTCAGAAGAAGAATCTTTGCCTTACTTACCCATTTCATCGGAACCTGATGGTACAGGTGATATCCTGAAAATCTTTCCCCTTTGGGGTTTGTCACCCTCCCCTTAATTTCAGTCCTTCTGCAAAGTTTTTGTAACATCGACTAATTATCCACTAACAAATTGTCCTGGTCTCCGCTAAAAAGAAAGTGCTGCATGGATAAAGAATTTTTAAAGGTATTGTCACATGGCATTGCTACTATATTTGATAGACTTATTTTGTCAACTTCAGATCATTAAAGAGCATATGGTTTTACCGTCTGTTTCGTCCATTTTCGTCCAACAAGAAATTCTTCCTGAAGTTGCATATCAAGAGTGACAAGTACAAAAAAAGCACGTAGACTGTTTGCGAGGATGTATATAGGTTTTCACTGAGTGCTTAGCCGGTCAACATTGTGTTAAGCCTTAAAAGACAGTTCAACCCAGTCTCGGTCCTGAAAGGACTTAGAGTTGAAGTGAAAAACTAAATGGACAACAAAAAATCACTATGTTGAACACAAAGTTAGGATAAGTGCAGGCCTAATGTAAATGCAGTGGGAAATTAGCGTATGAGCAGCTGAATATGAGGTAAAATTTAATCCCTTACTAATTGAATGCAAAGTGAAATAGCTATAGTTTTTTTATATTGTTGCCACATTTCCCAGGTATAAAACAGTATATAATATAAATCATAAGTAATTGTATTGAAGTTTTAGATTTTAGCAGTAAATTTCAGTCTTACTCAAATTGTTAGATCATCTGATTAAGTCCCTTAAGTTGGTGTAGGACCACATCCAGACATTTCACGTTATGTGGGCTGTTTTTATAAATGTTTATTTATTTGTGAGACAGACAGTGAGTGTGAGTGGAGATGAGCAGAGAGAGAAGGAGACACAGAATCTGAAGCGGGCTCCAGGCTCTGAGCTGTCAGCACAGAGCCCAGTGCGGCCCTTGAACCCACGAACCGTGAGATCATGACCTGAGCCAAAGTCGGACACTCAACCGACTAAGCCACCCAGGTGCCTGTCTATGGGCTGTTTTTAATGGCAGCATTTCTGTTGTAGAGTCTGAAGGTCGTTGATGTAAGAGAGTATATATAGGTACTGGAGTCAGAGTTGTGTCCTCGTGTGACGCAATTTATGGAAAGCATCTAGCATAGTTCAGTAGGTGATTATTAGAATAACCTCCAAAAATGCTGGTTTGCCCCTAGTTATTTCGTTAAATGATACTGATCAGATGCCTTTGAAACAAATTCTAAGGATTCAGGCGGTTTCCTTTGTTGAACTAGAATTTTACCAATTTTGCTGTTTTGGAATTTAGAAATCTTCTGGTTATATTGCTACTTATTAACCACATGTGATCTGTAATTTACACAACTTTATTTAATTTTATTTTAGCCATTTAAAAAATCCATTTTCTCTGAACATGTAATTATTAACTTAAAAGATTTTCTCTTCAAAGAAGATATATATGCAGTAAATCTATAATTAGGCCTTCTTCCAAAGGAAAAAAATTCTCATATAGTTGTATCAGTGAGAATAGAGAACTGCTTCTCTTTTTTTGCAACTTTTCTGCTGAACTTTGCAGATGCACAAATTTAATCAGCAGGGGGCATTTGACCATATAAACTATAGCGTATATAGTTCCAGTGTGGTATAACCTGGATTTTGTTTTGCATTTCATAACTTGCTTATACTGATCCTGCATCGTTATTACAGCCTAGATAATAATATAATGATAAATTCTGAGGGGCGTATTTGATTTGTTCTATGACTTTTCTGTTAAAATGTCATTATAGTTCTCATTTTCTTAGGAGAATTGTTTTATTTATCCTCATATCTTGTGCTTATTGATAGAATCAAGACTAGAAGGATGGCTTTCATTGCCTGTGCGAAACAACACTAAGAAATTCGGATGGGTTAAAAAGGTACTTGGTAGTTTTGAATATGGTTCTTTTATTTTGCTTTTGGTTTAGCTCTAGCCATTTTACTTTTGTAGTTGTAAGATACATATAACTAGAACTTTTAGACGCATAAAACTTTGGACTTTGATTTGGAATGATGTGATTTTATGTATCTTTGTGAAAAAAGCCTTTCATCATTAATGTGCTGTTAATAATAAAACAGGTTTTGATGCTAGGAAAACAGAAGCCTATTGACTTCAGTGTTTTGCTGTTTCAGTGGGAAAACAACTGTGGTTATGATAGAAAGGCTTATTTATTTCTTTTCCTCTGTTACTATGATTATTGGTATTATGTTCATTTCTGGTAAATATCTTAGTCTATTCAGGCTTCTATAACAGAATAGACTGGGTAGTGTATGAACAATGGAACTTTATTTCTCACAGTTCTTGGGGGCTGGAAGTCTCAAGATCAGGATATTTGGGTTCTGGTAAAGGCCGTCTTCCAGGTGCAGACTTCGTGCTATGTTCTCACGTGGTGGAAGGGGCTAGGGATCTCTCTGGAGCCCCTTTTGTAAGGGCACTGATCCCATTCATGAGGGCTCTGCTCTTATGGCCTGTTCACCTTCCAAAGCCCCTTCCATTAGGTGTTAGGGTTTAACGTAAAAATTTGGGGGGAACACAGACATTCAGACCATAGCAATAAGGCTACCTGTGCTTATTGAATTTTGAAGCTAAATCAGTCTAAAAAATATTTGAATTAATATCCTTCCCAATTTGCTTATTTAAAAAATATATATGCAAACTATAAATTTGTTGTTATTTTAAGGAAGACCTTTTAAGGATATAATGAGAACTGTTTAGTTATTTAACTTAGGTATTACATGATTTTTGTTGCTGTAGAATTTGTTTTCAAAGAAAATAAATGTGATACATAGATTAACTTTAGTCATTAATTCCTTCTCTCCCTCTTTAACAGTATGTGATTGTAAGCAGTAAGAAGATTCTTTTCTATGACAGTGAACAAGATAAAGAACAATCTAATCCTTACATGGTTTTAGATATAGAGTAAGTGTTTTTATTAGAATATTTAGAAACTTTCTCTTGTAAAGTGTATGAGACAAATGTGACCTTTTTGTCAAGTTAGTGCTATTTATACATAAATATATATAGTATAGCTCCTACTGTACCGTTGTTACATTTTCTCATAGTTGCCTCATAGAGATGAAAGTCTGGGGTATAGAGTTAGCTAAAACATGTTTTCTGAAACTAATTAGAAAATTTCCGACTTCCTGGAAATACTCAAAATCTCAAGGAGTGATTGAATTAATAGAAGTAAGGTATCCTATGACCCTCTAACGTGGGTCAAAGTAGTCCATTTTAACTTCTGACATAAGTATAGGATAACTAATGTAATTTGATCCTTTAGTAATATTTTATTCCTTTATTAAAAATCTTTTATAGCAAATTATTTCATGTCCGACCAGTTACACAAACAGATGTATATAGAGCAGATGCTAAAGAAATTCCAAGGATATTTCAGGTAAACAGCCTTCTGTGTCTTTCATGCTTATTCTGTTTGGATGCATCTTTATTCCTCTCTGTCTTGGTAAAGTCTGTAGTATGTTTATATCCTGTTTCTGGCCTTTGCTTTCCTTTTGTTCAAGGTTCATTACGACATTTTTTATTTTAGTTTTTAAGTTTTTCTTAATGTTTATTTTTTTGAGAGAGAGGAAGAGTGCAAGTGGGGGAGGGGCAGAGAGAGAGAGAGGGAGACACAGAATCCGAAGCAGGCTCCGGGCTCTGAGCTGTCAGCACAGAGCCCGATGGGAGGGTCGAACTCACGAACCGTGAGATCATGACCTGAGCCGAAGCCGGACGCTCACCTGAGTCACCCAGGCGCCCCTCATTACGACATTTTTAAACTATACCCTTTCTCTTCTGTTTCTGATTTTATGCTCAGCTCTCTATAAAGTTAAAGTTGTTTGTGAAGTTGAATTTTGCACCCAGTAGCCCTTTGACTTCCAATTTAAAGTGAAGCCAAATGCTTCCCTGTTCTACTTTTGTTTTAAAATTAGTCAAACCCACAATTACTGAGTTCCTTCTATGTGAAAACCATTGTGCTTGGGGTACTGTGGGAGAGTTGGCCACTTATTTTCTGGATACTTGTAATGTTTATTTGGGGTGTATTATACATCGTTTCCTCTTTCTTCCTCAACTCTCCAAATACAAATCTTTCCATTAAAGCTATGTTAGCAGTTATCACCCAGTTGTCAGTTTTTGAGAATCATAGAGCATCACTTTGTATAATTGCCACATCCCTTTGGGGGGATTGACTTGAACGCTCCCTCCCAGAAAAACTTTCTGATACCCATCAAGCGAAAATTTACCTTTTGGCCTATTCTGATAAAATTGCTGAAACACAGTAAGATCTCCTGGATAAAATAAGGAGGCACATTTGAACAAGATAGATTTTTTCCTGAAAAGGGAACCAAGTGACTGTCTGAAGGCTTTTCTCATATAAGCTTTTGATTAGACGGAACCTACTAATGTTTGAATGTCATTTTCTTTTCATTGAATAATTTAGGCTAATTTTTATTTTATTTACACTGTAAGAATTGTTACTACATAAAACTGTTTGGAAATCATTCATCATTCTTTTTGCTATTTATAGATTCTGTATGCCAATGAAGGAGAAAGTAAGAAGGAACAAGAATTTCCCGTGGAGCCCGTGGGAGAAAAGTCAAATTATATTTGCCATAAGGGACATGAGTTCATTCCTACCCTCTATCATTTCCCAACCAACTGTGAGGCTTGTATGAAGCCTTTATGGCATATGTTCAAACCCCCCCCTGCGTTAGAGTGCCGCCGCTGCCACATTAAATGTCATAAAGATCACATGGACAGAAAGGAGGAGATTATAGCACCTTGCAAAGGTAAATAGTAAATTACTTGTTCCATCAATGTTCTTTACATTCAGGTCCATTTAAACACATTAGTTTTTTCCAAATATTTCTTTTTAGTTTATTATGATATTTCGACGGCCAAGAACCTATTGTTATTGGCAAATTCTACAGAAGAGCAGCAAAAGTGGGTTAGTCGGTTGGTGAAAAAGATACCTAAAAAGCCTCCAGCTCCAGACCCTTTTGCACGGTCATCTCCTAGAACTTCCATGAAGATACAACAAAACCAGTCTATTAGACGGCCGAGTCGACAGCTTGCCCCAAACAAACCAAGGTAATGCATAAAAATGTGGTTAAAAATTACAGTGTCTTTTTTAATATTTCACTATTTGTGTTCAACTACAAATTTTCCTGATTGTAATGTACCTTTGTCTGGTATTTTAATGAACTGTGGACTACCAAATGTTGGAAACTATTTTAGTGTATATATCTTATTCATTGATTCAGTTAAATGTAACACAGATTTGTTTACTAAATCACACACATATTAAATTCAACCTAAAATATATAAAGGGCTCATTTTTGTCATGTTTATGTATATAACCATAATATTTTGAGATTTTGTAAGCATATTGACTGATTTAGTGATTTAGTAGACAGGATGTACACACAGATCCGTAAGTGTCAGGTACGCATATTGTGTTTAATATTGCAAACCTCTTTTATGTTAGACAACTTGGGAGGCAGGATCAAAATCTTCCTTAAGTTTTAATTTCACATCTATAAGTTTAGAATAATAACTTGTTTCTCATTTAAAGAGCAATAGAGATCAACCTTAAAAATGCAGATATTAATTAATGGTTAAAGTGGGTGTGCCTTATATTTGAGGCAGAATTGGGACTAGGAAGTAAATCCAGAGGTAATGATGAATGCAAAAAACATTTTGATGGCACCATTTTCATATGGCGACATTATAGTAATTTAATTCTTGATTCAGAATACCATTTCTTGGCTTACTAGCTACTACGACATTTGTAAATATTGCTGTTTATTGAAATGAATGTGAAGATTTGGTTAGCTAAAGGATAAAGTATACGCTGAGATCAGGTATCCAGTTTTGGGCATCCTTTTTGTTCCCTGACACAGGGCCTTCAGTGCATGAGTAATGATGTGCCCTGGCTGTGTTATCAGAGACCTTTGCATTCTAACCACAGACCTCTTAAGTGAAACTTTTCTTGAAACTAGTATTTCAAGGTTGAATTGGTGTTTTAGCAGTGAAAATGCTGAATTTTTCTGTGAGGTATGGGAAAATTAAATACTATAAAATTAGCGATTATGATGTAATTAAGCTGAAGAAGCTCAAAGAATTCAGAGACACTGAAGGTCATTCTGTGTGCCATGTGCAAAACATCTAAAAATTAAATTTCTGTTATTAATATTGAACTATTAATGCATAGATGCTGTGCTATTTCAATAGCTTACAATATCTCGTGCTTTACAGCTTCCCAAGTGCTTCTATAATCTGTTCACTCATTCAGCTTTCCATATATTCTGTCATTGGAACTTTAAAATATTCCTGTGGAGTAGAACAGATAGGTATTATTGTCTTTCTTTTTGATTGAGACTCTAGAAGGCAAATGATTTCAGAGTCAGGACAATAAGGACTCCAATCCTTTTGAGACATTTTACTCTTCTGTGCAATTTGACAAGTCAATGATTTCACTACTTGTGATAACATACAGAATTCGTTTATGAAGCAGTTTTCAGACCAAGTGGGGCATATTTTCAATCACATAACAGTTTTCGTGTTCACTTCCTGGTAAATACTTTCTTTGTCATCCCCTTCCCTCCAGTTCAGCATTATGGTCTATTGGAGGCACATTTACTTTTTATTTTTGTTGCTTTTTGTTTTATTTTAGTTCTGGCCCCGCCCTTCGAATCATTCTTCACTGATTTTTTAATACATTTTGCATAGCAACAGTAAGTAATAGGGATTTCTTTCTCTCACAACTATGCATGTAGCTGAAACTAATATCAAAACTGACTGTAAAATGTATAGGGTATTTTGTGAATATTTTTCATCTAATATATACTCTTTGAAGCTGAAAGCATAGAGATGGGCACATTTAGGATGCAATTTTGTACTTTATTATGCATCTGCAGCATTATTTTCATTGTTAACATCTGTGCCTCCATTGCTTCATTAACTCATAGAATTGTATCTGTGTCTGTCTGACGTGAATCACCCTCCAGTTTCCATTTCATTTTGGGCGTCACATTTTAAGAGTAGCATACACAAATTGGGGGGTATACAGAAGAGAGTAACCGAGGTGGTAGTGGGTCATTTGAAAGTGTTACACGTGTAGCAAGTGAAGGAACTAAGGATTTTTTTTTTTCCTTAGAGTAAGTGTGCACATGCGCACATGTGAGAGGGAGAGAGGGAGGGAGAGAGAGAGATCTAAGTAGGCGTGGAGCCCAAAACAGAGCTTGATCTTCTGACTGCGAGATCATGACCCGAGCCAAAACCAAGAGTCGGACGCTCAACTGACTGAGCCACGCAGATACCCTAAGGACTAAAGATACTTAATCTTGTGAAGAAATGATTTGGAAGGATGGGAGATCATAAACAGCGGTAAAGATTTAAAGAACTTTTCTGTGGATGACCTATTAGAACAAGAACCAAACAGAGAGGCACGTTTGTAACTCAGCAAGGGAAAGGTATCAGGCAGTCAGAGATTTCCAGAATTGGGAGGCTGGGCTTGCTCTAGAATAGTAAGTGCCTTGTCACCACTCTTGGTGCCTGAGTCGAGTGACTGCTGGGTGACACTGTGGAAGAACGCCCTCCTCAGCCTGTCACATGTGTGTAGTCTGACAGCCGCACGGCTCCGGAGGGGAGTCAAGCATTGGCCTTGATGGCCTTTAACATTCTGCTCATAAATTTGTAACTTTCCTATAGGTAAAAGGGTAGGCCTGTTACAGGATCATTCAGCAACATCAGGAACAGCACTTCTGGTAGACGCCACAGCTCCTTGTGTCAGCCCAGCTTTATTTGAACTAATTGGCACGGCGTCGTTCTTGAATGTTTGGCTTTGTTAGACACCATCGAATATGCATATATAAGTGTGTACGTATTTATGTGTACACTAAAAGATAACACCCATAAACATCTAACCTCTCCTTTTTTTTTTAACTTTTCCTCAGTAGTTGTCTTTGTTAGTGACCACACCATTACATTGTTTTCTTTTGGCTTTTGTGACATTCTTGGTTCTCATTCTCCTCTTCACTGTCTTTGCAGCACTTCCTTTTCTCTGTAGTCAAGTGTTTTAAGTTGATGGTTAAGTAAGTGTTAGCGACTGTTATGTAAAATAGTATTTTTGAGGGCATATTTTATGTCGGGCACTCTTCCTGTGAGTTTTAACTATATAAGTTATTTATCCTTATAACCAGCCTGTGATTTAGCTCTTAATGTCTCCACTTAACAGATGTGGAGGCTGAGGCACAGAAGCACTGTGCACCTGCGGTCACACACCTAATACGCAGCAAAGCCGTGAGTTCAGATCCGGGTGGTCTAGTTCCAGATCCCACATCCTCTGCTGTAATACCTCGTTGCCTCACAGCGATAACAGTAGAAATGAATTGACAGCTTATAAGGCAGAATGTGTAGAAATGCTATTCCAGGGGAATGATTTCTTGATAATTTTGATTAAAAAAAAAAAAAAAACAAAACCTTGCTAGAAAAGTAGGAAATTTGTGAATAAAATACTGATTTGTGATCAAAATAGTTTGGAGAGATCCTTAGTTTGTTCCAAAGCAGGACACAGAATGCTGGTCTCTGCTGAGGGCATTTCTCTTTAATTATTTTCCTTTTCGAGGTCTTCTTTAAAAATCCAGTGTTTAAGCCACACATAAAAGTATAAAGCAAAAATACAACAAATGCTCATTTACCCAGTTTTAAGAAATAAAGCATTGCCAGCCCTGTTAAAACTTAAGTGTCGGGGGAGCTCTTACGTCATCATTAGTTTTGTTCTTTTCCATTTATAAACATTAGAAAGTTAACAGACTGCTTATTTAGGGGAAAACGAAAAAAACTATATACAACTTGAAGTGTCAAAAATAAATCCATTCAATGAAGTAGAAGAAAATAGGGGAATATGTGTCTGATCTTGGATTGGAGAACTTCTTAGGAGTAAAAGCGAAGAAAGTTAGAGATTGAGTGATCAAAAGCTAAAGCCTTGTAAGTTTTAAAAATACCATATATTTGCAATACGTATGAGAAAGATGGGTTAGTATCTTTGTATATAGATAAGTCATTAAGAAAAAGAAGATTGCCTCTTCCCAATATAAACATTACTGAGGAACATGCAGATGCAGCATTACTATAAATACAAAAACGAGATCAAGTTGATTATTAAGCAAAGAAATTAAATTAAAACTGCCAACCTGGTAGGGATTAAGAAACATAGTATTGGCGAGATGTAAAGAAATGGGCAGTCTACTATACTTCTAGCAGAACTCAAAGTTGTAATGCTCCCTTTCCAAAGCAGTCTTTGGCAATAATTTTCATGGGCCTGAAGTGTATCCTTACTGATTATTTAAGGGAGGAGATAGGAAATCAAACAGATAGTTACAGTACTATTTAAAAAATTTTTTTTCATAATAAGAAGCATGAGTGAGTGTTAGAGGGGAACAAAGGAAAGCATGGAGAATTCTGCCTAAGGGCATCAAGAGACGTCTCCAAAAAGGGAAGATCAGTAATTTTCCAGGCAAAATAATAAGGGAAAAGACGGTGGTAGGCAAAATGTTGACTTGTAGAGGCACTGAGTTGTCAATATTACTTGCGTATTATGTGTTTATAATGTGCTGGATTAAGATGGGGCGAGGGTATGACAGGGAGAAGAAGCTGACACTGGAGAGAAAACTTCGAGCCAAGTTGAAAAGGACTGGGTACACTATGCTAGAGGAGTGTCTATTTTGTTCTTCAGATAGAAGTCTTTCAGCAGGAGATTAGTATGTGTTGACTTTAATGACATTAAAGTCACTAAGGTACTGACATTGAAAATGGAGGGAAGAAACCAAGTTAGAGAAAGCTTTCTTAAGGTAAAATGACAATAATTCGATGGCTGACTGGAAGGGGCTGGGGGCGGGGCGGGGGTGGTGATGTTTAAGGGAAGTCTTGCCAGACATCGTGCTAACAGCTTAGTGACCAGACTTTTGAAATTTGAAGACTGGGACACAGGTGCACACTTCACACACACTTCAAAGGTTTTGGAAGGATATAAAATGCGGATTTTTCAGAGCTGGGGCTTGATCAGGAAGGCCCACTGATCTCCCAAGCAGTACCTTAGCTATCAGTTACTGTCTGTGTAAGCCTAGAAAAATGTGATAAGTGTCTTAAGTGAATAATTATATTTGTGTGTTTTCTTATATATTGTTCTATAGTTAGCACATTTTAAAGTAGAGTAATTTGAGTGGGTTTGTTTACTTTTAAATTAGGGTAACCATCCATCAGCATACTCTGTCAGTGATTACCAAAGTCAACTAGCTGCATTAGAATTCATTTCAGGTTTGTTATTTAAAAATGCAGATACTTAGGCCTCACTACCCCTGTGGTCCAATTATATCAGAATCTCTTGGGATGACACCTGTGAATATGCATTATAAATAGTTTTGAGTAAATCATATAAATTAAAGTTTACAAACTAACTTTAAAGTTGAAGTCACAGATGAGACTTTAGGGGCCATATGAGTTCCTTGACATAAGTTGATTCATGAACATCACAGTTACAACAATGAAAAAGTTAACACTACATTGGATGTTGCATTAGATGATTGGATTAGATTGGAAAGAGAAGACCACATATATCCCTGCTCTAAGTCCAGTTTACTCAGCGAAGATAAGTTGCTATGATGCTGATACAGTAAATCCTTGGTTTGTGAACATAATTCGTTGCAGAAACATGCTTGTAATCTGAAGCATTTGTATATCAAAGTGAATTTCCCTGTAAGAAATAATGGAAACTCGGATGATTTGTTCCAAAACCCAAAAGTATTCATATAAAAATGATTGCAGTACTGTAATATAATACAAAATAATAAAGAAAATGCAAAATATAAAGAAAAATAGATTAACCTGTATTTACCTACCTTTGAAAGCCTTTGTGGCTGGTGGGAGGGAGACGAGAGAGGAGGGTTATTGTGTAGGATGACTTTCACTATCACTAATGGAATCATTACAGTCTGTTGGCTCAATGGAATCTTTTTTCTGCATGGGGGCCATTGTGTAAGCTTGCGCTGATGTTGACTACAGTACATTATTATTAAACTCTCGCCATATACTGTATTTCATGAAACTGGCAGTAAAGCAGCAGAGGAAAGGGTCTGTATCTGCAGGCAGTCTGGCCTAGAATGAAGCAAAGCATTCCTAAGCTTACTCTTGTGTGGAACAGCAAAAGACTGTCTGTAGGTGCTTTGTTTTGTTCTGTTTGGTTTTAAATTTTTTTTTAATGTTTTTATTTATTTTTGAGAGAGCGAGCAGGGGACGGGCAGAGAGAGGGAGACATAGGATCTGAAGTGGGCTCCATGCTGAGAACAGAGAGCTCCATATGGGGCTCAAACTCCCAAACTGTGAGATCATGAGCTGAACTTGGACACTTCACTGACTGAGCCACCCAGGTGCCCCTCCATAGATGCTTTGAAGTGACAAAAAATATACTAGTGCCAGTTGTGGGCACCTTCCAACATTCTGAAAAATCACTGATTTTGCTAAACACCATGGTCTGAGACCAAGCATCAGAGCATGGGAGATGATCACCCACAATCCCACAGTGAGAAAGAGAGAGAGAGAGTGAGAGAGAGAGAGAGAGAGAGAGAGAGAGAGAGAGAGAGAGACAGGGAGAACACCATTGGCTCAGTTGTGATCACATGACATTCAGCCTCACCTACTACTTGTATTGCAAGACACTGCTCGCTCATTAAGTTAAAATTTATTAGAAATGTTTGCGCATCTTGCAGAACAAGTTACTTGCAATCCAAGTTTTACTGTATACCTGTGGTTTTTCTCTTGTTCATAGTTGTTCACAGAGAGCATCACTGTCAGTGACCCATTGAACAAATAGGGTCCTGCTAGAATCGAGAAAGTTGCATTCTTAGTGTTACTCTCTCTTTAAACTAGGACTTGTGGTGCTATTCTAGAAAAACGTGAGCTGGTACTCTGGGTCCTTTTGTGAAGGGAGTGTGGACAGGTGTTGAGCTTTCATAGTTCTCAAATCAAAGTAGGCGTCAGGATGGTTAGTTACATCATCTGGGCCCAGTGGGGAGAAGATTGTATCTTATCCACGAATATCATCTGGTTCTCTGGTATTCTGGAAAGCATACCTTATATATGTACATCATATGCATTTATATATAAAGGGAAAGAAGAGTTCCCTGTGTGCCACCCTCTTAATTTTGACTGTTATTTTTTTTTTTTTAATTTTTTTTTTTCTTCAACGTTTTTTATTTATTTTTGGGACAGAGAGAGACAGAGCATGAACGGGGGAGGGGCAGAGAGAGAGGGAGACACAGAATCGGAAACAGGCTCCAGGCTCCGAGCCATCAGCCCAGAGCCTGACGCGGGGCTCGAACTCACGGACCGCGAGATCATGACCTGGCTGAAGTTGGACGCTTAACCGACTGCGCCACCCAGGCGCCCCGACTGTTGTTATTGATGAAGGGAGCACAAAGTGTGATTTCTAGATAATTAGCATGTTAAACTGCTACTTCTAAAGTGTTAGAGTGTAAATTTACAAACCTCCTATTGCAGATTGCTTGATTTGGCATTTAAAGACTGGGATTGGTCATTTGATGATGTTGATGGTGGTGATGATGATGACGATGTTTTTGATTTCTGAAGAAATAAATGGGGTAAATCAAAAAATGAAAAATGAGTTATCTTAGTATTTCCAAGTAGTGCATGTGATTTGCACTTGGGTTTTCATTGGTTTTGACTAGTTTTTGAATTTTATTGTTTTTATTTTTAATAATATATTTGAAAAGTAGTTTTCAGAAAAGCTTCTAACTGAAATTTCCATGTTAAGTTATAAAAGTGAAATGCTATGTTCAGAATCTTTTTTAGCTACATATTTTCAATACAGTTGAATTCGTTTTTTATCTTAGGAATAGAACATGTAGACATAACAAAAGAAGCTGATTCTAGTACTTTTTTTTTTTCATTCCAAAGAATCTATATTCAGATATTCAGACAAGTGAAATTTACAATGATTTCAAGTTCCTACAACTGTACTAGTTTGTGAACATAGCATGGGATTCCTTTTCCCTCATCCCTCTCTCCTTCCCTCCTCTTTCTTTCTAACCTGCAAGAATTGAAACTGTAAAAACTTTGTTAAGTCTAATAAGTGCTGTGAAATAGCTGTTTCTGATTTGGCTTTTCTTTGTGATGCTGTGAAACGTTTGCTTTGTGAAAAGATAATGTTACCCTTGCCGAAGAGTGCTACTGATATGCTGTGAAAGTTCTTGTGCTTGTAGAACAAATAAAATAGTTCGGTTACAAAAAAAAAAAAAACAAAAAAAAAAAAACAAACTTCGGTTAACAGTGGCTAGAGGAAATTCGAACCTCATGATTAAACCTTTTACGTAGAATGGATTTAAAAGAAGTAATATCTGCCTTAACCTAAGGGAGCATATTGCAAAAATAGACTTAAATCATGTATCATTGGGAGGTGTTTATAACCAAGATTTACAGAGATTTTTACATATACTTACTGTAACAATGTGTTTGTTCCCATGTCATAGATTTAAAAAAATGTGACTAAGAGTCAAATAGTCCAATAGAACCTGATCCAAAAGTCCACTGTTCGTTCAGCTACATGAGTCGGGAGCACTTAATCTCCAAGGCAAACTTAACACTCCCCTGACTTACTCCATGACGTATCATCTAACCCTAATGGCCAGTTAACCGTATTAAAACTTGTGTGTTGTGTTTGTAGGAAAATAGAAGGATATAATTGCATGTACCTAAAAATCAGAAAAGTAATATAGTAAATATGTTTTATGTATGATTTAGGTGTTAGAAGCATAGGGGTTGGAAGACTACATAGTTTAATGATATAAATGGAATGCCTTTTCAAAGAATTTAACAATCTCTTAAAGTATTTTACTGTATCAACTAACTTTGTTTTTTCTTTTTTTCCAGCTAGCTGCCTTCTGTGAATGCAGTTGTTATTCAAGGTGGTCATATTCTTCCAGTTAAAACAAGACTGAAATATGATGGCCCAAAATTTCTTAAAAAGCTATATTTTCCTGAGAGACTGATACACACACACACACACACACGCACACACATTTCCCTTTATTCCTGCAATATAAATTATAAATCTTGGAGATTTTCTGCTCTCCTTTGGAACAACATGTTGAACCAACAGTGATTGGTTAATAGAGTAAGAGTGTCGTGCAGCTCTTCCAAAGCTGTTCCATGAAGCTCTCTTGGCAGTCACTCACACTACATTGCACAAAAGGCTTGAGAAGAGTTAAAGAAACCATCTTTTCAGCTTCAGCAGAGAGATTTCACCAGCACATTCACCAGAAGAGTCTGGGAATGGGTTCCACTACAGTGATGGAGACTGCATCTTTAAGAAGTGACCATTATACTGTGTGGGTGTGGCCGTGGGTGTGGGTGTGTATGTATATGTATGTACATATATGTACATATACATACACACCCACACCCACACCCACACCCACACACATACATAGTGCTGTATTGCTGCAAGAGGGTTCTTCGAATGTCCCGTTTATTTTTTTACATATACAGTAATCAGATATCCTAACAAACTGCAGTTGCAACTACGCACTTGCATAAAAGCCATAACGTTGAAGTTTGTAGCCCTCGTCTGTGTATACCCCATGGAAGCTGCACGATCACGTTTAAGCAGTTACTGTAACGAGAAGTTTGAAGTTAATTCTGTCAGTTTCCTGATGCTTCACGATAGGCAACTTTACCCATTTTGAATGCCTTAATTTAATTTGTTTTAATGTCTCGCCTTTTTCTGTATTTTGAACAAAAAGTCTTTACCAGCTCTTAGGATGCAAATTCGCTCTGCAAAAGAAAAACAGTGCACTATTTTTACATGTAATAGTTATCGGTGTCAGACTATCTTGATTGTATAACAGAATCTTTTTTAAGTACCTGTGATAGAAACAATAATGGATGATATTGGAACTAATATATCTTTTATGTTTATTATTCATCCCACTCTGCTTACAGACCTCAGTATCAGTGTATGAGTAGGAAATGTTTGCTTCGCTTTGAATTTGCTGGCTACCCTAGATGTGTTTTTATTTCTGGCAGAGACATCTGTGACTATTTCTACATTTTCACACTCAAGATTCTAAGATTATCTCAAATATAAAGAAAACTAAGACATACTGTAGATATATTTTAAATATTTAAATGTGATCCCTCAAACACACAACTGAGTATGGCAATATTTCAGTATTGGGTTGAGAAAACTGGTGACTAGGAAGAAGTGGCCTCAGAGGCTCTTAACTTGGTTTTTACTTTTTAAATGATGTTAAAGTTGTAGGTTATGCAGGACCACTTCTGCCATATTTCTCATTATCCCAGAAAAATGTGTTTTTTACTGCTACAGTATGCATCAATGCTAAGTTATCAAGTTTAAAAAAAGTATGTAGTCTTTTATTAGTCTCTTTATATACACACAGAGTTGGTGTGATACTGAAATACATCATCTAATATTTCAATGAAGGAAATAGACCTTTTTCATCGACTCCCCTTGGGGTCAGTGTAGAAATGTTTAAAGAGTCAGGCCCCCAAAATAAAGACACTGTTGTGGAAACTGAACCGTGGCCTCTGGCCTGATGGACTAAACCTGAATCTTGTCATTCTCACATCGTCCCGCCTACGCTCTCTCACGCTGTCTGTGCCGAGTCCGGACACGCATGCCATTTCCCTCCCCGGGATGTTCTGCGGTTCTGGCTTGGGGACACAGCTTTTGTTTTTTTGGGGTTTTGTTTTTGTTTTTGTTTTTGTTTGTTTTTAAGATTTAAAAATGAGAACTATATAAAATTTATATAGAATAAATATTTCCATTCATTAGACTTGTTAAAAGGAGACTGAATTAATATTTTATATAAAGATTTTGTTACACTATGGGAGGTTCTATCATATTATTCTGAATTGGAGAGTATATATATATATATATTTTTAATAAACTTTATTAAGGTGAAATAATTTGAAGTTTACACATGAGTAATTGAAATATTTGAGTAAAAATGGCAAAAGTTTAAATTTTGAATGCTGTATATATTAGAGAATATGGAGAATCATGGTGTGCTGCAACTATACAAGGAAAATTAATGTGAAGTTCTTTGGGGAAAAGAAAGTATTCTAAGGGGTGGGAAAAAATCTCTCCCATGGAGATTCTTCACATTATATGGTTTAACATAAGGGTTTTTAGGTCGTTTCTCCAGCTAATGGAAATGCGCTTAATAAAAATTCTGACCTTGGGTAAGAGTTTGCTTTTTACCCTTTTGCTCATTTCACGTACGTGCATGAATGCATACCCCCATCCAAATGTCCTCTTCCCAGCACTCATTAAATACAATATTGACTCGGTTTAACAACCTGATTTTGTGCCAGCTTCTCTTTTTCTTGAGGCTCCAAAGCTTCCCAGATAAATAAATGCAAGACCGAAAGTTGCTTATTTCTTCACACCTGATTTCTCCTAGAGCCATAAATACCTCCTATTGAGAACTAAGAAGTAGTGAATACTGGGATTTTCTTGGTTGGATTTTTTACTTTTCTTTAGTGGGGATAGCGAGACTGAAGTAGAAGGAAAACTGGTGCCGGTATTACTGTCAAAAATTAATGTATAGTGAGGTTTTGAAAAGTATTAAAACGTGCTGTCTAGAAGCAAGATTTTTAAAAAATCTGCAATTTGTAAATGCCTTTAGCTATCTAAAGGATACCGAGAAATCTAAAATAAGGTGAGTGTTTTGAAATGGACCTGTGCCGGAGTCACAAATCTGGCTCTGAACGATGTCTTTTGTGTCAGTTCATCTGTAGACCTTCAAAAAGAAATACTCTAGGTTTGCCAAACCACAGTTGAAGAAATTTTGCTGCTGTTGTTAATCTGTTCCCACAGGATTCTGGTGGTAAAATAGAGAAACTTAGACGCTGTATTACTTTATTGAAACATGCTTTAAATAACATGTTCAGTATTCTGTGAGAGGAAGTCACTTCTGAGTTTCTCGGTCTGTGTCGACACTGCTACTGAATCACGTCTCCTCCCCTGGAAGAAGGCTCCAGTTTCCCTCTGGTGTGAAGACACCATAGTTGATTCACAAAGCACTTTGAAAATAGGCGCTGTGTGACAGTGCTGAATATTATGCTTGGGGGGCCTGTCCCTGATTCCCTTCCCCATAGTAATGAGTTTTGTTTGGAATTGTATTAAGTTATGAATTGCATGGTTTAGATAATCGTGAATATTTGATCAGCTGTCCCCTCTGAACAAAAATCGTACCCCCCGATCTTTTTAAAAAATTTTTGTTGCATCTTTGTAGTAATGTAATTGTATTTTATGCCTGCTTTTTATATTAAAAAAATTAAATAAAAGAAATTAAGACCTGAGCATTTTCATACTCTTCCTGTGAAATAGTCCCAGAATGCTGCAGCCTTCTGATACTTACCCAGAATGTTTGCCTTCCCTGAAAGATACATATAAAAAGATGGGTGTGTAGCAAAACCAATCATAACTAAGGTCACAGACCTGTGAATGCTCAGCCGTGTCTTTTAGTCCGTGGAGAAATAAAAATAGAATTTCAATAAGGAGTCTGTTGCTGGCCTGATTTAGGTATTTTGAGGGACTTGCAAGTCGAACAATCTCATTTGAGTGTCCAGGATAAGGAAAAGACGCAGAGTGCCTGTTTTGCTGAGAGGTAGTTTTCAAGAAAGTTATTTCTTTGGTAATCAGTAGGTTCTTTTTTTGTTGTTTTGTTTTTGACAGAGAGAGAGAATGAGCGGGGGAGGGGCAGAGAGAGAGAGGGAGACACAGAATCCAAAAGAGGCTCCAGGCTCTGAGCTGTCAGCACAGAGCCTGACACAGAGCTTGAACCCATGAACCGCGAAATCATGACCTGAGCCGAAGTCGGATGCTCAACCGCCTGAGCCACCCAGGCGCCCCTGTAACCAGTGGGTTCTTATCTAGGGTACTTACTGGCTGCCCGATCCGGGACAGGTTATCCACTCAGCTTCAGTGTTTACATCTTTTGTAAAACGGAGACTTTTACTTACAGGATTGTTGTAGGATTAAATATGATAATGTGTGTAGGATATCTGGAATAGTTCAAATGTTTGTTCCCTTTTCTGCCAAAGGGGGAAAAAATGGGGAACGGTTCACCTAAGAGTGTGTATTCTTTTTATTTTTTAAGTTTACTTAAGAGAGACAGGCCTAGAGAGAGAGTGTGGAGTGGGGGGGTGGGAAGGCAGAGAATCCCAGGCAGGATCCTGTCAGCATGCAACCCGACGCGGGGCTTGAGCTCATGAACCATGAGATGGGGACCTGAGCCAAAATCAAGAGTCAGACGCTCAACTGACGGGGCCACCCAGGCACCCCTAAGATAGTATTTTCTTAAAGGAGAAGCTTTAAGCAATGATAAATTTCTAATAAGTATATTTAAATAAAATGGACTCAAATCACCTAATTTGTATTTATTCCTAATGGTTAGATTATAATTGCATATGAGAAAAGGTTCACTTGGACTTTTTTTAAATTGACAACTGTGAGGAACGCCTGGCTGGCTCAGTTAATATAAGCATGTGACTCGATCTCGGGGTTGTGAGTTCAGGCTCCACGTCGAGTGTAGAGCTTACGTAAATAAATAAAAAAATGACAACTAGGATTTTAAAAACTACAGAATGATTTATTTATCTTACATAGGACACTAAAACATTTTCTAATAAACATCATTTACTTATTACATGTAACAATGCCATTCAATTATAAAGGGAAAGAGCTTTTAAATTCTAGCGTTTATAAACTTTTACGGTAAAATGCAGTGTCCGATAATCCTAACATCACGTTTAGAATATAACAAGAATAAAATCCGTAAGAAGTTGACAGCACCCCAGCAATACCTTTTATTGCACCTATTTTCAGTGGACATTTTTGTTTTTCAAAGGTGTGACTCTTAAAGATGGCAGCATGGTGCTTGAATCAGAAAGTTCATCGGGACTGCCTCGTCCTGCTGCTGTAGAGACTGCAGCCAATCGACCATTCCTTAGGAATTAAAGGCACTATATGAAGTTACAGCACTACTTGGGTATATAAACTCGAGCCAATTAGTTTTTGCTTGCCTCGATATCCTTACTATAGCCTAAGGAGGCATTATCGTGTATTAGGATCCAGCAAGGCCATCCTGTTACATCTATATTAAAAAAAAAACGCCCCAGAAAGTGACCCTGGTAATTTACTACAATTTCACTTCTGACTAAAATCCCACTCCGTTCATAATCATTTGTGCTCTAGAGAGGATTTATTTCTTAGAAGATTCTGAAAGCTGAAGAGCGTCGTCTTCACTGCTCGACTTGCAGGTGTCTGAGACCTGCCTCTGCCTCACGCACGAAGGGGAGGAGTGGGAAGGAAATCAACATTTCTCAACAAGTGTTTAAGTGGCTCCTGTCCAAAATACATCTGGCTTCAATTCAGCGTTTCTGAAGCAACTGACTAAACTTCTAAGAGACCTTGATTCAGCAGTGAGCTGTGGTTCAGTTATTAGGAATCCACTTCGTGTGGAGGGGCAGCGCATCTGTTATTCAGCCTTTACCGCCGTCTTCCTGTAGCGAAGGACCGTGGTGGTTACCCACACGTTTAAAGCAAGCATGATCACGAAACGTGTAAGAACTGAAATCGATCAAAAAGAAAAAGTACGTGTTAAAGAGTACTGTTTTCGTGTTCGAATGCAAAATCGCTCCTGCCCTACTGCTCTAAGTAGAAGCCTAAAAGCCTAAATAACTGCCCGCCCCTACCCCCGTCTACCACATAAGGTTCACAACACCGCCTCGTGGGAACTTTTCAACAACGCTGGTTCCAAATATTTCTGGGGGGAGAGCACTTTACCGTAAGTGACTCGATGAACACTCTCCTGAGGAGAGTTAATGTATCTTTGTGGTTGTGAAACATTTGTAAGATACCAGCTAAGCTGTTCTTAAAAGATTGTCCCCAGATACACTGATCGCTTTCAGGAACAGCTGTCACTTTAATTACAAAGCAAACCATAGCTAGAACATTCTCAATCTTCCAAAATTGTAATACGTAGGTTCGTTTTGTTGTTTCCTTACGGCTGGATTCTTCTTCCCATACACAGAATTCTTCAAGTCCTGCGGAGAAGACTCAGACCTCTTTCCCCACTTGACCCAAGTTTATGGTTTGACCACAGTACTTTTAGTGTTTTGCTCACTGCTGACAGAAGGTGTTGCAGCCCAAAATACAGTCTCTGCAAAGGGACAGGGGTGCCTCACTCTCCTGTAGCCATATTTCTCAAGGAACAATTAACCGGTATGTGTACCAGGGACATGTCTCTAGTCTTCATAGAACGGGTGACACCATTTGTTTTCATTCTTTTCCAAAAAATGTATACGCTTGGCTGGGGAGTGGAAAACAGCCTAGGGAATTACTAAGTTCTTTTTACACCAACCCACGTATTTTCTCCTCCATCACAGTGTCCCCCTTAAAAAAAAAAAAAAAAAAAAAAAAGGATGTGGGGGTCTAATGATTGTCACCTCAGTAGAGTCCGTCCTCACTCACCCCCAGCCCTCCTGTTCACTCTCCATGGCTAAGCCACGTGTCCCCCGCTCACGGGCTTGTCATCGTCTCTTCCCCCGTCCCCCCATCTCTCTCTTCAAATTCACCTCCCCAGGCCCCTCCAGCCAGGTCACATTCCCCCATCAGGTGCTCCTCCTGGCCTGCTTTTCCAGAACACATTTCCCAGTATTCTTGAGTAGCTAATTGTGCGCTGACCACACCGTCCGTCTCCACCCACCGCTGGCGTGGAAGCGTCACGAGGACGGCAGTCTACGACCTCGTGCTGCAGGCCGTATCCCCGGCGCTAACACGAAGTAGGTGCTCAGCCCTGTAAGCGGGGGCTGACGCCCGGGAATACACCGTGGCCTCTAACTGTACGTGGAGCCAGCTGATCCGTGAAACCCTGAGACAACTTACAAGGGAAGGAGCCACCAAGGGCACGCAGTCCAAAAAATGGGAAGAAAAAAGATTTCGCTTACTCGTAAGATCGCCGGTGGTCATTATCGTTGTTATTATTCTTGCTGTAAGAGAAGATATTCAACAATGTCAACTTGCTTCTCAGCTATGTCGGTATTCAGCTAACGTCTTCCCATTTCAAATACAGGAATAGATGCTAACCGTTCCTGAAAGATCCTGGTAGTACGGAACACCAAATCGGTACTGTATTTTATAAAACCTCTCAAAGCCAGCCACGCGTCCTAGCCCAGTGGTTTTGAGGCTCTCCTAAGAGCAGAAGCAGTGTTGCCCAAGGGACCGGGGAGAAGCCGAGAACCCACGGTGTGTGCCCAGCCACAGCTCCCCCACCCCAAAGAGCACGTTTGGAAAATCTCATACGTATGGGACTTCTGGTAAGGTTTACTTTAAAGACGGGCTTCTACTAACAACAGAGATGTCTGGGTGGCTCAGTCGGTTAAGTGTCCAACTCTCGACTTCAGCTCAGGTCATGATCTCACGGCTTCATGAGTTGGAGCCCCACATTGGGCTCTGCTGACAGCACGGAGCCTGCCTGGGATTCTCTCTCTCCCTCTCTCTCTCTGCCCCTCCCCTCCCCCACTCACGCCGTCTCTCTCAAAATAAATAAATTAAAAAATAATAATAATAAAGAAAGGCTTCCACTAACAAAAAGCAAGGTTTTTAAATGACTGAACTTGACCCCCTTCTTTTGTAGAGATTTTCTAGGTAAAGGAAACTGAGGCCCAGCAAAGGGCAATGATTTCCCTAAAGGTCTAACTAGAACTGTTCCGTTCAATTCGTTTGTCTGGTACAGCGTTTTCCTTCGTGGCCACAGGAGACACGTGTGGGAGATGTGACGTGGGATTTCGAGGACACTACCTGTAACTCAACGCCTGCCCTTCCTTCCTGACCCGAACCCACCCACACAAAACTCTCCCTCTGCCTCACACATCACACATTTAGGAAATTAGGTTTAAAGCCAGTTCACTTTTTCCCCATAAAGTTATAATCCTCAGTTTGTCATGTATCCAATATGTATTTAAGGACTCATTCAAGCACAGGGTACCATGCAAAACAGATGGAAATGTAATACATGGTCTCTAAAGTTACAAGTTCCGAAGATTTCCTACAAGAAAATTTAAGAAACAACACTTAAGATTACCTGAAGGTAAAATTAGGGAGCTAATAAGTAATATATCAAATCAGCAATTCCAGAAACATATATATACATATATATATATATACACTTATATACATATATACATGTATATATATTTCCTAACTATATATATATTATACATTATATATACATAAAATATATATATATATCTCATAACACTTTAACATCTCAAGCTAAAAATAAAACCCAAGAAGCCTTAATTTTACATAACTTGGGACGTAAAGACCCCTTCCAGAAACCCCTGATGGAGAAGAAACATGAAGCATAGTTCAAATACCTAAAACTAATAAATCTAAGTAACGTCATAGCCCTGAATTTTTAAAGTTTTCTACCTAAAATAGCATGTGTATCTATATATGTATATGTATGTATATGTATATATATGTATGTATATGTATATATGTATATATATGTATGTATATGTATGTATATGTATATATATAGGTATATATATACAGGTATACGTGTGTGTGTGTATATATATATATATATATATATATATATATATATGTGTGTATGTATTTTAGGTTCCTGCAAGAATCCAGATGAACAGTGGAAATTCTGAACTTGAGACCAAATAACATGGCTCCAGGAAAACACCCTGGCAAAGTCTATTCATTCTCAAAAGCCAATGTATGCTTTTCATCTCTCATCTGTTACATCAGAAAGGGTCATATTTTAAAACCAAGTTAGTGGATTCAATATAATCAACCTATTGATGCTTTTCAAAGAGCAAAAGAGGACTGTTGATGTTCAGCCAGATTTTTGGAGAAAGGGGTGTTTCTCGTTTGTTTTTAGCAAGTGGAATAGGGATCTTGCAGACACCGGAAAGTAGCCTGCGTGCCATCGGAATCATAAATACGGATCCACTTGGAGGTTCTATGTGCACAGGATTCAAGCTTGTGGGACCGTGACGGGTGGACGGCGTCTGGCTCTTACTTGCACAGGTGTATGCAGCGAGGCTCCAGGTGAGGGCGCTCACGGTGCCTGAGTCCCTGGTCTTCCACAGGTACTGGAGCTGAGCAAACTTGCTGGCCACGCTGATGAAAGTACTTAGATTCTGTTTGCAGGTAAAACATGAGAAAGTTAGCAGTCCCTCAGTTAAAGAAACAAGAGCGTCATATACTGAGCGTGCTTCTGAAGCCAAACTGTCAGGACAAGAGACAACCGGTTTGTACGAGGACAAAGCCCGGGTTCAGTGAAAAAGCAGGCAGCAGCGAGATGCTGGTTTATAAATGCACCAGTCCCACTGTTCAGTGGGTAACTGGTGGGCGTGCAGCTGGTGTGGAGGTGGGAGTAAGGATCACTGCATGGCCACAAAGGCTTATCCATCTGACCACCTGCCAATAAAAGCAGATAAGATAGAGAGAGAGAGAGAGAGAGAGAGAGAGAGATAGGATAGATGGATAGAGAAGATAGATGGATGAATGGATAGATAGATAAGATAGATGGGTGGGTGCATGGATGGATGGATAGATAAGATGGATGGGTAGAGAGGTATAAGATAGATGGACAGATGGATAGAGAGATAAGATGGATGGATAGATAAGATGGGTGGGTGCACCCTCAGGAGGAAAGCAACATGACTGGGTTGGGGGTGGGGCATCGGGTCTGGCTCTGCTCGGTCCCCCGCACCTGTTGCGGGGCTGGCCCTTGACCCGTTCTTATTGGGTTACAGCAACACGTCCTGGTAAAGGCAGAGGAGGGAAGGGGCGGCTGGGACATGGGAGGACTGTAGAGAAGTCCGGGCGAGTGAGCACTCCAGGCAGAGAGCAAGGGCCTGTGCTCAGATCCGAACACAGGTCACGCCGGGAGCACATGGCTCGGACGACTGACCCCAGGTGGGAAGACGGCATCTGCAGCCCCGGCCGGTGGGGAGTCGGGTCGGGACCGCGAGCACGGCGGACCGGGCCTCGGAAAGCCTGGGCACGAGGACTTAGGTAGGGCCCTGTCCACTCGTGTCAGGGGGAAGGCCACTGCCGAGCAGATACGCTAACCGCGTCTGCTGGACCTTCTGCCGGATCCGTCTTCAGGAGGAAATGCCATCTTCGGAATCAAGAAGAAGGAGTCTTCATAACCAAGGCCCGGAAAGATTTTGCAAATAAAAATACACGACGCCCAGGGAAACTTGAATTTCAGATCAACAACAAGTAATTTCTAGCATAGGTACGTCCCGTGCAATATTTGGGACATACTTATGCTAAAACCCTGCCCATTTGCTCCCCGTAGGTCACAAGGTTGGAATGTAACAGGGAGCCAAGTTCGCTTTCCAAGCAAGGGTCACAGCCAAGGCGCTGGGGAGGGGGTGGTGAAGTTCATGAGCCTGGGTGTGGCAGGCAGTGACTGGTGACTACCGATCCTTCTCCTTCTCCCTTTGGGTGGAGAAGCGGCATCCAGTCACTTTGGAGAGAGGATCTGGGCTCAAATGCTCCCTGACCCACGCTCGGAGTTCTATTCTCACACTATGGGACTTTGGCGCCTTACCCAAGGTAGGATAAACGCACAGGGCTAACCGTTTTCCAAGGACAAAAATGTTCCGTGGGGGAGAGGGGCAAAGTTAAAAAAAAAAATCATGAGTATGGGGCCTGTGGGTGGCTCAGCCGGTTAAGCCTCTGACTTCGGCTCAGGTCGAGATCTCGCAGTTTGTGAGTTCAAGCCCCGCGTCGGACTCTGCTGACAGCTCAGAGCCTGGAGCCTGCTTCCGATTCTGTCTCCCTCTCTCTCTCTCTCTCTGCCCCTCCCCCACTCATGCTCTGTCTCTCTCTCTCAAAAATAAATTAAAAAAAAAACATTAAGGGGCGCCTGGGTGGCGCAGTCGGTTAAGCGTCCGACTTCAGCCAGGTCACGATCTCGCGGTCCATGAGTTCGAGCCCCGCGTCAGGCTCTGGGCTGATGGCTCGGAGCCTGGAGCCTGTTTCCGATTCTGTGTCTCCCTCTCTCTCTGCCCCTCCCCCATTCATGCTCTGTCTCTCTCTGTCCCAAAAATAAATAAAAAATGTTGAAAAAAAAATTAAAAAAAAAAAAAAAAAAACATTAAAAAATTAAAAAAAAAAATGAGTATGTAGCCAATGTGTAATCATTAACCTGATAAGAAGCTCTTTATTTTAGGCTCATTCTACCACCGTTGCTCGTTCTGTTGCTGTTAATTACTTCCCCAGCCAGGTGCTCTATGGCCCCCCGAAAAAGGAAGTAAGAAAATGTTACCAAACGCCTAAGTGGGACTAATGTCTTATAACATTGGGGTAGGACTGCACTTTCACCCCTTTATCCTTCAATAAGCAGGTTAAACACTCGGCCCATCAAGTTCTTTGCAGGAACGGCGGTCTCTCTTCTCCAGGGGCAATGCACTTACCATGGCCAGATCTATGATCCACTTCTGCAGGGGAAGGACGAACCACGAGGCCACAAATCTACCGAGCGCTAAGGGAGACAGCAGTGGCTCGGCCGCCCCCCACCCCGCGCCCATGGGGACACGCCAAGAGCACGGAGGTGACGCACATAAGCCAACCTGGGAAAGGCTCTGCGAGGACCAGTCCGATTTGGAAAAGACAAAAATGGCTCAACATAACAGCAGATCACGGAAGAAAACTGCCAAGCGCCCTGTCTTTGTGGTTCTAAACGATTCTACTCGCCCACTTCATTCCCAGCCATGCAGACCTCTCCAGGGTGATGTCAAAAGTGAGGCATTTAAAGAAGCAGCTCAACATTTTGCAGGCACGTTCTGCAAAACTGGGGTCACGTGAAAACTCTCTTTTCCCCTTTCCTGCTAACCCCAGTGTAAACCCAGGTGGAGACAGGAAGAATGAAAGCGGATTTTCATCACGCCCAGTGAGGCGGCAAAAAGCACAGAAAGTCAGGCTCCAGAAGCCGGGCGGGTGAGGGGATGACCACCAGCCTCTGCTGTGACCTTGGGCAAGTCCCATTCCTTCTTTTGACCTTGGTTTGCTTATCCGCAAAACGGTCTTAACATTCCTTTGCCCCATCTACCCCCTCAGTGCCTTGGTGCACATCACAGACACCCAGCGCGCTACGATTATAATGAAGGACATTACTTAAATGGAGGGATCGAAAGAGACAATGCCCGGTGTGACCAGAACGAATTCCTGGCAACCTAGTCAACGCCAGAACGGCAGCTGGAACCTAGGCAGATGAAGTCTTGTTTTTAAAACACTCTAACTCAGTTTCTTAAACAGAGGGCACCCAGTTAAATTTGAATTTTCAGACCAACAAAAACAGTCTTTTAGTATAGTATGGCCCATGCAATATTTGGGACATACTTCTGCTTAAAAAAAAAAAATCAGTTACTATGGTAACCCTACTTCTGGTTCATCACCACTCACAGGAGGAAGTTATAAGTATCCCGCTCATCCAGGGAGCTGCCCAGCTTTTGCAGTCCACAGCCTCACCACCCGTACAAAGGTAAATTGTCGTGTTTTATTTAAACAGTAAACGACACGACGCTTTTCATCTTCAAAGTGCTGTTTTCAAGACCCTTTTACCAGCTGGGCAGAGCTGCGCAGAGAGAAGCTGAGTGGGGAGGATGGGTAGACAGCAGGGGGTCAGAACTCAGTCCCCTCCCTACACAGCCGCCCAGTCGGGCAGCTGCCGTGAGGCTGCCGCTTGCTCAGCTTGTCCTGTGCTCCCGGTACTGTGATCCTTGCCACAAGGTAGGCATGACTGTGTCATTTCACAGGCAGGACGGGACAGGACGATTGCAGCTTAGGGAGCTCCCGGCCTGTGCCCACGAACACCCAGGGGGTGGCCGCAGCAGGTGTCCCCCAGCCTCCACGTCCCAAGGCGCCCAGCCCAGTGCAGACAGGAAGGGTGCCCTCCCTCTCTCCTCCACCCTGCGGATGTACGAGTAACCCGCTCGGGGCACTTCGCAGACACGGCCGCATTAACTGGCTGCCACTGGAAAGGCTTTCCTGGCTTTTTAAGGACCGTGAATTCCCAAGAGAACCTCTGAAGGTTTACAGAACCGAAACAAGAGCCCGGCCCCTGTTCACAGAAGAGGCACCATGAGTGAGCATAGGTCTGTGTCACGACCAGATGCCCCGCCCACCCGCCACCACCAAGTCCCTTCTAATGTCTTGGCCACGATTTTCGCTTTGAACCAGCCGTCCAGAACCCGCACGCCCACACTGTTGGGCAGAGAGGGCGCGTTAGTGGCCTCTGAGTTCACGACAGACATTCCCGTTATTATGACTTCACATACTTGGGGGCCATTTTCTCAGGGAAGAAGAAATGTCTCTGCCTCCCCTGAAGAATGAAGCTGGGACGGGCCTGGAGCCCGGGGCTCGGGGTGGGGGGAGGCCCCGGACAGGGTACATATTCACTCACGCGCATTTGGGATCTTTTTCAGTTTGACCACAAGAACGCGGCTCTGGCCAAAGCACCTGACTCCCCAGTCCCATCGGATCCCTGGACAACGAAAAGGATACACGGCCATGTACGGGGCTGCTCCTTTCACGTTCCCGTTGAAATGGAAGGCACACAGCAGGAGGAGGACGTCTGAAAGAGAAAGGCTGTGAGGGAGGC
>NW_026057579.1:31859627-31860870 GCF_023721935.1 Panthera uncia
CCGAGGGGCCGGTTACCTTGTGCGATGAGAATGGGATACTCCAGGTAGGTCAGCAGCGGGTACTCATAGTAACACTGGTACCGGAGAAACACCAGGAAACTGGGGAGAGAGGGGGAGCGTCTGAGCTGGGGCCGGCCCAGCACAGGGCGGCGGGGAGGCCCGGCCAGCGCCCAGGAGCCCGGGTTCATGTGCAAAACCCTGGACCTGCTGGTTGGCACCTGGAAACGTCAGGGGGTGGGGGGAGATTTCGCACACAGAGCTCGGGACCGTAACTTAATACTGCCCGCAGCTTTTTGAGCATCCGGACTGACTGGGAGCTGGGCGTGGTGCACGTGGTCGCTGCCAAGTCCCCGGAGATGGTGGCACAAGTGAGTTTCACTGAGGTCCGAGCGGCAGGCCAGGACGAGAAGAGACGGTGCTTCTGGCCCCTGGCTGGCCGGCCCTGAGCGGGGGAGAAACCACCTGGATGATCCCTGCGGCCGTCCAGAGTGCTCCCCGTCGAGGAGGAGCAGTAGGTGAGAGGCATAAACAGTCATCAGTCCCTTAAGAGAATTCCAGCTCTGAGGGCCGCCTGGGTGGCTCAGTCAGTTGGGCATCCGACACTTGGTTTCGGCTCAGGTCGTGATCTCACGGTTTCGTGAGTTCAGGCCCCACGACAGGCTCTGCGCTGGTGGCGGGGAGCCTGCTTGGGATTCCCTCTCTCCCCTTCTCTCTCTGCCCCTCCACCACTCCTTCTCTCTCTGCCCCTCCACCACTCGCAATGTTGTTGTCTCTCTCAAAATAAATGAGGAAGAAAGAAAGAAAGAAAGAAAGAAAGAAAAGAAAAAGGAGAAGCAAAGAGAAAAAAAAAGAAAAAGAAAAGAGAAGAAAAAAGAGAAGCAAAGAAAGAAAAAAAAGACGAAAAGAAAGAAAAAAGAAGAGAAAAAAAAGAAAAGAGAAGCAAAGAAAGAAAAAAGAAAGAAAAAAGAAAAAAAGAGAAGGAAAGAAAAAAGAAAAGAAAGAAGAAAAGACAAGCAAAGAAAAAAGAAGAAAAAAGAGAGAAAGAAGAAAAGAAAGAAAAAAAGAAAAGAAAGAAAGAAAAAAAGAAAAGAAAGAAAAAAGAAGAGAAGAAAAAAGAAAAGAGAAGCAAAGAAAGAAAAAAGTAAAAAAAGAAAGAAAAAGGAAAAGAGAAAAAAGAAGAGAAGGAAAGAAAGAAAAAAGAAAAGAAAAAAGGAAAGAGAAGCAAAGAAAAAAGAAGAAAAAA
>NW_026057579.1:32161270-32436772 GCF_023721935.1 Panthera uncia
CACATCGAAGGGGTGAATATTCCGGTGTGTGAATTATATCTTAATTTTTCAGAACACGCCCCAGCCTTTCTCTTGGCTTTGAGGGTGAAGACCCAGTCTGGAGGAGAATGTCAAGGACAGATTTGGCCCTTTAGGCTGGATGTCACCACCTTCTCCTAAGCTCCTTGGCTCTGCTCCTTCCTTTTCCATCACCGCTATAATTTTATGGTTCCCACAAACCTGCCTGAGCCCTGTCCTGGATCACTGTCCGAGGCGGGCCATGTCATCCTTCTCCAACTTTCCTTCAATGGCTTCCTCTCTGGTTGTCTTGCCTCGCTCAGTCTGGACCCCCCCTGTTCTATCCTGCCAACGGCAACCAGAGGGATCTCTAAAAATATACAGCTTAGCGTGCCATTGGGCCATTTCAACTACGGCCGCGGTTTTCCAAGAAGTTCAAATATTGATGTTCGAGCTTCTGAGCAGAGTTTACAAAGAACGCTCCTGCCTGTCTGGTCTTCTCCTTCCCCACCCACTCACCACTGCCCGTCCCGTGCCAGCCTCCTCTGCAGGCACCCGGAATATCTTGAGCCACCTGGATGCTGCTCACCCTTTGTGACAACAGCCCAAGTGCCCCTCCTTGTGGCAAGTCCACCCCTAACAAACACAAGAGAGCATCGGATAACGCCCCCACCCAGTACCTGCTGCTTCTTGCCCTCAACAGAAACACACGGTCCATTATGTCCCAGGCAATATTATGCGGGAGTGCTAGTGAACAAAGCGACCATAGTTGCTGCCCCCATGGGGCTCCCTAGAAACTGCCCTCCACCATAGCAGTTATCATACCGTCAGAAGTGTTGGTTTCCTCATCTGGGTGCTCCGTCAAAACAAAGAGAGCTCTGAAAAATTACGAATTGGACGACCACCAGCTCCAAGGAAAATACAGTGGTTCCTGGAAAACGCACAGATGCCCAGCAAATGCTGGCATTCGCCTTAAGATGTGAAGCAGGATGTTGGACCGGTGCTCCTCAGAGCCATCATGGTCCTCCCCCATTTTTGCTTTGTCCACGTGTCACACGGGATTGAAATGATCTCTACAGTCATCTACCTCTTCTCCCAGAATGTGATCTTTTCAAAGAATGGCCATTTCCTTAAACAACAACAACAACAACTTAGTATTCCCCATGTCCACAAAATTCTAAGTACTCAATGCAACTGAAATAGTAAGCTTAGCCCATGACAAGGGGGCCATGTCCTGGGACCACAGGGGACCCCAGGCTTTAGAAGGTCCCCAGGTGACCTTCCTCCAAGCCACATCCATCCCATAGGGCCAGGAAGCAATCCAAAGGTTTGAGGGTCAAAGGGGATGTGTGTACTCACACTCTGTGTACCCAGGACCCCAGCTGCCTCAACGGGTAGGTATTTACCTAAGAGAAATTAAAAACAAAGGCCAACGCAAAGATTTTACATGAATGTTCATGACAGCTTTCTTTTTAATAGTCCCAAACTGGAAGGCATCTAAGTGTCCCCCACCAGGTAAATGGATAAAGAAATTGGGGCTTACCCATAAAATAGAATATTACTCAGCAGTTAAAAAATGACTGTTAATAGACACACGACAACATGAATAAATCTCAAATAATGATGTGGCATGGAAAACCCAGACCAAAAAAAGAAGAGTACATACCATCTCATTCTTTTCATACAAATGTTCTACAAGACGCCAACAGTCTTATAGGGACAGAAAGCGTATCAGCGTTCAAACTGCTGAGAAGGAAACTGATCACAGAGAGGCACAAAGAAACTTTGCGGGGGAAGGATATGTTCATTATCTTGACTGTGGCGGTGGCTTCACAGATGTGTGTGTCTCAAAACTCATCAAATTGTCCACTTTGAAAACTTGCTATCTATGGCTTATCCTTTGTCTACATAGAGCCATTAAAAAAAAAAAAAAAAAAAAAAAAAGCTACTATACCCAGGCAGCGTTACTGAGCTGTCAAGTTCATAAAAACCCAACATTTGACAACACGCTTTATGAGAACGGGTTAGGGAGATGCGGACTGTCCTTCATTGCGGGTGGAAAGGCAAAAGGGTCAACCCAGAGACATCTGGCAACATCTGTCAAAATTACAAAAGCATAGGACCCTCAGACCCAGCAGTCTGCCTCTGAGAATTCGTCCTGCAGATACACGCACACTCTCTCCCATGCAGAGTAATGGTAAAGGTGCAAGATTATATCCCGAGGCACCGTTGCCAAGAGCCCCCTTCCCCTTCAGAGTAAATAAGCCAGTGCCCACCTTGGGGCTGGTCAATAAACTATGGGACCGTCCCCATGTGGAATGCTGGCTAGCTTAAAAAGAGAGAAAGCTCTTTATGGACCAACAGGAGAAATCTCCCAGCATATAATGCTAAGTGAGAAATCAGCAAGATACACCCCAGCGTATGTGGAGAACTACTTTAAAAAGGGAAACAATACAGATATATACTGGAATTTTCTTGCGTTTGCATTAGGAAGCACTGAAAATGTATTGAAGCCACTCATAAGACTGGCTTTCTTCAGCAGAGGCCAGGGAAGGGGTCACCCAGGGGGAGAGTGCAAGGGAGACTTCTCATTGTTTTTATCTTTGATGCATGTGAATGTATTACCTGCTCAGAAAAAAAAAAAAAAATTTATTATAAACTTTCTAATCTCCATTTAGAGTCCCTGGTCTTGAGATCAACTTCCTAGAAATGCGTTAAGATTGAACAGGGTTGGGGCCCTGGGTGGCTCAGTCGGTTGAGCGTCCGGCTTCAGCTCAGGTCACGATCTCAAGGTTCACGAGTTCGAGCCCCGCGTCGGGCTCTGTGCTGACAGCGCGGAGCCTGGAGCCTGCTTCGGATTCTGTGTCTCCCTCTCTCTCCGCCCCACCCCACCTTGCGCTCTCTGTCTCTCAAAAATGAGTAAGTGTTAAAAAATATTGTTTTTAACTTACCCCTCCAGCCCCTGAATATCAGGGGAGTATAAGTGGCTGCCATCCACGTAAGGTGTGACGAGCCAACTCAGAGCACAGGGTGAACGTGTTTGGGCTGAGGCCTGGAGGAGAGTGGAGCCCTAGGGTCCCAGGATCGGGAGAGATCCGAGATGCAAGTAAGCGCCTTCCACTAGAGTTAGCCTCCAAAGGATTATTTTGTGGATTTCACAATGTTGCCTCAGGCTGACCCTGACCCCAGGCCTGCTGCACACAAAGCGGCCAGCCGGCATTCCTTCCTTCCCTGCTGGCCGGACTTCTGGTTTGGTGAGAGCTCCCAGGAGCTGGGGGGTGGGGGCGGGACTGTCAGGTACTGGGCCACCTCAGGCAAAGCAGAGATCGCCACAGCAGGGCCCCCGAGGAAGGGATAAAGGCAGGGCAGGCAGGGGGGAAGCTAACCGAGCCATGTGCCAAAGCCTCTGGCTGGGGCAGGCAGAGAAGCAGGTGCACGGGGCTCAGGCCTGACACTCATCAGCCACGTGACGTTGCACACACAACTCCACTCCGTGCGGGTCAATATTCTCGTCTATAACGGGAGGATAGTCACGCCGTCCTCAGGGCTGTGGCGAAGATTTCATAAGAAATAGAGAACTGAGCAGTGCCCGATACGGTGCCTGGCACCCAGCGAGCGATCCGTGAACGGCACCTGCCAGAACAGGGTGGTGGTGAACTCAAGACCGAAAACAACACAAACAGAGGCACACAGGACATCAAGTGCAGCCCTCGGCGGAGGCCCCAGTGTCAGAGCTTTTTTGCATCCGGCAAGAACGGCAAACCGCGCCCTGTATGAACACGTGGACACAGCAGGTATGAAAATCATTGATGACTGTCGTTTCTACACACACGTATGTTGAGCCTGAATCCCAGGCTCAGCCCAGTGCTCTCGATACAATGAGAACAAGAGAACGAGGCAACCACCGAACGCTCAGAAAAAGCAGCAAGATAGGAGGTCACAAGAGCCCTTCGAATGTCCGAAGATGGAAACAGCACTGACTTCACACTGAAAATGCAGATTTTCGGGCCCCACCCAGACCTACTGACTCAGAAATTCTGGAGGAGTCAGTAACCTATTTCTTCCTTCCTTCCTTCCTTCCTTCCTTCCTTCCTTCCTTTCTTTTTAATGTTTATTTTTGACAGAGAGAGAGGCAGACTGCAAGTGGGGAGGGGCAGAGAGAGAGGGAGACACAGAATCCGAAGCAGGCTCCAGGCTCTGAGCCGTCAGCCCAGAGCCCGATGCAGGGCTTGAACCCACAAACTGTGAGGTCATGACTACAGCTGAAGTCGAATGCTTAACTGACCGAGCCGCCCAGGCGCCCCCAGGAATCTATTTCTTAGCAAACCTTCCAGAGGAGTCTGATGCACCCGGCAGTTTAAGAGCCACTGATTTAAGTGTCTGGAAGTGACGTGCCAAGCGTGGTCTGCAACCCAGCAGCACAGTATGACTGCAGAGCTTGTAAGAAACGTTGAATCCCAGGGGCGCCTGGGCGGCTCAGTCGGTTAAGCATCCGACTTCAGCTCGGGTCATGATCTCACGGTTCGTGAGTTCGATCCCTGTGTTGGGCTCTGTGCTGACAGCTCGGAGCCTGGAGACTGCTTAGGAGTCTGTGTCTCCCTCTCTCTGCACCCCTCTGCTTGTACTCTGTCTCTCTCTCTCTCTCTCTCTCTGAAAAATAAATAAACATAGAAAGCAAGAAAGCAAGAAAGAAAGAAATGCTGAATCCCAGGCTCAGCCCAGACCCACTGAGTCAGAATCTGCATTTTCCCAAGATCCCCAGGGCATTCACCTGTCTGTTTGAGAAGCACTGTCTAGAATTCTAGCCCAATGCTGTCTAATAGAAATATAATGGAGCCACATATGTAATTTAAAATTTTCTATGGGGCGCCTGGGTGGCTCAGTCGGTTAAGCGTCCGACTTCAGCTCGGGTCACGATCTCGCGGTCCGTGAGTTCGAGCCCCGCATCAGGCTCTGGGCTGACTGCTCGGAGCCTGGAGCCTGTTTCCAATTCTGTGTCTCCCTCTCTCTCTGCCCCTCCCCCGTTCATGCTCTGTCTCTCTCTGTCCCAAAAATAAATAAAAAACGTTGAAAAAAAAATTTTTTAAATTTTCTAGTAGCCGTGTTAAAAAAATAACAGTGAAACTAATTTTAATAATGTATTTTATGGAACCCGCTATCCCAAACATGGTTGTTTCAACAGGTAACCAGCATAAAATGTTTATTGAGATTTTCCTTTTTTTTTTTTTTTTTTTGGTACTAAGTCTTTGAAATCTGATGTTTTATACTTTACCCATCTCATTCCAAACTAGCCACCTCTCAAGAGCTCAAGGCCCCATGTGTACAGTGTAGTGAGGACGGAGAACAGAGAACTCTTCCAAATTCTTTTTATGGAGCCATCATCATTCCGGCACTAATGTGGCTTTGTGATTCTGTGCTGTCACACAACAGACCAATCTTAATTTTGTGTTAAAAATGAGGACTCTGGGAGCACCATCAATTGAGCGTGCGATTCTTCATTTTGGCTTAGGTCATGATCCCAGGGTCGTGAGTTCGAGCCTCGTGTTGGGCTCCTCACTGACAGCGTGGAGCCGGCTTGGGATTCTCTCTCTCTGCCTCTCTCTCTCTCTCTGCCTGTCTCTCCCTCTCTCAAAAATAAAGTAAACTTTTTTTTAAAAATAAATGGGGGATTCTGGGGGCTCCTGGGTGGCTCAGTCGGTTAAGCGTCCAACTTCAGCTCAGTTCATGATCTCGCAGTTCGTGGGTTCGAGCCCCGCGTCAGGCGCTGTGCTGAGCCTGGAGCCTGCTTTGGATTCTGTGTCTCCCTCTCTCTCTGCCCCTCCCCCACTCGTTCTCTGTCTTTCTGTCTCTCTCTCAAAAATAAATAACATTAAAAAAAACCTTTTTTGTAATTGAGGATTCTGGAGCTAGACTCCTTTGCACCTTACCTTAGCTTCCAATAAGGAAGTCCAGGGCATTTGTGGGCCATAAAATTAATACAGGAAAATCCCAATTTATAAATCGTAAACATTTAGAGAAAAGATTTCATTTCTAATAGGAACTAAATAAAAAACAAAATTTGGAGGAAAGTAATCAGTGAGATACTGTGCAGGAATTTTACTGAATGAAACATGAAAGTTCTCTACCAGAGGACGAAAGAAAAGGAGTTCAGTCAATTGAAAGATGTACTGTGTTCATAGAAGTACACAAAATGATAAGAATGTTAATCTCCCATAATTTCAGTGTAATCTCTTTTTGTATCATTAAAAAAAAATTTTTTTAATATTTATTTTTGAGAGAGAGAGAAACAGAGCACAAGCGGGGGTGGGGGGCAGAGAGAGAGAGGGAGACACAGAATCCAAAGTAGGCTCCAGGCTCTGAGCTGTCAGCACAGAGCCCAACGCGGGGCTCGAACCCATGGACCGCGAGATCATGACCTGAGCCGAAGTCAGACGCTTCACCAACTAAGCCACCCAGGTGCCCCTCAGCATAATCTTAAATAAATTATCAGTAGGATTGTTGCACTAACCATGTGATAGGTTCTGTCCTAAATGCTTGAGACATATCTAAGTTTAAAAACCTGTACTTAATAGATACCTCAAAATAAGGTCTTCAAAGTTTACAAATATTAGGGCTAGCGCATGAACGTATGTGTATTTTTTGTTTTGTTTTACCAAGGAAGGAATCATACAAAATCCTCATAATGATTGCCTCTGGGGAGAGGGACAGGGGTAAACTGGAATTTTCTTTTTGTACCTTTCTATATCATTCGATTTAAAAAAAAAATTAATATTTATTTTTGAGAGAGAGAAAGAGAATGAGCGAGGGAGGGGCAGAGAGAGAAGGAGACACAGAATCCCAAGCAGGCTCCAAGTTCTGAGCTGCCAGCACAGAGCCCGATGCGGGGCTCGAACCCATAAACCATGAGATCACAACCTGAGCGGAAGTTGGACACTTAACCGACTGAGCCACCCAGGCGCCCCCTCATTTTTTTAAATGTGTAAATATAATACTTTGTGAAATGTCAATGAGTAAGACATTTTTAAATGTTGTATTTAAAAACATCATGATGATTGACTGGTGAATCTGGGTCAAGGCTCTATTCCTTCTCTGCTGCCCTGAGCCCATCCAAGCTCTTTCTAAGAGCATCTTTCTGGGCACGTTGCCTCATCTGGAACATGAAGGGGTTAGATTAGCTCTCTCAGGGTCTCCGTGCAGCTCTAATATTTCAGGATTCTTTCTTCCATTCATTCATTCAGCTGGTTTTGAGGGCCTAGAACGTTACAGGTGCAGGGAGCTACGCGTACCAGTGACCAGCCTCAGGGACCTTACAGCGCGCTGTGGTTAAGTGCTGTGACGCAGGGGTGTGCCTGGTTGTATTAGGACAGGGTAGATCAGCACGTCTGAAAGCAGGGGTGGGGAGGAGAGTCTGGGGGAGCTGAGCAGCATGAATGGGTACTACTGGGGGTTTACAAGGAGGGGGAGGTAGGAAACAGTCATTAAGAGCTGAACAGCAAACACATCCGGTTAGGACTGTGACACCTAGAGGAGTCCAGATCATTAAAAGGTGTTCAGTTGATATTTGTCCAGTGACTTGAAGAAATGTCATGTGGCCAGGGTAATTTTTTAACTTATATTTTGCTTCTCTTTATTTAAAAAATGGGTTTTTTTTCTAAGTTTATTTATTTTGAGAGAGAGAGAGAGAGAGAGCGAGCATGAGTGGGGAGGGGCAGAGAGAAGAGAGAGAGAGACAGACAGAATCCCAGGTAGGCTTCGCAGCTGTCAGCGCAGAGCCTGACACGGGGCTCGAACTCGCACACCATGAGATTATGACCTGAGCTGAAACCTAGAGTCAGACACTTAACCAACTGAGCCACCCAGGCGCCCCTTGCTTCTCTGTAGAATGCCCTCAAGGGCGCCTGGGTGGCTCAGTCGGTGAAGCGTCTGACTTCGGCTCAGGTCATGATCTCGCGGTCCGTGAGTTCGAGCCCCGCGTCGGGCTCTGTGCTGACGGCTCAGAGCCTGGAGCCTGCTTCGGATTCTGTGTCTCCCTCTCTCTCTGACCCTCCCCCGCTCATGTTCTGTCTCTCCCTGTCTCAAAAATAAATAAACGTTAAAAAAAAAAATTAAAAAAACAAACAAACTAGCTTTCTAGAACGCCCTTAGAAGAACCCACTCCTTAAGATCTGCATCATTCAGCAGACATCCACACTCAGATACGTAATCTCCGATCCACATCTTTGAGCTAACCCTCAGCCAACTTCATGCAACCACACGGGTAAAGAGAAGCCACCAGCTATACCACAGGTAGGCACTGTGCTCAGGGGCGAGTGACAGTCACCAATGTACCACAGAAACCCAGGAGGTATATACGGGTGTCTAAGCACCTGTGAAATGCAATATTTCAATCAGCATCGTCGAAGCAAGCTAAGACACTGGGAAGAACTCAAAACAACTGCTAATGGGGGGGGGGGGGGGGCGTCTTTTTCAAGACTGAATCCTTTGGTTTCTCAAATGTTCGCGAATTACAGGGTCAATACAGAGTAAATTAACAAAGTCACCATGGAGGAACAAATCAAACAAACAAACAAAACAAAACAAAAGGAGAGAGGGAGAGAGAAAAGCCAGGAAGCGAAACCTGCCTTCCAGCTACATGGAAAAACACTCTAGTGCCCCGAGTAAATAAATAATAAAAGGATATGGAAACAATACACCCTGAAAACTCTCGTCCCTCCTCTGTTCTCCTGGCCAGAAGCAGTGCCGACAGGTTGGTGCTGCCTGAGCTACAAACCCAGCTAGCATTTATTTAGCTAATAACACTCGAGGACTCTTTAAAGAGTCAGGTAGGGCATTTCAAAGCCCCGAAGCCTGTCAGTTAGTGTATCCCATTATTGGACTCCAAGCTCCAGTATTAACTCCGGAGACAAAGTACCTTGGCCCCCGGGCCAGATCAATGCTAGAAATAAAGGGGGCTCAGATCACACCATTTTCCTTTCTCGCCGGTAGGAAGGCTCCTGAGAACATGTACCCACAAAGAAAAAGACTGAAACAACGCACAGTGACTGTCAGTTCTCACCACACCTAGCCCTGTTTTTAGAAAACATCTTAATTCATATAGGTTCTGGTTCCCGATGATAGCCTTGACCTTGCCTGCTCACATACTTTCATATTATTTCTTCGACACACGCTGTGCCACCAGCACAAACAAGCCGTGCAACCAGTAGGTGTGGAACAGCACACGGATAAAAACAAAGCAAAACACAAAGGAAATGAAGGTGGAAATGAAAATCCAGCATCACAGAATTTTAGAGCTAGAGGAGGCTTTGGGGAGTAAGAAACAGGCGAAGGACCTGCACTAGGGCAGATAATTGGTAGCAAAGAAAGATCTAGAAGGGTCTAGAAAAGTCTAGAAAGGTAAAAATGTTGACTAGCTGTCACTTCTGCAGGAGGCCTGGAAACAATTCTCTTCTTAAAGGCAATATTGCCCCTTCTCACTATAGGACCTCATGAAGTGGTTTGTCAGGGCTGCTGAGAAAACTGAAAGCAATGACCAGCCTAGGGCAGTGGGCTGGCCCCCATGGTGTCTGTCACACCCACCTCCCTATGGAGAGCAGCCTAAGAAAGGAGTTGATATTTAGGGATCAAGCCACTTTCGGGGGGGGGGGGGTGTCCATTTTTCATAGAACCTGTCCTGGGATTTGACAGTATTTGATTTAACATGATTTCACTCCCTTTCATTCTTCTATGGAAGCAGAATGTTCCGTACTATCCCATCTTACAGATGAGAAAGCCAAAGGTTTGCTTTCTTTTTCAAAGACTCCGTGCTGCCAACTACTTGGGGACAAGGGCTGCCTTTATGTGGTCAGAGCAACATCCTCCATGTAGCAAAACGTTACCAACAAAGGCTGATTTCCACTCTCAGGCAAGGGGTGGGTGAGCCCCAACAGAAGCAGAACACCTAATTTCTACCTCGCGGCACCAATCTGCAGATTGAGACTCCTCGAAGATCAGTAGGGCTCCTATAAAAATGCGGAGGGGGGCGCCTGGGGGGCTCAGTCGGTTAAGCATCTGACTCGATTCCGGCTCGGGTCACGATCTCACCATTCACAGGACCGAGCCCCGCGTCGGGCTGTGCGCGGACAGCATGGAGCCTGCTTGGCATTCCCTCTCTGCCTCTCTTTCTCTCAAAATAAATTAAACAATTTTTTTTCAACGTGTTAAAACAAAGCGGTGACATGTCACATCACCGTTGCGCTGAAAAGACAAAACAGCAACGTCGACAGGCCCTGAGGATCTGAAACCCTCGGTGGGGGTGGTGAGATCCAGCGGGGGGCTGGCTCTGGGTCTGTGTCCTAGTCAAGACCTGGCCGTCATGGGCCATTTTCCTCATCTACTCCATCTGTATTCTTTTTCTTGTCTTCCCTTTTTTTTTTTTTTAGAGACAGAGAGAGAGAGAACATGCAAGCTGGGAAGTGGAGCGGGGGGGGGGGGGGAGAGAGAGAGAGAGAGAGAGAGAGAGAGAGAGGGAGAGAACCTTAAGCAGACTCCACACTCGGCACAGAGCCACACATGGGGCTTGATCCCACGACACTGGGATATGACCTGAGCCGAAATCAAGAGTCGTTCTCTCAACTAACTGACTGAGCCACCAGGCGGCCCTGCATTCTTTTTCAATTAAATGAGACCATCTGGTAAGCAACATGTTTTCAGTTTCACCCAAACTAGGGATTATTATTATTTTGAAACACCCAAATAAACAAATTATGGCAAATCTCTATGACGTAACACTACAGTGGAAGAGTTAATGGCGAGAGCCAAAGTGTAAGATGTGAATGGGGCGCCTGGGTGGCTTCGAGTTCGAGTCCTGCATCAGACTCCGTGCCGACAGCTCGAAGCCTGGAGCCTGCTTCGGATTCTGTGTCTGCCTCTCCCCTGCTTAGAATCTGTCTGTCTGTCTGTCTCAAAAATAAACATTAAGAAAATTAAAAAAAAAAAAAAAACCAACAAAGTTTAAGATATGAAGAGAAGAGCAAGTTACAACCACATATAACATGATGTCACTGTTACTAATATATGCATGCATAAATAATGCGGGTAGAAAAAAACTGCAAATACGATATAACATCACAGTGGTTTTCTCTGAATGGCATAACTCCTGGTGATCTGTATTTTTGTTTTCATGCTTTTCTGTGATCCATATATATTTTCTAATGCTTATGTACCGGGTGTGTAGCAATTAAAAAATAAATAAATAAATGCCTTGAAGACTTTAAAATATCTTCATGTACTTTTGGTGCGAGTGTGGATAGGGAACAATTCCTTGGAGAAGGGATGTGGGCATATGTGTACAACGCTGCATGCAAATACTCTTCGACCCGGCATTTCAACTTGTGATGACCCGCTCCCACAGGTGCGCAAAGAAGTAGACAAAAGGACCATCAAGACAGCATTGGTTGTAACAGCAAAAGTCCAGAAGACTCAAATGTCCATCGATAGGGAAATACAAGTAAATTAGGGCGCGTCTATTCATGCTAATACAGCCAGTAGAAAAACCCAGCTGCGGACTGACATGAAACTATCTCTAAGTGGGGCGCCTGGGTGGCTTAGTCGGTTAAACGTCCGACTTCGGCTCAGGTCGTGATCTCGCAGTTGGTAGGTTTGAGCCCCACATCGGGCTCTGTGCTAATGGCTCAGAGTCTGGAGCCTGCTTCGTTCGGATTCTGTGTCTCCCTCTCTCTCTGCCCCTCCCCAGCTCACACTGTGTCTCTCTCTCTCTCTCTCTCTCTCTCAAAAATAAAGAAACATTAAAAAAAAAACAAAACACCTCTATCTCTAAGATACATGATTTAGTGAGAAAAGCAAGGTGCAGGATATATGCTATCATTTGTGTAAAACTGTTTTTGGTATTTGCACATGTACAGGCTGTCTCCAGAAGGTGCTCCTAAAGACTGTCATAATGTTGCCTCAAAAGAAGGAAATGAGGGAAACAGGAAAGAGGAAACCAGATGAGAGGAAAGTTTAATGTAATTGGATAGCCTTCCTTCTGTACTTTGAATCTTTGACTTTGAGCAAATATTACCATAAAAACAAAACCAAACAAAAAACTTAAAAATGTAAAAGCCTCAGGGGAAACCGCATCAATTATTTTTCTAAAGGTTTCAGCACCTTATGCCATAAGCCTCTTCATTTTGAAGGCAGCCCCCCAGTATTGCTGCCTCCAGGAAAAAAAAAAAAAAAACACAACTATTCAAGGGACCCCAAGTGTTGCTGTTGACCTGGGGCCCTCATGCAGAGTCACGCTATGCTGGCTCTTTTTTTATAATTTTTTTTAAGTTTATTTTTATTTGCAAGAGAGAAAGAGAGCCAGTGGGGGAGGGGCAGAGAGAACGGGAGACAGAATCCCAACCAGACTCCGAACTGCCAGCACAGAGCCCCCTGCGGGCCTCGAACTCACAAACCATGAGATCATGACCTGAGCCGAAATCAAGAGTCTGACGCTTAACTGACTGAGCCACCCAGGCATCTCCACACTGGTTCTTGATGTGACCTCTAGGATCGGGTTTGGACAAGCATGGGTTCAGGCAAAGCAAGAGCGCTGTGTCCTTTGACAACACCATCAAATTCTCACTTGTATGCAGTAAATAAGAAATTGTTTACCTTTCAGCAAAGGTATCGAGTTTCCCCAGCTCATCAGAGAGGCCAACAAGGGAATCCAAGGTCCCCACCTAGAAAGGTTGCAAAGACGTTAGCGGCTCGCGCTTTATGGCAGGGAAGGTGTAGGTCACTTTCAACAACAGTGCAGGGACTTCTGTGACTTCCGTCTTGCCTTAGTTATTCTGGGTCAACGGCCAAACTGGAAATTGGGAAGAGCTCTTAAGAGAATCAGTGGATTGGGGATATTTTCTCATTTTTAAAGTTTAGCTGTTATTATTATTACTGCCAACAGGATGAACTGTTACATTTCTGCCACAGGAAGGAGCAACTTCTGTATCATTGTGGGACCCCAGCTCATTATCTTCTTAAAGTGGCAGTCTGCTGGTCACATGATCAATCCCCATCGCTGAGGAGGAAATGTACCAGAAAGCAAGTTAAAGAAGTTACCTTTTTTTTTTTTTTTAGTTTTTATTTATTTATTTTTTAAGAGAGAGAGAAAGAATGCACACGTGTGAGCAGGGGAGGGGCGGAGAGAGCGAGAGAATCCCAAGCAGGCTCTGTGCTGTCAGCGCAGAGCCCAACACGGGCCTCGATCTCATGACCCTGAGATCATGACCTGAGCTGAAATCAAGCATCGGATGCTTAACTGACTGAGCCACCCAGGTGCCCCAAGAAGTCACCATTTCTAAACGCTTTTCTTCTCCAAGATGTCCAACCAATCCCTGTCTCTGTTCTGCTTTGCTGTTATTAACAATGATCTTGTGGGGGGGGGGGGGGGGGGGGGCAAGCTTCCTCCCCTCCCCCCGCCTCATCATTCCTGCAAGTCTTTCTCCTTTCAGATTACTTATAATGATCTATTTCTTAATGTGAAAATTATTACACAGCCCAAAACTGTATTTAAAGGTCTCTTCCCGGAATCAGAAGGAGAGACTCTGTGTTCAGATTAGCAATCCCCAATCGGACATTAAAAAGCAATTAAGATTAACACTGCGTGTCAAGTATACTTTAATATAAAAAAAATACTTTAAGAAATACCTTAAGAAAGGCAGTTAGGAAATGATGAAGCACAGCTATCTCTAATAAGTGCAGTTTGCTTCTCTTTCAAGCGACCTGATGTTAAGCAATATTTGGCAGAGGTCCTGCCTCTTATCTTTGTTCCCTCCAGTCTAACACATTGCCTTACAAAGAGTAAGCGGGCGAGTGGATGCTGAATTCCCCGACCTTCCCAGCGCCGGTCGCCAGGCAAACAGTAGCAGCAACGTACGGATTCAGAAATCAGTGCTGCCACTGACCAGATCTATCACCCTCGTCTCCTTTCCCCGCCCTTCCTGATCTATAACGTGGGCCTTGTGAACATTCCAGATGGTGTGTTCAAAGTGCCTGGCCCCCAGCATACCGCTCGATAAACACTAGCAAATAGGGTCGCATCACCAATGATGCTGACGGTGCAGCCCTTTTGGTAGACTGGCCGACTGAGGTTTGAAAAAGAGGATAGGGCAGTTTTCTAGAACGGCTACCGCTGGGCAGTTAGGGCCATCCCTCCAGCACCCACAGTGCATCTGCATAGCTGTCATTGAAAAATGCCTCAAGCCTCTTCTCTCTGGAAGCTTACAATCTTAGGAAGGACTGCGACAAGGCTACTCTCCGGAAGTAAAAAGACTGCACACCTCGTTCCTCTCTCACATTTGTTAGTTTCCAACTTTGTTCTCCACAGCAAGAACCCTTAGACTTCCCTGCCTCGTGTCTTTCTGCCATCGGCCCGGTCGCCGTTAAGTTCCCTTCCTGCCTCTCCATCAGATTCCATCTGAATCTCCCACCCTGCTTCCAGTTCAAGAGCACAATCAAGACCGAAGCTCTCCACGCCTGTACCTTTCCACTGTATCGTGGGGCTTCTTGGATGTCGAAGACAAAACAGGAAGAATCCTAGAACAACAACTCACAAGAGCCTCGGTGTGGAAAACCCTCTCCCCATTTTTCTTTTTTTTGAAGACACTGCTACCCACACCCTTCTCTCCCTGTTCATTCTGTCCTGTGTTTTTGGGTCCATGGGAACCACAACTAACTCTGGGCTGTGGCACGAAGTCCCATCCAGACCACTGACTTCCCTGTGCATCGTCCCCCCCCCCCCCCCAGGCTTATCCTCAACGTTGCTGCCTTTGACCTGTTATTTTCTCCTTGGCTTCCCAGGAGACACCCACCCACCCCACACCATCATGTCCTTCCTCTTTCCCCAGGAACTTTACCTTGAAGTCCGGAATCGAGAATTTGGTGTTATAAGACAGGTTGGACTTGGAGGTTACCGTGTTCATCCTCTCCAGGGCTTGTAGGTTTTCCTTATCGCCGGGGGCAGAAATTAACCAAAACTCCGACATGGCTTCCAGACTTCTTTTATCCAGTTACTGACCAGAACCACAGCAACACGCACAAACAGAAACAGGAGGAGAGAAGTGTCAAATATCTCTACTCCTTCACCACTTCCCTTCCCTCAGAATTAATCCTCTCCAGGAGGTGTTGCCTTTACTATATCCCATTCTTCGTCCCCCGCGACCTTCCAATTCAGATTCTCTAGTTCCAAGGACACCCATGTGCTGATCTGCAGTGCTCTTATCTTTGCTTGAAAAGACCGCAAAGTCTTCCGTTGGAAAGCCCTCAGGTCTCCACAAAGACTCCCAAACCATCCCTAGGGTGGTTCTGACTGGTTTTAAGGGTTGGGGGGAGGGATAGGGACAGCAAGATTCCCGGTCCTTTTACTCCCCTCTCTCCTGACATCAGAATACAAACGGGGGTGAGGGGGGTGGACAGCCAGCCAGCCAGCCAGGCTGGGGCCTTCTGAAATAGTTCCCTCCTTTCCACATTGTACTTTCTGGGATGAAGCGAAGGCAGGAATGAGACAAGGCGTTTTCACAACAGGAGCTTGGGCAAACCCCAGATCGTTTACTGACCGGCCTTCAGAATGGTGCTAGCCTTAAAAGTAAGACTTCAGAAGAGCTCCCCTCCTTCCCAAATAAGCAAAAAAAGCCGGGGGGGGGGGGGGACGACTAAAGTCGTCTTCCACCAGCCCAGGTGTGCACTCTGCAGAGGCGGGCATCGTGCTGGGCCTGGCAGTTTCTGTCCAGCGCCTGCCGCTTGCAAAGTCGATTCGTTCTGCTCATTCAAACGTGCACACGCCCACACCTCTGTCCCCTCGGCCCGTGCCTCCCTTCCCATCGCCTCGCGAAGCGTCTCCGGAAGGCTAGGGAGAAACAGGCGACAGCCAGCCAGAGCCCCGGCCTGGAAGTTTTTCCTTTTGACCCTCGTCTCACTCCACTCCAAGGTACCCTCGGTCCCTCCTAACTCCGGGCACAACGGACGCAGTTCCTCTCGGTCTTGACCGCCGATGGCCTGGGGACAAACGGGCCCGGCGCAGAAGCTGGGGAGATGCCACCTGCCCGGCCCTGGGGAGGGCGCCGCGGAGGCGCTGGTTCTCTGGCTCCCACCGGGAAAGCGCGGCCCGGGACGGCGGACCCGCGTGCGCGGGGCGGCCCGCCCCGGTCCCCCGGGTCTCGGCGCCGCCTCTCCCGCCGCCGCCCCGAGTCCCCGACGCGCCGCGCGTCCTTACCGGGAGCCGGCGGCCGCGCGGGCGTGCTGCGGGCGGGCACGGGGTCGGAGCGCACGGCCGGCTCCCGGGAGGCAGCGGCTTCTGCGCGGCGCCCCGCCCCGAGTTTTTATCCGGAGCGGGAGGCGGCCCCCGCCCGCCCCTCGGGCATTTGCATACCCGGCCGCCCGCCTCCCGCGGGGGCCCGGCTGCGGCCCGCGCGCGTCCCGGGCCGCCCGGGCCCTGGGTCGCCCCCCGCCCCCCACCCCGCCCAGGTGGGTCGGGGCGGGACCCGGGGGGAGCCTCGGGCGGGGTCTGCAGTCCACAACGTAGCGGAGCGCGCGGGACGTGCCGGACCGAGCGAAGCAGGGGGTGCGAAGTACTCGGGACTCCCGCCCCCACCCGGCGATGACCGAGCACGGGGGCTCGGGAATCCCGCGGCGAAGAGGCCTGATCTGTGGGAAGAAACGCCACAGGTCCACGTGTGTTCTGGAACACACCTGGACAGAGGCCCAGACCTTCCTGGGCTTGTGGGCGAGAGCTTGCCGCTGGTTGCCAGGGAAACTCCCCACTGCCAGGCGCGCCCACCTCACCTTACCCCCTTCAAAGCTGCCCTGGGTATTGGAGGGGTTTAAAACTCAGAGTCTGAGTACCAGGATGTGGGGTCGTGATCCGTGCTGTTTGAAAAAAAACAAGGAACCCCCCCGAAATTAACGTCTGAATGTTAAACAAAACAAGAAAACCCCGACTTCATTTCCTCTGGAGTAATGGAGGAAACTTTAGTGTAGCCTTCCCTGTGGGCGATGTTTTTGGTGGTTTCTGGGAAAGATAAAAATCTCAGAATGAGTTTTTTTTGGGGGGGGGGTGTTGAAGAAGGTTTGCCGGCTTCCTGGAGAATGAACTGTGCCTTCCTAGATAAAACTAGGGGGACCATCATCCCATTGCCGAGAATGCTTTCGGGTCTTCGGAAGGGAAGGGAAGGTGTAACTCCAGATGCTGGCACGAGAAGCCCCAGATGCGGAACAGAAAGGTGGTTTCTAAGATCACAACAGGCTCGCACTGCAATCCTGTTGTGGGTTTGGAACTGGCAGTTCGGAACTCCCAACACCTGCGCCGTGCATCATCGTTATTGGGACACTCGTGTGCATTAGTCAGTCCTTGCAACATCTTCCCGAGGGTGGACACCTGAAACCAAGGGATGAGGAAACGCCATGGGCACAGGGAGGTTAAATGGTGATTCCAAGCGAAGGAGTGGCCTGGTTGCACATTGAACCTGGGGTCTCCAATCTTGGACTTGACCCCGTGATGCCATTCTTTCCAGCTAGGCAAAACAGAATTGTAGAGCTGGGGGCAAACCCCAAGTACAAAGAAGAGTAAGGTTGCCCCACAAGTTGCATGAATTGCTGGGTGTCGTGTCACTGGCTAATGGCAAAGCTACGCGTGGGACCGCGGGTCCTTTGCCTTGCTCCCAGCAAGCCTGCAGGACGGGGTCGTAACTCTGGGGAAGAAAGCACGTTTTCCATTTCAGATAACATTCAGAGCCACTGACCTGGCTTCTTAGAGACTGGGCAACACATGTAGAGGTGTTCCCAACTTTTGCTTATGGCACCATTTTTTCTGTAAGTATGGTTTCCTCTAACAAGCTTGTTTCATGGAATAAAAGACAAGTCAGACACAAAATAACTCCCGGATGTCTGATAAAGAAAATATTGAGGGCCTCCAGTGTTCCTTGTCTGACTTAAAATCTTCCTACTCAAAATCTAAAATCTTTCTGGTTATTGTACATCTTGCTTGGGCTTCTTGTGAAACATCGGAAGTTGTAATAGTTGATGACTACTGTTCTAGAGATAGCATGACTTTTTTCAACTAACTTTTTTCTGCTTCTCAAGGTGATTCTATCCTGCGTATAGAGGATTCGGAAACCAGAAAAGTATAAAGAAGAAAGTAAAAAATTGCCTGTATTTCCATGATCTCAAAATAACCACTGTTAACATTCTCTTTGTTACTTCTTTTTCTTCCTTTTTTTTTTTTTTCTTTTTAGGTAGTCTTCACTACCTCACAGCATGGAGCCCATCGTGGGGCTTGAACTCACGACCCTGAGCTCCAGACCTGAGCTGAGATCAAGAGTTGGACGCTTAACTGACCGAGCCACTCAAGCACCCCCCTCTTTGTTATTTTTTAATGCATATTCGTAAATACAGGCATAGACTTTTTGGCATGACTGAGATTACATATTCTACATGAGGGTCGGCATCCTTCTGTTGATTGTTTTTTAAAGATCAAGAAATTATCAAACCTATCTTATCAGCAAAGGATAATCCAATGTCATCAGCAATTTACTACAGCTCAGAATTTGAGTCAGATGCATTGGATTTCAAAGGTAAATAGAAATCTGGTTGGACAACTTACATCTTAAAGAAAAGGAAAGAAAAAAAGAACAGAGAGAATGAAGAGGGAGAGAGAGAGAGAGAGAGATGAAAACAACAGTATGTTGCCCCAGGGGGAATCTTTTGATTTGCAGCTTTCAAAGGCAACATCTGTACTCATCAGTTTTGAATGGACTTGTGTTATTCTCTCAAGTTCCCTATAATCAGTCTTTAACACAGAAAAATAAGGAGAAATCCACCAAAAGCAGTGTACAACAGCACTCCCACTAAGGAAAGTCGTTCCCTTCCATACATCAGCCTGAAACAGCATTTAACAACCCGTGTTCGGTTCCTCTGCCTGTCCCCACACTCCCAAAGTCTCTGAAATCTACAGCTAAGCGATTACAAGTTTATGTGCCTTGACCACTGCTTTTAAAATACCCCCTGGTTACGAAAAGTGCTTCATAGACAGAATCCCGAAAGAACCCAGGTTATAAAGAATACTCTCTCTTCCTGGGAATAAAGCCGAGGGAGGAAATACTATCAGCCTGGCATAATCTCAAGCTAATTATGAATTTGGCTTTGGCTACCTAGTCCAGAAAGGTTTCTGCAGTTGGCACTGGTTACGCATTGAGCCAGCTGGAGTCTGTACAAGGGGGAACAGTCCCATCAAGTTTGGGAACCAGAAGGACCAGGCTGGCCTCGTTGGGCTGCTGTCCTCTAGCCTCTCCCAAATGATGGCCTTGGGATCTCTTTGTTGCCTAGTGTGGACACAGCCCTCATAGGATGCTCTTACCATTAGCACAGACACACCATTCCACCTGCAGGTGGCTCAGGTGGATTTTTCTAGGCTTTTCTGAGAAGAACGCAGGGAAGTTTTTCTAAAAGGACAGCTCTCTGGTGGAGACAAAGGTAAGTAGAACAGTCTGTTTCGTCAGTACCGTGTTGGAGAAACAGATTAGGCTTTGGAATTGGGCAATTGGATAAGTTACTTAGTTAGCCTGGATCAACTGCAGGCTTCCCATCTGAAAACGGGGAGCGGGGGTGCGTAATTATGTCCACCTTTCAGGCTCATCCTGCGGGGGAGAGAGAGCCTGGGGCACCAAAGAGGGGGCTTGGAAGCTGTGGTGTGCTCAGCGAATGTTCCCTTGACTTCCCTCTCCCTCTGTTGTCTTAGATGTCCCATAGGTCTTTATACCCTAAGTGTGGGTGGTTATACCAGTGGCTCAGTGATGCCCAGCATATTTCCCCATGGGCTCATCTACGTCTTCCATCCAGCCAATACCCTTGCGATTCAAGGACAGCCATCAGGACGGCTTTCACTCTTTCACTGGATAAACTAAGGTCTCTTAGTTTCTCACGGTCTCTTTGCCCAAGTGCACACGATTAAGGAGAACGCCAGTCTTCCTTTGCCCATTTAACCGGTTGTTGTTGTTTTCAGTGTCTGCAAGGCAGTGAGGGGAGCGCAAACATACATGAGAGTTTTCAGTCCAGTGATGGAGAAAAACCAGCTTGGTAAGCAGAAGTTTGAGTAGTCCCAACTCCCTATGGTCTGAATACGAAGCTCTGGGCAGGATGTGATACATGCATAAAAATGAGGTATGAGCGTTCAAGAATGCCATGATCCTCGTTTCACAGATGAAGAAACAGGCCCAGGGAGGTTAAGTGATCTAATCAAGAGCCCAGTTAATGGTAGACCTGGAACTTGAACTTCATTCTTCTACCCCTGAGTGCATATTGCTCAACAAGGTCTATGCCACCCTCCACTGCCCTGTCCCAAGAACCAGTCACTAGCATTCCATCTGTGACTATGTTCCTGGCAGTTCTACTCATTAGCTGAGTGAACTTGACTTCGGTGGGCTGCAAAACAGGGATAAAAACGGTGCCTGTCCCCTAAGGTTTTTCTGGGGACTCCATGATATGGCACAGTGACCGGCCCCTATTAAGTGATCGGTCGAGGTTGCCGTGGGTATTAGCCACGGCCAACACTCTCTGTGTCTTTTCCTTCCTTTGTCTCTCCTTTCCAAGTTCCTTTTCCCCCTCACAGGGTTCTTTTGCAAGATACCGATTCTGCCCTCTTGTAAACACATGGCTCATTTGTCACTCATGCGTTCAGTCACTTCAAACATGTCTTTGATGTAGTTAGCCTTGGAGGAAGCAGAGCACAGCAAGTGCTCCGGGACGAGGCTACAGCAAAGAGCCACGCAGGGGGTGGGGCTCTGGCTGTGGAATTGAGAGGACCCGACCTCACCTCCCAGTTCTGGCGTGTATTAGCTGTGCCCTTGCCGAGTACCCCATCTTCCCGAACCCCAGTTTCCTCTGCTATAAAATGGGGGCTCCAAGGTCTAGTTAGAGAGTCATAATAAAAATGGAATGGTGGCACCTGGGTGCCTCAGTCATTCGTCAGGCCTCCGACTTGGGCTCAGGTCACGATCTCATGGTTTGTGAGTTCGAGCCCCGCGCGAGGCTCTCTGCTGTCAGCGCAGAGCCCGCTTCAGATCCTCTGTCCCCACTCTCTCTCGGCCCCTCCCCTGCTCACGCGTGCTCTGTCTCTCTCTCAAAACTAAATAAACTTTTTTTTTTTTTTTTTTTTTTTTTTTTTTTAACGTTCTTAGTGCTGAGTAGATGCTCAGGGAATATTTTTTCGATCACCTAGAGCACGGAGCTTAAATGCCAGAGACTGCTTGGACGATCAGGGGAAGCTGAATGAGAGTTGTTCTTCCTCTTCTTAAATCTGTTCTGTTTTAGAAATTTTAAATGGTTTGAAAAGGCCACAAAGAGATAACACTGTGTGTACGCAGTGGCTATGTACGTCAAACGTGAGTGACGTCCTGCTTGCTTCGTTCGGCAGCACAAACGCTAAAGCATGATGACATCCACCGTCATTTAATTATACTCACAAGATTGAAAATTGGAGGGGCGCCGGGGTGGCTCTGTCGGTTAAGCGTCCGACTTCGGCTCAGGTCACGATCTCGCGGTCCGTGAGTTCGAGCCCCGCGTCGGGCTCTGTGCTGACGGCTCAGAGCCTGGAGCCTGTTTCGGATTCTGTGTCTCCCTCTCTCTGACCCTCCCCGTTCATGCTCTGTCTCTCTCTGTCTCAAAAATAAATAAATGTTAAAAAAATTAAAAAAAAAAAGATTGAAAATTGGAGACAACAGAGATGCCCAGCAAAGAGGGTTGGGGTGGGCAAACCAATAAGGGTCTGATCGTGCTGCCATTGAAAATGTTTTAGAGGACAGTGAGCGACGTAGTCAAGATTCCAACTTTGTAAGAAATCACACGACAAATACCATGCATGTGTATATATCCCTTTTTAGAGGAAATAAATCAAGACGGTAGAAACAGTTATTGCTGGAAAGTAGGATGACAGGTGTCTCTTTTCCTTTGACCTTTGTATTTTCGACTTTTTAACAGTAAACAAACCATTTTTAAACTCAAGAACAATCCTGAATGATATTCAGATGGGCAGCCATCCACCCCACCAGACATCAATTACTAAAGCGCGATAATGTCTCCACATTTTCCACCTCCTGTTCCGAGCTCTGAAATCTCCCATCCTGTCCCATCCCTGCCCAACTCTTCAGCTCAGAAAGTCAGAGAGAGACTGCCTTCTTTTTCCGATTTCTTTCTCCGGATCCTCATAATATTCTTTTGGGCATCTGAATATTCCCATCCTATCTTTTAAAATTTTTTCAACTTTTTTTTTTAGTTTATTATTGAGAGACAGAGACAGAGCGTGAGCAGGGGGGAGGGCAGAGAGAGAGGGAGACACAGAATCCGAAGCAGGCTCCAGGCTCCGAGCTGTCAGCACAGAGCCCGACGTGGAGCTCGAACTCACAAACTCTGAGATCACGACCTGAGCCGAAGTCGGACGCTTAACCGACTGAGCCACCCAGGCGCCCCTGAAGGTTCCCATCCTCTGTTCTTGGAAATGCAGTGTGTGATCCACATTTGATTCCAGGAGGCTGGGCACTTAGGCAATTTTTATCAGCTACATTGTTTTGTTTATTATTATTAGTAGTAGTAGTATTAAAACTTTTATTATGATTAGTTACATATTTATCTCTTGAGAGCTAAATTTTATTTTATTATTTTTTTTTAATGTTTATTTATTTTTGAGACAGAGAGAGACACAGCATGAGCAGGGAAGGGGCAGAGAGAGCGAGGGAGACACAGAATGTGAAGCAGGCTCCAGGCTCTGAGCTGTCGGCACAGAGCCCGACGCGGGGCTCGAACTCACGAACCGTGAGATCATGACCTGAGCCGAAGTCGGCCGCTCAACCGACTGAGCCACCCAGGCGCCCCAGTTGAGAGCTAAATTTTAAGTGCCCTGAATTACCTTTTCCTGACTTTTCAAAATTTTATTTTATTTTATTTTATTTTATTTTATTTTATTTTATTTTATTGTCTTTCACCCTTCTGAGGAAATTAGTAAAGGCCTGGCATATAATAAACATTGAAAGCTTGTTAAGCAAGTATTTGCTATCACCAAAAAAGGTGCTCCCAGCTTTGCTACAATCTTTAAAAACATGAGGCAGAATATTCCCATCTGTTCTGTTCTTCAACCCTTCCTTTAAGCAGCTCTCTCACCGCCAGTCCAAGGCGTGCCCTCCAGGTTCTACCTCCAAAGTGCACCTTGCACCTGACCTCTTTTCTTCTCGTCATCTCCCTGTTCTGAGCTCTCATCCCCTTTACTCCCGTCTCCTGTAGTGGTTGAATCACACTTGTCTCCCAAATGTGTCCATCCAGAACCCCAGAATGGACTTGATTTGGAAAAGGGGCCTTCGCAGATGTATTCACAGATGTAATTCGTTAAGGATATCAAAATGATATCGTATTGGATTTAGGGTCGGCTCTAAATGCAACGACCGGGGTCCTTATAAGAAGAGGGGAGGAGACAGAGACACAGGGAAGAGAACCAGGCAAAGACAAAGGCAGAGATTAGAGTGATGCAACTACAAGCCAAGGAAGACTGAGGGTTGCCGGGGCCACCAGAAAGCAGGGAGAGGCAAGGCAAGGTCCACCCTAGAGACTTCAGAGGGAGCACGACTCTGCTCACACCTTGGTTTGGAGCTTCTAGGTTCCAGAACTTGAGACAACAAAGCCCTGTTGGGTTAAGCCACCCAGTTTGTGGCGCTTTGCTAAGGCAGCCCTAGGAAATGAACACATCCCCTTAGAGCCCAGAGCCGTGGTTCATAACACATATCAGATCACATCATCACATCTCTGCTCAAAAGCCTCCAACCGCTTCCCATTGCTGTTAAACTCCAAAACCCCGTTTCTCATACAGAAGGAAAAAGTTATAAATGTGGAAAAGGAGAAAACTAGAAGAAACCCTGTGTTGCTCGATTGGGACTGGAGGTATCAGTAATGAGCTCCTAGATTTTAAGGTGGATGGATGGATGAATGGATGGATGGATGGATAGATAGACAGAGAGACAGACAGACAGATTCTTTCCTAGCTCTGTTCATTGAGAGAGCCTAGAAGCACTGAAAACATCAATAGTCCAAACCTTGACTTCTAAATACCGTTGTCCGTGAAAAGGAAGCAGGGAACCGGGGAGGAATGGGTGATTCCAGAGCTGGAATGGGGGGCAGCAAAGGGACATAATGTCTTCAACTTACTCTCAAACTGTTCAAAGTAATAATAACATATATATTATATATACAGATACAGGTATCTCTCTCTTTTTTACATATAGTCTCACCATATAGCTATATCTATGGAGATTCCATGGGCTATTCTATCATTTTGAAACCGTATTACAATAAAAAGAAAATCTCCCTTTGCAGGCCTCCAGGTCTCCAGTCGGTGGAAGTGAAGAGAGGGGTCCTGTTCCCCACCTCTACTCACAGCCTGGCCCTACTTTGTGCCCTGAGGCCACTATCCCTCTATCCCTGTTCATTGGGTCACCACAGGAAGCCAGAGACCCCCAGGTCAACGTTCCCTTCTCACCCCTCCTTCTGTCCATCTTCTTAGCCCTCTTCAAGGGCTCAGCCCCTGTACCTGTGCCCCCAGAAACTCACATCCCTCATCAGCAAACCCTTGGTGTTCCGACTCCTTTCTGTCTCCCTCACTTTCTTGTGCTGCCCTCAACCTGGCTTCCCCTGAGGCCGCTGTTTTCCTCAGAGCTCTCTCAAGTGGAGGCTTCTTTTTGACCCCACACCTACTAGCACGGGGTCTCTAGTGGGAAGTATCCTCTCTGCTCCTTCTTGCCGCTTCCAGCCGCTTCTTCCTCGATCCCCCCCCAACACCTCTCCCCAGCTTTGAATCTCTGGGTGCCTCATCCAATGGAATTTTTCTGCGTCCAATGGAATAGAAACATTTTCTAACTGTGCTGCCTTCCCTAGGTGGTAGCCACTAGCCCTGTGTCTGTTGGGCACTTGAAATGTGGCTACTTATACTAAGGACTGGAATTTTACACTTTATTTAATTTGGGTTAGTTTTAAGTTAAACAGTGACGCATGGAGGGTGTCCGCCATATTGGACAGTGCAGCTTAGACGTACCTCCCGCTTCCACTTACCGTGGTGATCTACAGACCCCCCAAGGCACATCCTCTTACTTCCTGAAGCGTTCAGTTCCTCCCCTATTCTCTCCATCTCTACTCATGTCTTAACACCTCGTGAGGCCACCATATACTGAAATGATTCTGGCCACACCCTGGTCTCTTGTTTCTTTGAACTCTTCTCCTTCGGTTGATGGTGTCCATGCCTTTTACTCCTGAGGTCTTTAGCCTTTGTCATTACCACTGACTGGGACCCCTCACTGGTCTCAACCCCCTGTGTCCCACTCTCTGACCACTGTAAAAGCCAACGATAAAGGGTCTGAACTTTTCCTATTGCCCAAAGAGAAAGAAATCTTTCCCGGCCTCCCTCCCTTTCCTTCTATTAGAGCATTTGCTGGAGAAAAGTATGTGTGTAAACCCTACCTCTATCCTTTTGACACGTATATAAATCCTGTTTAAAGCTACAGAAGCCTCTGACCAACATTACCACCCGGAGAGGCTTTTCTTAGGCTTTAGGAGCCACCTCTTTGGAATGTAAATATCAAGATACCTTTCTGTTGCTGCTTGTCGTAGAAATATGAGCAGCTTTATTTTTTTCCCTTGGATAAAGACACGTAAGAACACAGATGGCTACCTCAGTTACCAGGTGGATTATTGCCCCCCCCCCCCCGCCAACACTACTACCCTATTTTCCTAGTACCCTACCTGTCCACCCCACCAGGACCAAAATCCATCGGTCTCGCCATTGCCTATCACCCCCCACCCCCGGTCATGCCCTCACTTCCCTCCTTAAACTTTACAGTCCATATTGTATCTACCCCCTTGCTCACCCTCTCCGTGCTCTTGACACTTCCTTGCTGTGTTTTATTTGATGGCCCCAAATCCAACCCTGGGCAAATCTACCTCTCCACCAGCCCTGTTCCTGTATCCTATAGCAGTATGTGGCTGGAGAAAAACACAGGACCACACTGATTGATCTTGAAGGAAACCCAGAACATGTCACCCCAAGATATGCCAGTTGGCTTATTGACCGTTTTGAATTAACGGGACTTAAGAAACAGCAGGCGCAGGAAAGACACTATGACCCTTCTTCTTCCTAAAAACAGGTGAGAAAACTCCCTTGTGAAAGGTGCCCTCCCTGTATCAGGAGGAAGGGAAGATATTCTTATCATCAGAGACAGAGAGCTGGGAGCCAAGAAATCTGTACCAACAAGCTACTTAAACTAACCCTTCTCTTCCTGGTTGCTTCTTCACCGCTTATGACACCTAGTCCGTCATTTACTATACTCCCTTGATCCATTTTGTCTCCCATTCTTCCAGACACCTATTCAAACTCTCCTCTCCGCCTGTGTTCAACTTCCCTTCCCCCGTCTCCACCCTCAGCAGAGAACTTTGCTAATTCTCTGAGAAAGGGAAAAGCATCAAAAGACAGCCTCCACAAGCCCCCATTACCAGCTACAGAAATTAACTCGAAATGGATCATAGACCTAAATGAATATGCTGAAGCCATAAAATCTTTAGAAGAAAACATAGCAGTAAATCTTTGTGATCTTGGGTTAAGAAAAAGTTTCCTAGATATGACACCAAAATCACAAATAACAGAAGGAAAATAAATTGGAGAAGTAAAAATAAAAATAACCTCTGTGCTTCAAAGGATGTCATTAGAAAATGGAAAGACAACCCACAGAACAACAGAAAATATTTGCAAAACATACTCGATAGGGAACTTGTGTCTAGAATTTATAAAGGGCTCTTCTGAACTCAATGATAAAAAGACAACCGTGGGCAATGGATCTGAGTAGACATCCTCCGAAGGAGATATACAGAAGGCCAATGAGCATATTAAAAGGCATTCAGTATCACTAGTCATTAAAGAAATACAAAAAAAAAAAAAATCACTATGAGGTACCACTTCATACCCACGGCTATTATAAAAAAGAAAGAGAGAAAGAAAGAAAGAAAGAAAGAGAAAAAAGGAAGAAAGAAGGAAAGAAAGAAGAAAGAGAAAGAAAGAAAGAAAGAAAGAAAAAAGGAAGAAAGAAGGAAAGAAAGAAGAAAGAAAAAGAAAGAAAGAAAGGAAGAAAGGAAGAGAAAAAAGGAAGAAAGAAAGAAAGAAAGAGAAAAAAGGAAGAAAGAAGGAAAGAAAGAAAGAAAGAAAGGAGGAAGGAAAGAAAGAAAGAAAGAAAAAAGGAAGGAAGAAAGAAAGAAAGAAAGAAAGGAAGGAAGAAAGGAAGGAGGAAGGAAGAAAACCGGTGTTGGTGAGTATGTAGATGAGCTGGAACCCTCATACACTGCTGGCGGGAATATAAAAAGGTGCAGTCAGTTTGGAAAACAGTTTGGCAACTCCTTAAACATTGAACAGTTACCAGATGACTCAGCAATTCCACCCCTATGTACATATCAAAGAAGTGAAAACACGTGACCACACAAACACTTGGCCATATGTGTTAATAACAGTATTCTTCACAATAGCCCCAAAGTGGAAAGAACCCAAATGTCCCTCAGCTGATGAAGAGAAAAGCAACATGTAGTATATCCATGCCGTGGAGTACTATTCAGCAGCGAAAAGGAATATGGTGTTGACACAGGCTTCAATGTGGGTCACACACACACACAAAAAAGGGCATTAAATGATTCCCTTTATATGAAATATCTCGAATAGGCCAGTCCATTGGGCAGAAAGGAGCTTAGAAGTTGCCTAGAGCTGGGGGAGGGGGGAGGCGAGAGGCGGGGTGAGACGGGTTGGGGAAAAATGGAAAGGGACAATGGATACGGAGTTTCCTCTTGGGGTGATGAAAAGGTAAACCAATTGTGGTGATGATTGTGCAACTCTATGAATATACTGAAGAAAAAAAAAACCGCAGTGAATTGCACAGTTTAACTGGTGAATTGTATGGTATGTGAATTATATTTCAATAATGCTATTCAAAAAAATAATAAAGCAGCTGCAAATACCACGTGCTAAAAAAGGTAGCCTAAAAACAAACAAGCCTGCTCAAGCACGACCTGCCCGTGACACCCTTCCAGGTCCCTGTTTGGGTTCCCATACCGCCTGGTATTTCTCATCCCTCTGTGACGGTTTGCAGCGCATGAGGCTGTGGCCCTTGGTTACTCACGTGTCCCCAAGGCTGCGCTGTGAGCCCCTGGAGGCCATGAATCACTCCTCACTCTTCCGTGGGTCAACAACACCCAGCACGGTGCCTGGCACAGAGTGGGTTGCCAGGAAATGTTTGTTTAGTAAAAGTGGATTCTCGTAGTTTCTCTTGAAAAACATTACATGTCATAAGTCTATCGATCAGATAGTTAATTATTTGATACACATATATTGTTCACTTGCCGCGAATCACACAGCCTCGATTCGTACACAGCTGATACACGTTGCGGGAACTATCATTCCGAGATGCACGCTGCGCTCAACCTCCGGGGTCAGGGATGTCAGTCTCGGGGTGCTTGCCCTCTCTCTTGATCTCAACATCGCACAGCCAACATTTGATAAAATAGAATGAACTAACGTGCCGCCTTTTTAAAACACGTCACGGTTGTTAAGGTGGGTTCCTTTGAAAACTGAGCAGCACCACCCTAGGGAATTTTTCATTTGATCTTTTTAAATTAAAAAAAATTTTTTTTTAACGTTGATTTATTTTTGAGAGGCAGGGCGGGAGCAGGGTGGAGAGAGAGGGAGACACAGAATCGGAAGCAGGCTCCAGGCTCTGAGCGGTCAGCACAGAGCCTGACGCAGGGCTCGAGCCCACGAAGCACGAGATGATGCCCTGAGCCGAAGTCGGACGCTTAACTGACTGAGCCACCCAGGTGCCCCGATCCTGGGGAATTTTGAATGAGCATGTTCTAAAGGAACAATGACTCTCCACGAGCATGGAGGAGCAGCAGGAAATTTCCACAAGTCTCTGCTTTATGGAAGCCTGCCGAAGCCCTGCGCAAAGTCAAACGGTTCACATTCGCACACCAACTTACAAAGTGGGGCTTGCAAGGCTTTGGTTAAACTAGGGGTGAAATCTCTAGGCAAAGTCCTCATGGTCCAGGCTGGGTAGGAGCCTGAGCCCCGTGTCCGTGGGCTCGGAGAGGCCCTTGGGGACCCTCATTTCTTTGACCAGCCCCGTCGCACCCTGCAAACTTCCTGGTCATCCCTGCTTTCTCCCACCCTGCTCTCCTCTCTCTGTTCTTTCCAGAATGCTCTGCGTCCTCCCTCTGGTCCTGAAGCCTCAGGGATCCTGGGAGCCATCTTCCAAGGCAAGTAGACAAGTCGCACGTCAACCATCCTCGTTCTCCCACCGGGGCCCTCCCCTGAAAACATTCGTGGGGGAACCGCTGCTGCCACACCAGATGCTTCCAAGACTGTGACCGCGGAGAAGCCCCTTTACTCTGACATCCGGCTGACCACCCCCCCCCCCCCCCCCGCCCCGTCCCTCCTAGGAAGGGACGAGAGAAAGCAGACATGTGTCCTATGATAGGTGCTCAGGAATGACGAGATCCACCAGGCAAAGACCCTTGTCTGCCTGCTTCACTGCAGGGGGAGGCTAACCAGCAGTATTTCCCAAATGAATGAATGAATGAATGAATGAAATGTGATGAGTGATGAGCGAGGGAAACGTCATCATCTGGCCCCTGCCCCTGCCTCCGAGAAAACTCGGGCATCTGACTTTGGTGCAGTATTTCTCTCCAGCCCAAGACAGCGTGGCTTGAGTGTCCCCAGGGACAACGTCCCCCCCCCCCCCCCCCGGCGTCTAGGCTCCTGGAGCTCCCCCACCCCAAGGCTCTTCTCTTTGTGTCTTTCAGCTCCCACTCCTGTGGCCACACCCCGCCCCTTGTCATCACCTGAAACTGCCCCACCTCTGAAATCTTAGATACCGCTGGCCCACACAGCACAGCCTACGGTCCTCCCCGCTCCCCTGCCCGGCTCCCACTGCGTGTCGCACGGCACGCGCACGCGGGCACGCTCACATGCACACACATGTGCTCACACGCACGTGCGTGCACGCGCACACCTCCGCCTTCTGCGCTGTCACCTTCTTGTTTTGCTTCTTTTCCTGCCAGGCCTGACTGTCTGAACTTCCGTCACGTCTGCAGCCTCGTTCTCTCCTGCTCTGCTCTTGCCATGGATCACCCCCTCCTCCCCCCCCCTCCCCCCCGGGTGCTCAGCAAACCCTTGCCTTGCTCCTCTCTAACTTCTTCACCATCTCCACCTGGCCGCTAGGTGGCGCTGGAAGGGGGCCACACAAATCTGACCCGCGCTGCCTTTGGCAGCCCCGAGGTCCTTTTCCTTGGCTCGCTGGCCCCTTCATTTATTCCACAGCTATGCACCGAGCACCTACCACGGGCCAGGACAGGTGCTGGGGACCGAGTCGTCAACAAGACAGGCCTGGGCCCTGCTCTTAGGGACCTTACCCGCTTGGGGCGGGGGGGGGGGGGGGGGGGGGGGAAAAAAAGGGGGGGGGGGGGGCCCGGGGGGGGGCGGCGCCCGGGGGGGGGGGGGGGGGGGGGGGGGGGAAGACAGTAAATCGATACATAATTGTCAAGGAGATTCAGCTAGGCTAGGATCTCCGCTCTCCGGGAATCCCCTCCCTTGGGCTTTGCAGCCTTCGTTGTGTACATGACCTTGCCTCTTACTTCAAGAAAAGTGACATCTATCCCTTCTAATTCTCCCAGCCTGTGGATGTTTCACCCCGCACACCCCTTGCTCCCACCCCCGCCTGTTTTTTCTTGTCTCCGAGGATGTGACAGGTCCCTCCTCTCAGGAGGCCAGTGCCATCACCTGCCCAGTGACAGACCATCTCCCCCATCAGTTGCCCCCCCCCCCCACCTTTCCTTATCCTCACATGCTCCTTGAACCATCCTACATGCTTGTGAGATTCTGTGCTCTTGGGCGTAGCGATGGTTTGTTCGTCTCAATTGACTGTATTCATTGTCAGTCATAGACATCGCGTGCCGGTGACCTCGTTTCAGATTTGGGGTTATTATGAAGAATGCTGATGTGAACATTCTTGTAAGTGTCTTTTGGTCCCCACATTGCACACGTTGCATCGAGTATGTGTCTAGGAGTGAAATTGCTGGGTCCTCGGGTTTACACGGGTTCAGCTTACGTAGATAATTCTAGATGGTTTTCCCAAAGTGATTGCACTAATTCCCCCCCCCCCCCCCCCCGCCCCCCAGCAATGTGTGAAACTCCCTGTGGTTCCACATTCTCCCTGATACTTGTCAATGAGTATTGTCAGGATTTTTAGTTTTAGCCATTTGGGTATGTGTAGGAGGACAGCTCATTGTGGTCTTAACCTGCATTTCCCTGGGGAATAGATATATAGAGGACACTTTCCTGTGCTTATCGGTCATTATTATACTAATATATTTTTATTAGATTTTTTTCATTATTGAATTTTAGGCGCTCCATAAATATACTAGATACCCATCCTTTTTGGTAAATGTGTTGTGAATATTTCCTCCGAACTTGTATTTTGCTTATTCATTTCAACTATGTCTTTTGACGACCAGAACTTTCCAGTTTTGATGATGCCTAACTTATCGACTTTTCTTTTATGATTACAGATTTTTTTGTGGCCTAAGAGAGCTCTGCCTATCCCCCAGGTCACAAGATATCCTCCTGTGTTTCCTTTTAAAATCCTAATGTTTTAGCTTTGATGTTTAGCTATATGATCTATTTTGAATTCATATCTTTTGTATGATGTGTATGATATGAAGTAGGACTCAAAGTCCATTTTTCCCCATGTGGAGATCCAGTTACCCCAACACTGTCTGTTGAAAAGATTCCCTCTCCTCATTGGCTTGTTTTGGTGCCATTGTTGAAAATCAGACGATTCTATAAATCAGGGCTTATTAGTGGGTTTTCTGTTCTTTTCCATGTTCTGTTTGCTGATTCTTACTCTAGGAGCTATCTTGATTACTATGGTACATCCTGAGATAAGGTAGTACAAGTCCTCCACTCTGTGGTTTCCCCCCAAAGTCCTTTTTTAAAATGTTTATTTATTTATTTGGAGAGCAAGGGAGCGTGAGTGGGGGGAGAAGGAGGGAGACAGAAAGAATCACAAGCAGGCTCTGCACCGTCATCGTGGAGCCTGACACGGGGCTTGGTCCCATGAGCTGTGAGATCATGACCTGAGTCAAAATCGAGGGTCAGACGCTCAACCGACTGAGTCACCCAGGCACCCCTTGCCCCAAAGTCTTTTGAAGAAAACACTTCGCACTTCTACACATTTTACACATTTTACAATCGGGTTGTCAATTTCCACTAAAAAAAAACAAAAACGAAAATGAAAAAAACAAAACCCAAAACCCGAAGACTCCACTGGGATCTTGATTAGGCTTTCATTGAATCTATAGATTATTGTGATGACAGTTGACATCTTAACAAAAAATTCTCATCTTGAATTATTTATCTATCTCTCCCATTCCCCCCCCACCCCGATCTGTTCTTATACTGTTCTTATACATACAGAAAAGTGGAGAAAACAGTATTTTCAACAACTCACATACCCATTCCAGAGATGAACAATTGTTAACATCTTTGGATAAATTTCTTTTTTGCAAACCTAAGTCTCACCTTCTTCATTTGTAATATTGGAAAAAATTTAAAAAAAAATTTTTTTCTTAATGTTTATTTATTTTTGAGAGTGGAAGAGAGAGTGAGATCAGGGGAGGGGCAGAGAGAGGGAGACATAGAATCTGAAGCAGGCTCCAGGCTCTGAGCTGTCAGCACAGAGCCTGATGTGGGGCTTGAACCCACAAACCGCGAGATCATGACCCTAGCTGAAGTCAGAAGCTCAACCGGCTGAGCCACCCAGGCACCCCTGTAATATTGGAAAATTTATACTGCCTCCGCCATAAGGTTTTTTTTTTTAATTTTTAAGGTTTATTTAGTTTTCAGAGAGAGAGAGAGAGAGAGAGAGTGCGAGCAGGTGAGGAGCAGAGAGAGACACAGAATCTGAAACAGGCTCCAGGCTCTTCGCTATCAGCACGGAGCCTGATGCGGGGCTCAAACCCACGAACCGTGAGATTCTGACCTGATCCAAAGTAGGACGCTTAACTGAATGAGCCACCCAGGCACGCCCCCCCCACCCCCCGCCATAAGGTGCTGATAAAGATTAAAAGAGGAAACTTGGGTAAAATATTAAATTAGAACACTTCCTGTCCACGCAGTGAACTTAGGGATTTTATTCTTATTAATTCTCACAACCTATGCTTAGTAGCATCTACACGAACTGAGACATTTTCCATGGATCAGAGACCTGAGGCTCTGTCTTGCAGTTTAGGAATCTATGGAGATATGAATAAGTAAATAAAAAATTACAAAGTCTTCAACCTTAAATAATGTTCATTGAGGTAAGGGGAAAAGACATCTCACTCTCAATATTGGCGTAGGTTATTCTGAACAAACATTTTATTTGGAAATAATTTCAGATGTACGGAAAAGTTGGAAATACGCCGCAGAGAGTTCCCATATACACTTTCTCCAGCTCCCCCTACTCTTACCATCTTCCTCAGCCACGACACATTCATCAAAAGTAAGAAGTTAAGGGGCGCCTGGGTGGCACAGTCGGTTGAGCGTCCGACTTCGGCTCAGGTCATGATCTCACAGTTTGTGAGTTCGAGCGCCGCGTCGGGCTCTGGGCTGACAGCTCGGAGCCTGGAGCCTGCTTCGGATTCTGCGTCTCCCTCTCTCTCTACCCCTCCCCTGCTCATACTTTGTCTCTCTCAAAAATGAATAAACTTAAAAAAAAAAAACTAAGAAGTTAACACCTGGTACGATACTATTTACTAAACTACAGATTTTATTCAGATTTTGCTAATTCTTCCATTAACCCCCTCTTCCTGTTCCAGGAGCCAAAGCAGGACACCGCGTTGCATTTAAGACTTAATTCTTCTTAATGTCTTGCTTGAACACGTACACGTAAACCCGGCTAAAGTTTATCGTGGTTTTAGTTCTCGTGTCACTACACAGCAAAACAAACTTCCGCATTATTTTCAAGCAAAACATTAAAAGTTCACACCAGTGTAATTCAAATTAATTTAATATGGTGGTTGATACCATTTTGATGAAAGCCATCTGCCACTTTGCTAAATGAATGCGTAGCGCTGCATGAATTCTTTGGCATTCCGGGCCGCTACCTGATGGAGTTGATTCGATTTTTTTCCATCGACGTTCTCTGTTTGAACGACCGTAACATCTTCGTTCCCACGGCAGGCCATGGCATTGTCGGACTTCTGCTTGGCTCAAACTTGTCCCTATCATGTTACTTCATACCAGCCACCTCCCCTTCTAATCACTGAGGCAAGACAATAAAAGGAGTGACACGTGGCACCAGTGAACTGTAAACTTAAATGCAAACTTGGCATTGACACCGAATGGTAGTACTCTCAGGAGATGGCCAAGCAGATAATCAGATACGCTCATGTCGGGCTGTTAAAAAGACCGTCATTGAAATACAAACCCCTCTATTTCTTTGAGAATACAACTGTAAGCCCCGGTTTAAGAAACACTGCAGTGAGGTTATATACAATGTTCGATGAGAAACTTAGATATTTTAAGACCTCCTGGGGATGGAGAAGAATGAATGGGAGTTACTGAGGTTTGTAGAGGGAGGGAGTTGAAAGAAGTCAGAAGAGTAGATGTGGAGGCATAAAGAGGTAAGGGGGGGGTCTTGTACTTTTCAAGCTGTAAGTAATTCAGCTTGGGGAGTGCAGTGGGTGAGGGGCTGGGCGGGAGAGGGGCTGGGGAGGGGCAGTATGACGATATGAAGGCGATATGGCGATAGGAAGGCCAGAGAGGCCAGCAAAGGTGTGCAGATGTGTTCTTCTAGGTTTGGGAAGAACTGAAGCGTTCTGAGTTGGAGTGTGGTAGGATCCGATTCTCCTGTTAGAGATGATTTTGTCTCCCGTGGGAGGCAGAGACCAGAAAGAAGGATTACGATGGGCCAGGTGAGAGAGGATGAAGGTTTGAACTCCTACAACAACAGTGGGAGTAGAGAAGAATGGGTCTGACATCTGACAAGTAGAATTGAAAGGATTTGGGGATCGATTGGGCGTGGAGGCAAAGATTGACAGAGGGATCTTGAACGTTACTTGCCAAGTTTCTGAAATGGCAACGAATAACAAGACATGTAAGTTATTTGGAGCCTAAATTTGGCTCCTTTTTTCTTAAACAGTTCTAAATATTTTGGTTCCCAGGACTAAGTGATAATAACTAATGCATAGTTTTTACAATGTCAGGCGGTGTTCCAAGTGCTTTATCTGTATTGTATTTTATTGAACCTGAAAACCCATTAGCGATAAGATGCACCATTACCTCAAGCATCACTAGAGGAGAAAACACTGTCAACTAAACGCGCATGACACACAAAACACACTGATTTCGAGGATGTTAAAAATAGATGTCCTGGACTCAATGATTTATGGCTTATGCTCCTTTTATCTTTACAACAGCCCTCTGATGTAGGTTCTAATATTTTTCTTTAATTTTTTTTGACGTTTATTTATTATTGAAAGACAGAGAGACACAGAGCGTGAGCAGGGGAGGGGTAGAGAGAGGGGGAGACATAGAAAATGAAGCAGGCTCCAGGCTCTGAGCTGTCAGCACAGAGCCCGACGTGGGGCTCGAGCTCACACACTGTGAGATCATGACCTGAGCCGAAGTTGGCTGCCTAACCAACTGAGCCACCCAGGCGCCCCTGTGGGTTCTAATATTATCCTCATTTTTCAAATGGGGAAACAGAGGTAGAGAGAGATTAGATTAACTCTCTGTATCAAGGCTCTCTCTGGGTAGCCAGTGGTAGAATCACGATTTGGACCTGGGCAATCTGGCTCTAGAGTCCGTTCTCTTAGCTCCAAGCAAAGGCATCTAATAAGCACTTCATTCAAAATTCATCACATCCCAGGAACTGAGTGTTTGTGTTATAGATGATCCTAGAAACACCAGAGAAACTGCACTGAGCTTTGCCCTTCTGTTCTCAGTGGAAAACAACCCTAGAGTGTGGCAGGTCAAACCCTCAGGCCGGTGACTGTGGGGAAGGAGCGGTCTTGGCACTGAGGACCAAGAACACCTTGTTTTATGTTGCAGAAAACACTGTGTTCCCTCGCGTGTGGCTCCTGACTCTAAGCTCCGACATTTCTTGTTAGAGACACAAGATGTTTAATGTTTTTTTTATTTATTTTCGAAAGAGAGAGAGAGAGAGAGAGACAGAGCACGAGTGGGGGAGGAGCAGAGAGAGAGGGAGACACAGAATCCGAAACAGGCTCCAGGCTCCGAGCTGTCAGCACAGAGCCCGATGTGGGGCTCGAACTCACGAACCGTGAGATCATGACTCGAGCCGAAGCTGGACGCTCAACCGACTGAGCCACCCAGGCGCTCCGAGACACAAGATGTTTAAATGGATATGTTTGAAACCATAATCATCTGGAATAGAGATCTGCTGTTTTTAATATTGCCAAAGGCCAAGATGTAAGGATCAAAGAATTAGGACTTTGGGTCAGGATGAGCAGTGATAAATTGATCGATTCATTTTTATTAAGGAATACTTACTGAAAGTGTGCCACCTACTAGGCATTGGTTTGGGCCCAGAGAACCCAGAGATGAATTAGGGCTCAGGGTTGCCACCAGGTCTAGATGGAGGGGGTGGTCAGACAAGTACTTTACAGCCCGCAGAGATAATTGCCACAGAATTGCTTCAAAATTATTCAAAATAACCCAAGGATGAGGGAGTGGTGAGGGTGTAAATGAAACATGATGGGTCATGTGTGCGTTGTTGAAGCTGGGTGATATATACATGCGTTTCACATACTATTACACTCTGGGGGCCCCTGGGGGGCTCAGCCAGTTGCTCGTCCAGCTCTTGATTTCAGCTCATGACCTCACAGTCTGTGGGTTCAAGCCCTGCATCGGACTCTGCGCTGAGTGCAGATCCTGCTTGGGATTCTCTCTCTCTCTCTCTCTCTCTCTCCCTCTACCCCTTTCCCCAGCTCTTTCACTCTGTCTCTCTAAAATGAAACAAAATTTTTAAAAATCTAGCAAAAAGATATAATGGCCATCAAGTTATTTATGCAGTACAGTGAACACATAGGAGACTGAGCAAGGTGTTCAAAAGGTGAGTTTTGAGGAGCTGGTAGAATCTGGATATAAGGAGAAATGGAAGGCATTGCAGAATCCAGATTAGCGGAAGCAAAGATTGAAAACTAGAATAATGAAACCAGCACTAATGAATGAGAAGGCAAATTTAGGAGTCAGTGGGAAATCAGATTGTCTGGTGAAATGGCCTTGGGCCCTTAATTATCAAAAATTAGTACAGTAGATCTATATATCTTCTATCTAACACATAGCACTAAGTGAGATACTATTGTGTTTTACAATCAATTGGCTTTTACAATACATTCTTGAAATAATAGAAGTAATCATTTTTGTACAAAAGTATTCAAGATTTCTTGGAAATCATCCTGCATATTTTGGAAAATAAGTGCTTTCTTTTTTTATGACTTGCTTAACATGCCTATTTTATGATTCTTATGAACCCATGATCTTTCTACCGTGGCATACGGCCTCCCCAAGGAGGTTTCCTGCATATTTCCTCAAAGAAACTCTCAAGCAGAAGATAGAATCTGGACAGGAACTTTGAGGACAGTTACAACAAAAACAAAATTGCGAAAGCCCCAAAGAAGCCCTCGCCTTGCCATGAACTAATAAAGCCTGTGCCCCAAATGACCCACCTCAGCTATAGGTAAGGGATGTGAATACTATGTTACAATTTTAAATGGACACCTTTGACTGCTGTTAACCTACATTTTCTCCTTAAGTTTTCCTCTGAGTGGAAAATTCTGCACTTCTCACAGCTAGGCAGCAGTAAAGGCAGTTCTCTATGCAGTTGGACAATCAACAGTGTGTGAACTTTCTGAAAACGATATGTAGTGAGGGGCTGTGTCTGTCTGTCGTTGCTGTCACACGCCTGTCTCAAAAGACATCAGGTTCCAAAGCACTTCACCCTTGATGTCCACTCCTTTAAAAACAAAAACAAAACCAAAAACACACTTTTAAAAAATGTTTATTCACTTTTGGAGCCAGAGTGTGAGCAGGGGAGGAGTAGGAGAGAGAGGGAGACACGGAATCCGAAGCAGGCTCCAGGCTCCGAGCTGTCAGCACAGAGCCTGATGTGGGGCTCGAATTCACGAGCCATGAGATCATGACCTGAGAAATCGGACGCTCAACTCACTGAGCCACCCAGGCGCCCCGACCACTCCTTCTTTTATCGTTTTCTTTTTCCTTAGTTTGCCTTTTCTTTTCTTTCACTCCTTTGTGGATGAGTGTCGAACAAATCTAGACGAAAGTAACATTAAAAAAAAAAAAAATGTTTGAGAGAGAGGGGGAGAGAGAAAGGGAGATTCTCCCAAGGAGGCTCTCAGAGCCGGAATCATGCATGACCTGAGACAAAATCATGACTTGGACGATTAACTGACTGAGCCACCCAGGCACCCCCGCAAGTAACATTTTTATACGTCAACTTTAAAGAGCACTTATTTGTAATGTAACGTTGCTGAAAGAAACACGGTGGAGGAGAGAAGAATCCACCCTGAATACTCTGGCTTCGCCCAGGGGCTGGATGGATTCCCTTGACCCAGCCCCCCAGGCCACCGGGCGCCGGCCTGCACCGCCTGCCCCACTCGGGCGGCGACACTTCGGCCAGGACAGCGACCCCAGGAGAGTGTCAACGCACGCACTGCGCAGGGGAGACTGCGCGGCTCCCAGCCCTCCCGCACTCGGGGTGGCCTGGCCAGAGCCCCGCCCCCAGCCGCTCCGTTCCATTCGGCCACGCCCCTTCCTCCGGGAACTGGCGCAGTTCCGGCGCCGTGAGTGCGTCATCAGCCGACGCCAGCGCCGCACGCCGCCCAGTCGCGCCGGGGACACGCTGCGGTTCGGATGCTCGCGTGTGGCGCGGGGAGAGGGGCTCGCGGGGGAACGTGGGTCGCCGCCGCTCTGTCCGGCCATGCAGGTGTCCAGCCTCAACGAGGTGAAGATTTACAGTCTCAGCTGCGGCAAGTCCCTGCCTGAGGTGAGGCACTTCGGGGTCCCCCGCCTCTCGAGGCAGCCGCCCCTCTCCTCGGCCCTGGCCTCCGTGTTAGCCTGGCCCTGGCCGACCCCTGGCTCGGGGAGGCCCGGGGGGCAAGTGGCCGTGCCCGCGGGAGCTGGTCGGTGCCGGTCGTCGAGGACACTGCTGTCCCCGCGCCAGAAGCTGGGCGGCGGGTGATCAGGGGCGATGAGCTTCGCTGGAACTTTTGCAGAGTTCTCTAGAACAGGCGACGCGCGTCCTTTGGGGCTTCTGGGGATGTTCCCAGCTTCTGCCGCACCGAGGAGGAAAGCGCGGACAGATGGGTTGCGGGCTTTTCTGCCCCATTTTAATGTCCACGCATCAGCTGTTTGTTGGATTCCTATTGTACGGCAAGTTCTGGAGATACAGCAAGTGAGCAAGAAAACGCACACAGAGTTTGCACCTGCAGACTTCTATGGTGTAGAGGGCAGTGTTTCTGAACCTTGCCGACCTTAACTTAATTTCATCGGGTCTTAGGACCTCAGAGTTGGAAGGAGCTGGGAAAATAGTGATTGTTTTACAGTCGTCTTCTCATGTTTAAGGTATGCAGCAGATCCAGCGATGGGAAGAGTGAGTTGTCCAAGCTCACACATCTATGATCTGCGGCTTGTTTTTTTTTTTTTTAATTTCTTATAAGCGATGAACAAGCCTCTGTCCAGGCACTGCCAGTGGGAAGAAACTTCTAGCAGAAGCTCATTTCCATTTTAAGATTACTTGCTAGATACTGGTGTTGAAACTTGTCATTTTATAGCATGCTGGTGTTAGTTCCACTCTTGCCCTTAGAAATCTGAATAAATGAAGAGCTGTTTCTTCTTCGCTGTGCCTGCTCCCGAAAGATCTGGAGTCTGTGATTAGAGTCTGCCTTTCTTTTCAGAATTCAGGCCAGCTAATTCCTCATCTTCCGACTGTTTGTCACACAGCATGATCTTTCTCGTTTTGGTCATTCTGCGCATTTGTTGAGAAGTAACTACGTGCCAGTAGCCCTGTTCTGAGTGTTGGGATACATGGTGATAAGTTTCCCTGTTGGGGGAAAGACGAAGTGAGCAAACAGGAAGACAGCTTCGATGAATGGACTAGAAGAGAGCGTTGTGAATTTAAGAAACAAAATACATGAACATATGGGAAGGGGAAAAAAGAGAGAGGGGAACAAACCACAGAGACTCTTATGATAGAGAACAAATTGGGGGTTGCTGGAGGGAGGTGGTGGGGAGGATGGGCTAGATGGGTGATGGGCGCTAAGGAGGGCACTTGTTGGGATGAGCGCTGGGTGTTATATGTAAGTGAATGATCACTGAATTTTACTCCTGAAACCAATGTTACGCTGTATGTCAGCTAACTAGAATTTAAATAAAAATTGGAAAAGAAAAAAGAGTGTTGTGGCGAAAGTGGTCAGAGAATGTTTTGGATAAAGCCTTCAGGGAAGGCCTCTCTATAGGAGGTGATATTTGAGCAGAGACTTGGGTAATGAAGAGACGGGGAAAGAGTTTTCAGTGTTGAGAGAACAGAAAGCGTAAATGTCCCCAACTGGGAATGCCCTTGGCATGTTGGAGAAGCCGAAGAGGCGCGGGTGTGGCTGTGGCATGCCAAGGGGAGACGGTGGGGGCAGGTAAGGCTGGAGAGGTGGGCCTTGTAGGCTCAAGTGGGAAGTTAGGGCGTTCCCACCAGTGCTGTTGGAAGCTTTCATCCGAGCTGCTTTGTGCAAACAACTGTAGCCGGGGAGGCCTCACGAATGGGGATGAGGGAGCTAGGCCTCCTGAAAGACTTGGGCTTTAGAATTACGCCGTCTGCTAAATTGAGCTACGTTAATTTCAGAAGAAAGTCTGCTCCCAGAGGTGCCTGGGTGGCTCAGTCAGTTGAGCGTCTGACTCTTAATTTTGACTCAGGTCACGATCCCGAGGGTCATGGGATGGAGTGCGAGTCAGGCTCCACGCTGAGCATGAAGCCTACTTAAGATTCTCGCTCTCCCTCTGCCGTTCACCTGGTTTGCGTGCTCGCTCGCGCGCTCTCTCTCTCAAAAGAAAAAAAAAAATCTGTCAGTGAGTACGACTTAAAAGCATCATTTCCGTATTATCAAGTGTCAGCTATTTGCTTAATGATCTAGTTTTGTTCTTTGTAAAAAATATGCTCAAGAAACTTTCTCCTTTTAATGGTTTGCTTTTTAATATTTGACCTAAATAAAGTTGTTCCATATATTAGTGGTAACCCTCCTAATATTTGAGGCTTATTACTTTCCCAATGAATTAGTTTTCTCTTGGGTAAAACATAGTGGTTCTAAAATGTCTAGGGGCGCCTGGGTGGCTCAGTCGGTTAAGCATCTGACTTCAGCTCAGGTCATGATCTCATGGTTTGTGGGTTCGAGCCCCATGTCCGGCTCTTTGCTGTCAGCACCTAGAGCCTGCTTTGGATTCTGTGTCTCCCTCTCTCTGCCCCTCCCCTGGCTCACGCTCTGTTTCTCTCAAAGATAAATAAACACTAAAAAAAAAAAAAATAAAATGAATAAAATGTATTGTCTAATATATGTAAATGTGTACAAGAAAAAAAAAACCCGGGGGATATGTTAACAGGGTTGGGATTATAGAATCTTTTCACTTCCTCTGTTGATATATTCCTATAAAGTTTTAACTTTTTTAATGTGAGCACTTTGGTAAGCAGGAAAGCAAAGTAAATCTGTTTTAAAATAAAGTCTCTTCATTTTCTTTAAGTGGCTTTCTGACAGGAAGAAGAGAGCACTACAGAAGAAGGATGTCGGTGAGTATTTTTTTCCCCACCCTGGCTACGTGCACGACCTATGCAACAGTGCTTTCACACATTTGTTATCATATTTAAGTGGAGGTTGACAAAGATACAGGGCAGTTAAAAAGTGGGAAATAAACTTTTTGCCCTTTTCCTTCCTAAAAAACCTTTTGTTGTGGTTGATGTGTTCCTGGTGGGCGTGAGGTTGAATTCTACCTACTTAAAATGAGTTAGCCTGTTAACGATTTCACCGATAGTAGTGGAAGAGACAAGATTCCTGGGTCGGAGATGAGAACCCCAGCTTGGCACAGCAGATGGCATGAGCATCAGCGTATCTCTGCCAGCTCCCCTTGCCCCGAGTCCCACAGGGACACTCAGCACGGCCCAGGTGGCTGCAGGCACACGGGGTCTGTGTTGCAGCTGAGCCACACCTAGCTCGGGAAGTCCGCTGCTTCTGTAGCTGCAGTGAGCAAGCCTGCCGTCTGTCCAGAGGAGACACGTTCCCTTACCCGTCAGGCCGCGCAGACACCCCTGAGAGATGGCTCAGGCGAAGGCGCGCCCGGGGCACGGCAGTCTTGCCGGACCTAGCAAGGTGGCCGGGGATGCGGGAGACCCGAGGAAGGCCGTCTCTCCTAGCAGGGCCATGACTGCTTTGTTTGCCAGCACGTCAGCATCTTTTTCATAAAGGATAATTGCAGAAAATTTACATTCTTTAACTTATACTGGCTGGGAAGAATAGGGAAAGATAGAAGATCAGTTGTTTTTTTTTGAGGGAGGGGCAGATCGCAGCTCCCGGGCATCCCACCGTGTAGGCGGGTCGCCTTGTCACCTTAGGGGCGACTTTTATGCGCTCGGACGTTCGTGTCACGTTAGCTGCCAGGATTCGGGTGTCACACTGAATTGTTCTTTTCCGGATTCATAAGTTTAAGGCATTGATCAGTTTTGTTTCGAACAGATTTTTGGCAAATTTTCTCCATTACAGCTTGTCACATGTGAAAGATGATTTATCTTTCCATACATGTTGTTTAAATTAGTCTCTAGGGGCGCCTGGGTGGCGCAGTCGGTTAAGCGTCCGACTTCAGCCAGGTCACGATCTCGCGGTCTGTGAGTTCGAGCCCCGCGTCAGGCTCTGGGCTGATGGCTCGGAGCCTGGAGCCTGTTTCCGATTCTGTGTCTCCCTCTCTCTCTGCCCCTCCCCCGTTCATGCTCTGTCTCTCTCTGTCCCAAAAATAAATAAAAAACGTTGAAAAAAAAATTAAAAAAAAAAAAGAATTAAAAAATAAAATAAAATAAAATAAATTAGTCTCTAAAAATCAAAGACTAAGGTGTTGGAAGGGATTTCTGTGTGTGTGAGATAAATACCCCAAGGCAAGCATCTTGGAAGAGACGGCTTTGTGTAGATAGTTCTGAAGTTAGAAAATGGAAACTTTGAATCCAAGGAAAACAAGAACTGCTCCTTTAGTAACGTTCACTGGTTCCGATTTCTTCTGACCACTCCCCCCTCCCCCACGTTCTACCCAGTGACCTAGAGTATAGAAAAGAGATTCAGATTACTTAGAGGAAAAACTGTTCATCAACCCTTTTTCTCAGCCCATCTCAAAACTATCATGTGTCTTTCATATTGAGTGGGCCATTCCTACTCGGTTGGTTTGAATCTTATATTTGGGTTTAATTTAATAAGCAAGGCAGTAATGTGCCATGGAGTCATAAATGGTCCTTGCAGTAGACACATTGTGTGGATTGTAGAAGGGAGCCAGGTTTTGTGAGAGTCCGTGTTCAAGCCTTTTGATCCAGAGAGATTGCTCTAAATCTTAATCCAGCCTGGGTCCTCTTGGCTCAGAACCCTGGTGCCAACAGAGGCAAAGTCAGCTTGCCAGCAGTTTCTTACATAAACTTAGGATTTTGAAGATTTAAATTAAAAACAATTTTTTTAATGTTTGTTTTTGAAGGAGAGAGAGAAAGAGAGAGACACAGAGCATGAGTAGGGGAGGGGCAGAGAGAGAGGGAGACGCACAATCTGGAAGCAGGCTCTAGGCTCCAAGCTGTTAGCATAGAGCCTGACATGGGGCTCGAACTCACAAGCTGTGAGATCATGACCTGAGCCGAAGTCAGACGCCCCACCGACTGAGCCGCCCAGGCGCCCCTAAACTTAGTATCTAGGAGGAAAAAAATGGTAAGATTTTTGTCTTAGCCGTGACTGAGTAATGATAGTGGTATAATATTTGTTGTGTTCCCCCCTTGTCTGGCTCTTGAAACTGGATGTTTGATACACCACTGTGGACATTTTTTTTTTTTTTTTTTTTCAATTAGTGATGATACTTTTTAAAAAGTAAAAAATACTGGGGCGCCTGGGTGGCTCAGTTGGTTAAGTGTCTGACTTCGGCCCAGGTCACGATCTCACAGTTCGTGAGTTTGAGTCCCGCGTCGGGCTCTGTGCTGACAGCTTGGAGCCTGGAGCCTGCTTCGGATCCTGTGTCTCCCTCTCTCGCTGCACTTCCCCCGCTCATGCTTGCACTCTGTCTCTGTCAAAAATAAATAAAAACTTGGGGCGCCTGGATGGCGCAGTCGGTTAAGCGTCCGACTTCAGCCAGGTCACGATCTCGCGGTCCGTGAGTTCGAGCCCCGCGTCAGGCTCTGGGCTGATGGCTCGGAGCCTGGAGCCTGTTTCCGATTCTGTGTCTCCCTCTCTCTCTGCCCCTCCCCCGTTCATGCTCTGTCTCTCTCTGTCCCAAAAATAAATAAAAAACGTTGGAAAAAAAAAAAAATTAAAAAATAAATAAAAACTTAAAAAAAATTTTTTTAAAGTAAAAAATACTAAGCTTAGAAAGCTAAGGTATGAGCTAAGAAAAAACCTTCCTGTGTGATGGGTGGGGCTGTATTCCGAGGCTTGGAGGCACTGGGACATTGTTGACCTGTTCGTAGCGACTGTTCTGCATGCTGGGCCTTAGGAGATAAAATGAGCACCTGGTCGTGAAATCAGTTATTTACTTCCTCTCTTTGCAGATGTCCGTAGGAGAATTGAACTTATTCAGGATTTTGAAATGCCTACCGTCTGTACCACTATTAAGGTGTCAAAAGATGGACAGTATATCTTAGCAACTGGTAAGCATGTTTTTGGTTATGACTTACGTACATTTCCTAGCAGGAAATGCTAGTGTGGGAAAGGTCGCTTTTTTTTAATGACCTTAACGTTTTAGTATAAAAGTTTTCAAACATACGGAAATACTGAAAAAATTGTAAGGTGAACATCCTTTTACCCACCACCTAGATTCTCAGTAGTATATTGCTGGATCATATCTGTCCATCTCTGTCCATCCATCACTCCATCCTTTTTTTTAATCCTGTTTTGTTTTTTTTTTTTTAAACATTTATTTATTGCTGAGAGACAGAGCATGAGCAGGGGGAGGGGCAAAGAGGGAGGGAGACACAGAATCCAAAGCAGGCTCCGGGCTCTGAGCTGTCAGCACAGAGCCCGACGTGGGGCTCGAACCCACAAACTGCGAGATCATGACCAGAGCCGAAGTCAGATGCTTAACCGACTGAGCCCCCCAGGTGCCCCCATCCCGTTTTTTGATGCATTTCAGAGCAGGTTGCAGATACCAGTATACTTTTCCCATAAATACCTCAGCATGTGTACCATTAACCAGACTGTATTTATCTACGGCGTTTCTTTTAGGTGGATTTACATGCAGTGAAATGCACAGATCTTTTGAGGAGTTTTGACAGATGCATTCACCTATGTAGGCGAAATCCCAGTTAAGATCTAGAACTTTCCTCTCACCCAGAAACTTCTTTCATGCCCCTCACAGTCCGTCCTGATCCCACCCATGCACCGGCAACCACTGCTCTGTGGGAAACTTGATGTAACTGTAGTCATACGCTGCATATTCTTTTTATGTGAGATCTATTTTCTTAGGTCTTTGAGATTCGTCCATGCTGGCACATGTGTCAGTGGTTTTTTCTTTTTACCAAATAGTATTTCTTCATAAGAATGTACTAGAGTTTATCCATCCATTCTCCATTTGCTGGACACCTGGACTGTTTTCATTTTTTAGTATTATTAATAAAGCACGGTGGACAATGTTACACAGGCTTGTTTTGGAGGACATTGCTGGGCCATAGGGTAGATGTATGTTTCGCTTTAATGAGCGGCCACCAGATTTTTCCCAAGGTGGTCAAGATCATTTTACATTCCTACCAACAATGAGTGAAAGTTCCGGGAAGGGTTGCTTTTAACATAATTTTCTGTGTAATGGACTAATATTTTTTATGCCACTAACATTCTATATTAGTAATATTTATTCATTAGTATCAAAAAGCCCTGAATATAGGTAACTTTTACATGTTATAATTTAGAAGAGCATTATCCAGTGTGTGTTTTGACTGTGATCGTGGTACCTAAATCCTGTGTATTGTGCACTTTTTTTTTTTTTTGCTGACTTAACATTATATCCATTTATATCTCCTTTCCAAACACTTGCTTATTTGACAGAACTTTTATACATCTATATGCCAGTCTCTTTTGTTCTGTGCTGATGATTGTCTCAGTATTAACACATTTCTTAGTCTCCAGTTCATATGTATGAATTATATATACTGTATATGGTTTAAATATGTAAACAGTTATATAATATATAACATGTGTTACGTGTGTGTATATTTGTATGTTATACTGCATAACCATTAAAAAAAATTTTTTTTTGTTAATGTTTATTTTTGAGAGACAGAGACAGCATGAGCGGGAGAGGGCAGAGAGAGAGAGAGAGAGAGAGAGAGGGAGACTCAGAATCTGAAGCAGGCTCCAGGCTCTGAGCTATCAGCACCGAGCCCAACACGGGGTGAACTCACGAGCTGTGAGATCATGACCTGAGCCGAAGTCCGACGCTCAACTGACTGAGCCACCCAGGCGCCCCCTACTACATATTATTTTTAAATGAGGTCTCGGGGATTCAAGAACTACCTCATTCCTTTTTAAAAAAAAAAAAAATGTTTTGGCTTTGAAGACCAGTCTTTTTCTCGTTTTGATTGCAAACATGATAAACTTATAAAACATGCAAACATTACAGAATTGCAGAAGACAAAATGTGAAATGCCCTAGAATTGCACTTCACGGAGATAATCACCGTGCTTCTGCCAGCCTCTTCTGTACATAGTGCTTATGCCGCCAGTGCTGACTTATACAGACGTGGGACCCTAGGCGCCACTCTGGGGCACTTCCCTGTGCTCTCTGCCCTGTCTCTCGTACTCGGTGGCGTGTTGTGGTGGCTTTCCCTGTTGGCACAGGCCTGGGTCATCCTCTCGTGAGCTATGTGATGATCTGCCATCATTTATTGAACCATTTCCACGTCAGTATACGTTTTATTTGCTCTCAGTTTTTGGCCAGTTGTAAACAGCGCTGCGGGAAACACCCTTTGTGTGTCTGGTGCACTTGTGGGTGTGTTTCTCTAGGATAAACTTATATCAGTTGAAATACAGATTCAAGGTGTACAAACATCACATATTTTACAGATTTGCCAGATTGTCCTCCGGAGAAGTTTATACTAATCACCAAGTGTATGAGAGTGCCTTTTTAACACTCTCACCTACACAGATATTAACCGTCTTTTAATCTTTGCCATTCTGACGGACAGTAACTGTCTCATTGTTTTTGTCTACTTAGATTATTTGTGAAGTTTAGTAGTTATGTGTATTTCATTTTCTATGACCTGCTTGTTTATATACTTTGCTGGTTTTCTCCTTGGGATGTTGGGGAGGGCTGCTTTTAAATTCTTTTTCTTTCATGTGGTTATAATGAATCCTACTTACTTCTAAACAAAAAGTGTACTTAACCTGTCTGCAGGATATTGCCAGTGAAAAGTACCTCCTTTAGGCTTTACATCACATTAATCTTTTTTATAGGAACATATAAACCTCGGGTTCGATGTTATGACACCTATCAATTATCCTTGAAGTTTGAAAGGTGTTTAGATTCAGAAGGTAAGTAAGAGATTAAATTTGAATTCATGAAAATAGCATTTTTATATGTGGATAGTTGTCTTCTTTTTAAATTTTTTTAAAATTTATTTTGAGAGAGGGAGGGAGAGGGTGCACATGTACTAGTGGGGGGAGGGGCAGAGAGAAGGAGGGGCAGAGAGAGAATTCCAAGGAGGCCCCACGCTGCTCGAACTCACAAACTGAGATCATGACCCGAGCCAAATTCAAGAGTCAGACACTAACCCGCTGAGACACCCAGGCGCCCTAACTCTTCCGCTTTTTAAAATGGGAATGCGTTGTGTGTTAGTTTTCTTTGCTGTGTAACAAATTCCCATGAGTGTGGCAGCTTAAAACATCCATTCGTTAGCTCGTAGCCCTGTAGGTGAAGTTCATCCAGGCCGTGCCATGTTCTGTGCTCGGCACTGACCTCTGGGTGTCAGCCAGGCCCACCTGGCTCTTACTCGGAGGCCCCGGGCAAGAATCCGCTTCGCAGCTCTCCGCTTGTGGGCAGAATGCAGTCTGTTGTGCTTGTAGGGCTGAGGCTCCCGTTTATCCTGGCAGCCGCGGCCTGTGTTCCTTGCCACCTGGTCTTCGCCGCTAAGCCAGCACCTGGTCGTGGGGTCCGTCTCCTGTTCGAGCCTCTCTCCCACTTCCCCTTCTGCTGGCAGCAGCAGCAAACTCTGATTTTAAAGGGCTCACGTGATGATAAATCTCCCCTTCGCCATCTCATGCGACGTAGTCACAGGAGGCTCCCCGCACTCATAGGCTCCGTCCACTCTGCAGAGAAGGCGACTGACTGCACCGGGGGGAGGGCAGGGAACAAGCAGGTCTTTCTGTCAGGCTGCTGGGGTTTGGGGTCGAGAGAAAACAGCTAATGGGCTAAGTATTCTTCAGCTTGTTTTACCCATTCCTTTTTGAAACCAGTACAAACCCCACATGCCGCTACTAACAACTGTTTGTACTCTTTATGTTTAGTGGCTGAATGAGTAAACAGCTGCTGTTCTCTTTTTTAAAGAAATAATTTTCTTAATGTTCTTCTATGTCTGTTTTGGGCATCTCAGACAAACTGGTAGAATTTAGAAGTCGTTATGTTTTGTGAGTTTATTTAATCAGCTTCAGTTCTGCAGAAAATCTGGTTGATCTGCATTGAGAAATTATAAAGCTTTTAATTTTCCATTTGGTGTTTTGGGGTCAATATAATATGGCAGCTTTCTTCTTGTTTTATGGAAGGACAAAAAAGTGGGGGGATCCGGTGTTTATATATAGTTTGTACATAGTTTTTGTGTTGAATTGGAATCTTTGCCTCAGGTTTGCATTGTTACGAAGAATGTGGATTGGTAATTGTAATTTTTCTTAACTGTTTTCTTGTTTTTCAGTTGTCACCTTTGAAACTTTGTCTGATGACTATTCAAAGGTACGCTTGATAGTATTGGGTCCTCAAGAAGTCATGAGAAGTATTTTTGTGATGTTCCTGTTGTTACATTAAAAACAGCTGTGTGGTAAAATAAAACCTATTATTTTCTATGAATGTATTTTTTAGTTTGACACATGTCTGATATATAGAATATCTTTTAAAAGGACAGTGATAGCGATAGCCTTTGGCCAGTCTAATACCAAAATAAGTTTCCTGTATCGCATATGAAACTTCATCTGCGTTGTCAAGAATTGTTAGCGGCCATCTTTTTTAGACCATGTTAGATTGTAGATTTGTGATTTCTAATTTTTACATTGACACTGGTGTTATTTGCCAAGCCGCTTTCGTATGTGAAAAGTAAAATAACATTGTTATATGCTTAATTTTCTTAACACTGCAAATAGGTAGTTGTGGAACAGTTCTGAGACAGCTCGAAACACAGCTAAATATATATATTTTTTTCTTTTCTTTTTTGGTCCCATTAGTCCGTCTCTCAACCCTTTTCGTTTTCGGTAGTTACAAAGTTGTAACTTGAGTGCCTCATTCAACTTAAAATTAAAAGTTTTTGAAAATAAAATAAAAGTTTAGTGACATCAGATGTCATCTGGAAGGAAAATTGAATTTTCTGAGCTGACGTGGCTTTATGTATTGTCCTCAGTTCGGAGACCGGAGCCCAGTTGATTCTTTTGCCTGTGGTGGTCATTAATCATGTGTTCGGGGACATGCCATTTTATAGTGTATTTTTCCCTAGATATTGATGGATTTGCTTCTAAATACCATCTGCCGTTTCTAAGATACCTTTGTAATATATTAACATTAGGTTGATACAGGGAGCTTATCAAACCCTGAGTGGTAATTGTGAGATTATTAAACTGTGTTCTTCAGGAAAGTAAGAGATTACTCTCTGAAGTTACCAAACATTGCTCTGTGCTCTAAAGTGCTGGGGCCAGGTGCACGAAGGGCATTTGTTTTAAGTCTCTCTCAGAGGGCAAGAAAAGCTTTCCTGGGGTGCAAGAAGGCATTAAGGAGGCAGGGCAGAGGTTTGATTCTTAGTCCCTGTCCATGGTCACCATGGACTTGTGCACACAGAGCGGGTGGGAGAGATCACAGCTTCTCTTGCTTTGTCACTTCTAGTGATGATGAAATAAATGCTTTTCCTAGAAACCTCAGCAAACTGATGTTCTTCTTTCATTTTCAGATTGTTTTTTTACATAATGATAGATACATCGAATTTCACTCACAATCGGGTTTTTACTACAAAACCAGAATACCAAAGTTCGGGAGAGATTTCTCCTACCACTATCCGTCCTGTGACTTGTACTTTGTTGGCGCGAGGTATTGGGGCTGATCACCTTTGTTTTCTCCTTTCCACCTCCAACTTCTGTTCTTAAAATCGAGGAGAGGAATCAAGAGAGGGATAAGACGTGGTCCCTCAGAGGGTATAGTTCCAAAGTAACTGCTCATTTAGAAATTGACTTTTATTAGCGGCGTGCTCTGAATCTAGAGCGACATGGGTACCTAACAGCGGTCTTAGTGGTGGTGAAGTCGCTTGCGGAACCCCATCGCGTGACATTTTGACACCTCATTTTTAAATACCACCTTCTATATGATGATAAAAATGATAAATCATTTTAGAAAATTGGGAGAATATTTTCAAAAGTATGAATAAAAAAACCCCATAATCATGTCACCTTACTAGTGTTTTATTGTATTTCTTCTAGTGTTATATATACCTATAGATCCATTTTGGATCTTGGATTCTCTGTTATTTTTAAATAATATTCTTCTTAATAAGTTCATAATATTTCCTTGTCACGTGAGTTGTTTAAATCACTTTTATACATGAACAGACTCACAAATAAGGTGATTATTTTTTAGGCTTAAGATACATTTTGGTGTTTTTGGAGAGAAGTAATGCCTTGTAAGCCAGAAATGTATATATGTTTGTATGTATGTATATATAGGTTTCTAAAATTTATATTTACTTGAAGCAAAGTTCATTGCCATTTACCAGATTTCTAACTTTATTCATTACTTTGCAGCTCTGAAGTTTATAGATTAAATTTAGAACAAGGACGGTACTTGAACCCTCTACAGACGGATGCTGCGTGAGTGTCTTGTCAGAATCCGGGTGTTTCTCTCGGCCAGGAGGGGGAGCCAGACGCTCAAGTTACCAGATAGCTTGTTGCATTTAAGCAGAGCTCTGGGCAACTTGGTTAAAAAGGGTTTCAATTTGTCTTGAACATAAAATTCACCAGAAGACCTGGTGGTTTCTTTAAACTTTTAATTTTTTTGGCATACTAGAAAATTTTTATAACTCACTAAGAAGTCCGGTTTATTGTTTTTTGCAGTGTTCTTTAAATTCTCGTGATTTTGTTCTGTGATATTAATCTCTCGTGGAGACATTTTGAATTAACTTGGAGTTTCATTTTTAAAATTTTATTTTTTGTGTTTTTGCTGGCAGACGTTTTCGGTTTTTTCAAGTTTTCCTTTGATCGTACGTTATAGTCTACATTTTTGTCTTGTTCAAAGAGAAATCCTTAAGAATACATTTGTCATAATCACAATATTGAGTAACAGTAAGAGTGATAATAGTGAAAATACTCTGTGCCAGATATTATTGAGCATTTTATATGTATTAGCTCATTTTAAACTTATAACAGTTTTACGGTAGGTACTGTTATAGACAGGACCGCTCAGGCGAAGAGGGGATAGGACCACGGTCACATAGCTGGTAAGGGGTAGAAGCTAGATTCCTTCTCCTCCGAGTGTATAAAGAACTTGTTGGGTTTTCCTTATCGCTTTGAAAAGGTTTCTAAAGGTTGGAAGGACATGTGGTGACAGAGACTAGGTGGACTCTGGCTAATTTTTTCACATTGGCTTGCAGCGCTCTTATTTTCGTTAAAAAAAGCAAACAAACAAAACTAGAGTAGCTTCATGATGTGTTGTTGAATAATAAAAAGCTACCTGCTCTCTCGCCGCACACTTCCCTGTTTATGATAGCTATTACTTATCTGTTGAGTGTCTTGTCTGGATGCTGCGCTGCACGCTTTGTAAATTTTTTCATGTAACCCTCACGCAACCGCAAGACGTGGGTGAAGTATCCGTTTTAAAGAAAAAGAAAAGGAAGCCTCGATGAGTCTGCCCGGCCCAAGCTAGTCTGGTCTCAGGACTGGCTTAGTGGTTGCCGGTGTTCTTTCTGCCGGGGGAGAAAACATGGAGAAAGTCGAATGAGCCTTGATTCTCATGGTGGGAGATGGTATTTCAGAGGGAATTCCTCTCCTGTCTCATCTGCCTGGCAGATTGAGTGTCCTTCATTTCTGGTGTTTTTTCACGCGCAGGTGAGTGAGGAAGAACTTGCATGTTTTCTTTCTGTACAAGACCGGGCTGTTTATGTAGAAAGTTCACCGAGTATCCCTTCCGCCTAAAATAAGTAGTAAAGCTTTCCATCGTTGCTTTCCTGTTTTAGGGAGAATAATGTGTGTGACATAAACTCAGTGCATGGCTTGTTTGCCACAGGAACAATAGAGGTAAGCATATGTTGCCTTTATTTTTTTAAATATTTGTTTCACATTGGATGACGAGTGGAGTTTTACTCAAAGACAGAGTTGCTTGTGGAGCCTGGGGGCCCAGTCAGCTCAGCGTCCGACTTCAGCTCAGGTCATGATCTCAGTGGTTCATGAGTCCGAGCCCCGTACAGGGCTCACTGCTGTCAGTGTAGAGCCCACCTTGGAGCCTCCGTCTTCCTCTCTCACTGCTCCTCCCCCTCCCTCTCTCTCAGGGAATAAACACCGGAAACAAAAAAAAAAGACCGAGTTACTTGTTCTCAGCAGGGTGCCAGTGGAGCCACAGGCTACTGGTTGCCGCTTGTACGGAACATTGGTACCGCTCCACGGTGTTTCTGTTGCTGCAGACTGCCCCTTCGTGCATCTCGTCTGGCTTTGACATTGATCATCAGGAGCTAGACGAGCATCACCAGCTCCACGGGACCAGCGGCTGTGCGACAGCCAGCCTTTTTCTTAACTGGAGGCACTCTGTCCCGGAGTCCCAGCTCTCTGATACTTACTAGTTTCACAACAGAATTAAGTGCCCTGAGGCCTAGTTTCCTCATCGAAGAACTGGAGGTAACACCACCTCGCCAGCTTCGTAGAGGTGCTGGTGAGAACCCCGTGAGATGCGCCGTGCGGAAGCACCCTACGCTGTAGAGGCGAATGGGATTGTGATTTGTGTATCCTGCGTAGGAGCATTCAGGAAATACACAACATTTTCCTTTTAAACTGCAGTGCTTTTGAATCCATGTTCTTCATGCTTGTCAAGAATTTTCCTAGATTTGCTTTAAAAAAATTTTTTTTTAATGTTTAGAGAGCGAGAGAGAGGGACAGAGCACGAGCTGGGACAGGGCAGAGAGAGAGGGAGACACAGAATCCGAAGCAGGCTCCAGGCTCCGAGCCGTCGGCACAGAACACGACGCGGGGCTCGAACTCACGGACCGCGAGATCGTGACCTGAGCCGAAGTCGGACACTTAACCGACTGAGCCACCCAGGCGCCCCTGGAAAAGTAGTTTTTTTTTTTTTAATTTTTTTTTTTCTAACGTTTTTTATTTTTGGGACAGAGAGAGACAGAGCATGAACGGGGGAGGGGCAGAGAGAGAGGGAGACACAGAATCGGAAACAGGCTCCAGGCTCCCGAGCCGTCAGCCCAGAGCCCGACGCGGGGCTCGAACTCACGGACCGCGAGATCGTGACCTGGCTGAAGTCGGACGCTTAACCGACTGCGCCACCCAGGCGCCCCATGGAAAAGTAGTTTTTAAATAGAGTCCTTACAGACCAGTTTACTCCTTACGATACTTGCCCTGAAAGAGAAGGTATCCACCAGAGCAGGCTTCTCCCTCACCAGCTGTTTGTTAAGCCTGTCCCTGAGGGGAGACTGGACCCGCTCTTGCCTGAAGGCGGGGTTCCTGAAATTCCTGGATTACCGATTACCGGGGGGGCTTGACATTTGGTATGCATAGTCAGACCAGACTTCCCCAGTCACTTGTACATGAAGTTGGATATTCCATGTTGGATTTTTATTTTGTCTGTGACAGGTGTTATTACTTACTGTCAGAATCAAAGAATAAGGGCTTGCGTTTTGTGTTTTTTGGAGTAGGTAAGAGTGCGGGCTTTAGCAACAAATATTCAAATGTAGGTCACACAGAGCCGTTAATGGTTAAAAAAAAAAAAAAAGAGTTTGTATTTACTCTGGAATTTATCTGCATACCTGTTTTTTTGTTTTTGAAATGTGGTTTTTCTTTTTTCTGTCCATAAAGTCTGTTAACTCATTTTGAGAAGGCACGAAGACCAGACCACTTGGAATTGCTTGCTGCATGATTTCTAAGATTTCCTTTATTTATCTTTGTGACAGACACATTTGTAATAACACTAAATGACTCACGAGGTCAAGCCTTTTAAGGATGTTTGAGGTCTTACCTTTTTAAGGTGGTTGTTATAGTAAACAGTTTTTTAAAAAATCTTTATGTTTTTTTATCATCACAAAATTGAATAAATACAGAAGAGTAAAAAGGGAGAAGTGTAGCTCCCTTTCTGCCCACCCCAATCCTGTTTCCTTACACTTCCTAAACACTGTTAATGATTTCGTTGTGTGTCCTCTCAGGGTTTTCTGTGTTAGTACAGTCATTTTTTTAAAAAAGACAGTGGGGAAAAAAAAAAAGACAGTGGGATCATACCTTTTTTTTTTTTTTTTTATGAGACCGAGGGAGAGACTCTTAACCAGGCTCCAAGATGGGGGGCCTCAATCCCATGACCCTGAGATCATGACCTGAGCTGAAGTCAAGAGTTGGATGCATAACTGATTGAGCCACCCAGGTGCCCCCCATACTATTTTCTTTAAGTAAACTTTTTTTTTTTACCTGACAGATTGTGGACGTATTTCTAGTACATGCACATCTGTCATTCTTTTCAGTGATCACGTAGTATATTCTTAAATGGGTTATGCCACTTGTTCCCTTACTCTGTTGGTTGCAGTTCTCATTTGGTTTTTTTTCATGTTTTGCTTTTTTGCTATATTTGCTTAATTTTTTGCTTTTTATTTTTAAAAAAATCTGAAAACTTCACTTTCTGCAAAGTTGAAAACATAGTTCACTAATCACTTATATACATTTTGCACATTTGCTTTCTTTTGCTGTAAAAACGTGCATGTGTATTATATGAAATACGTTTTTTGAGCCATTTGGAAACAAGTTGCAGACATTATGATATTTTAGCCCTAAATACTTCTGAAATGTTTTTCTTAAAAGCAGGGACTTTGGACCTCCTGGGTGGTTCCGTGGGATAAGCGTCCAATTCTTGGTTTCGGCTCAGGTCATGGTCTCATAGTTCGTGGGCTTGAGCCCCAGCACAGAGCCTGCTTCAGGTCCTCTGTCTCCCTCTCTCTCTGACCCTCCCCTTCTCACGTGTGCACTCTCTCTCTCTCTCTCTCTCAAAAATAAACAAACATTTAAAACAAAACAAAACCGAAGGACTCTCTCCTATAAATCATATTGCTGTTATCATCCCTAAGAAATTTAAATTGATAACAATAATGTTACATATTAAATACTTAACGCTGATACATACAATAATGTTACATATTAAATACTTAACGCTGATACAGTATTCAGATATCCCCAGTTATATACCAAAGTGTCTTTTACGGCTCCTCCCCCATCCACCCTCCCAAGCGAACCAAGGTCCAGACAGGGATCATGCATTGCATTTTGGACTTCTTTTCTTAACCAATCCTCCATTTTCTTTTTCTTTCTTTCTTTCTGTTTTTTTCTTTCTTTCTTTCTTTCTCTCTTTCTTTCAATTCTAAAACAAACTCAGCTTATCATAAAACCTTTGACAGTATTAAAAAGGGTATTAAGGTAAAAAGTTAAATTCTTATCTCCCATGAGACTGTGTTAATCAGGCCTTTTTTGGTGTTTGTCTAAAAATACTTGCCGGTAGCTCTTGTGTAAAATTACCACTTTTTGTGTGTTGAGGGTCGTGTGGAGTGCTGGGACCCAAGAACTCGCAGTAGAGTCGGTCTGCTAGACTGTGCACTGAGCAGCGTCACGGCAGATTCAGAGTGAGTGGGAATTAACGTACTTTTTAAATATCCATTTGCTTATGATTTAAACGCATGTGTCAATACCAGGTTAAAATCAGTAAAGGATGAAATTCTTCAGACTTATGTCTAAGGTTGTAGTTTTGTGACTATTTTAGGTAAAAATCCTTCTCTTGGAAAAGTTCACTAAGTGGGAAAGCCAGACAGAATTCCTTTCTCAGGTGCTACATAGAATGTCTTCTTTGTTAGTTGCTGTGGAATTGTATTAAAATTGATGCACTGGAGGAATTTGTATTTCCAGTTCTTTACGGTCTAGTGATAGAACCGGGAGGTCGCCACTCCTGTCAGTAAGTGAAAAGGAAAGATGTACTTTGAGTTCTACCTTGGAGAGAGGCAAGTGTTTCTGAGATTTTCTTGTTCCTGTTTGCCAGTTGCTACATTTATAACAATCAGAAAAGTAACACACTTGGGCACTGAAAACTTCTAAATGCCTGAATTAAGTAAGAACTGCAATTCCCCTGTCCTTCACTCACCAGGGAGGTTACTGTTTGGTACATGTTTTCAGACATTTTTCTGAGCTCGCATTAGTATGCAGTCTTATACTCTCTTGGTCAGATTCTTAACATGGGATTATTTGCTATAATCGGTTCAGGAACTTCCTTTCTCTGGGCTCTTGATATTTGCAGTAATGTAACTTTATTAGCGTTTATTCATTTCAGCAGGTCAAACATTTACCTGTCTGTAGCTGTATCATGTGGGAGGTGGGGTGTTTGATGAGTGGGGTACAGAGAGAACGTGGACCCTCTAAATTACTGCTGATTTGTGTGTCATTTGCGTTTTTCTGGGGGAGAGAAGAATTTATATAGTTGTATCTTTTTAAAAAATTTTTTTATGTTTATTTATTTACTTTTTGAGAGAGAGAAAGCATGGGGAGGGGCAGAGAGAGGGAGACACAGAATCCAAAGCAGACTCCAGGCTCTGAGCTGTCAGCACAGAGCCCGACATGGGGCTTGAACTCATGAACCTGTGAGATCACGACCTGAGCAGAAGTCAGACGTTTAAGTGAGCCACCCAGGCAACCCTGTATAGTTCCGTCTTTTGAGAAATCAGCTTATGTAAAGCTTGACTTGGAGAAAAGTTAAGAATCACTGATCTGGAAAGACGTCTTTTTCTAATATATATTTTTCCTGATATAAGTAAAAAATAAGTTGATTTTTTTTTCATCTGTTAATCATGACACTTAAAGGGAGTATAGGAAATTTTTGCCCTCTTGCTGAGTTTTATTAAAGTAATACTAATGAACAACTTCACTGATCACAATATGGAGTAAAGAATTTTAAAGTGGAAAATTCACTCATTTTATATTCATTTTTTTCTTAGAATCAGACATTTTTGTTGTGAAATATAACACACATACAGAAAATCTCTACACGTTAACACACAGGTTACTGAATTACTGTGAAGCTCTGTTTGTCGATGGAAGGAACCAACAAAAATGCTTCTCAACATTTCATTATATTGGTATGAAAGAAAACAAATCCAATACTTGCTTGTTTTTAGAAAGTAGCGAGTCAGTTGTAAGAGAAAGCTATTTACCCACTCCCTAGGAAGCAGAAAAGTTAATTTTCTCTTACTCATAAACATTAACTTGTCTTTGAATTAAAATGGAGAGACTTGGTTTCTATTTATAAGCTCTGTCATCGACGATTTCTTCTTAGAAAAGTCATTTGAGGAAACAGGCCAGCGTTCTTTGTATTATGATTATGTCTTAAGGTTGTTTTTGCTTTAAATGTAATACTGTAATAGAAGTGAACATAGAAAATTTAAAGAAGGGATATGAAAAGATAATCTCTCCTGTGGTCTTTAGAAATATTCTTTTTTTTTCAAATAGAATATTGATTCACAAATAGTTTTTAGTGGCTTCGTTTGCCCTTGGTGGGGCATTTTTTTTTTTTTTTTTTTTTAATGTTTGTTTATTTTTGAGACAGAGAGAGAGCATGAACAGGGGAAGGTGAGAGAGGAAGACACAGAATCTGAAGCAGGCTCCAGGCTCTGAGCTGTCAGGACAGGGCCCTATGCGAGACTTGAACTCATGCTGTGAGATCATGACCTGACCGAAGTTGGACGCTCAACTGACTGAGCCACCCAGGCGCCCCCTGATGCAATGATTTTTTTTAAACATAAGGATAGAAGTGTGATTTCCCCTTTAGAATTGAAGATTAATAGGGGCATCTGTGTGGCCCAGTTGGTTTAAGCATCCAGCTTCAGCTCAGGTCATGACCTCCCGGTTCATGAATTTGAGGCCTGCATTGGGCTGTCTGCTGTCTGCATGGAGCCCACTTCGGATCCTCTGTCCCCGTTTCTCTCTGCCCTTCCCCTGCTCTTTCTCTCTGTCAATAAGTAAATAAAAACTTCCAAAAAAGAGAATTGCAGATTAATAACGACTTTTTACTTGGAAAGTTTGACCATATATATATGGAGCATGAATATTTTGCCTTTCAGGATAAACAGTTTACCAACAATCTCTGCTTTGAAATTTAATGGAGCCTTGACCATGGCAGTTGGAACATCTACCGGGCAGGTAAACATGTTTAAATTGAGAACTTCATACTTAACGTTAGTATCTCAGAGACATGTATGTATTCTGGGAAATATTATCTGTTCGCTGTGGGAACAGGAAATGAGGCATTCTTGTTTTGGCCAGAGTGGAGTGGGTTCTCCAGAATCCTCTATTTTAGTACCTTGAGAAATTCTGATTCTGGCCTTCATGGTGGGTCTGAGGGGCTGTCGAGCTGGAGGTACCGTGTGGGTATGCCTCAGGCATTCTCTTGACTGTGGTTTAGAACAACATTTTCCAGAGTGTGTGGAACAGAATTCTGTGGTCTACAGAATCTGGAATTCTGCCAGACTCCTGCTCTTGGAGGCTCACGGTGCTTTTCAATATGTATTGAAGGCTCTGAGATTCCCCTAGACAAGAAATGTGTTCAACAAGTATTTCCAAAACTTATTTGTACAAGGAACCTTTTTTCTCACCGAGCCCCACTGACCACATCCCAGGCAGTAACGTACCTTAGCAGAGCTAGTCTGACAGGAATGGATTGAGCGGCTCCGGAGGGTTAATTTCATCCTTTCTTTCTTCCCTTCTTTACTTCAAGGCAGAATTCACACACTTGTAAGTTTGTTCTCCAGAGCAGGTCTGGACCCTGCTTCCAGTGGAGTTCACCTCTGTCATCAGGGTCTACAGAGGATCTGTCACCAGGGACTGGCAGCTAGCTTCCCCAGCCCTCTTGCCTCTAGTGACAAGGCTCAGAAGAGACCTGCCCACCCACTTCCCTCCCCTCCCCTCCCCTCCCCCAACAGTCCTAACCTTGCCACCCCCATCTGTTGCAGATCTGCCAGGATCATCTTCATTAAGCCTTTTATTCTTATTTCTGTCAGTTGCTGCGACAGTGCTTGGTACTTAGTAGGCCCACCGCATATATATTTGGTTTGGTTCACAAATGGCACAAATTCTTATGAATTTTCCTTTTTGTTCCTTTCTTAATATAGCTCAGTAGTTCTCAATCTTAGTGTGCCAGAAACTTACTTTCCAGTTAAATAAAACCATGTACTTTGGGCACCTGGGTGGCTCAGTCGGTTGGGTGTCCGACTTCGGCTCAGGTCATGATCTCACGGTTCGTGTGTTCGAGCCCCACGTCGGGCTCTGTGCTGACAGCTTGGAGCCTGGAGCCTGTTTGGGATTCTGTGGCCCCCCCCCCCCCCGCCCCCCCCCATTCTCTCTCTGCCCCTCCCCTGCTTGTGCTCTGTCTCTCTCTCAAGGATGAATAAACATTAAAAAAAATTGAACCAAAAAACCGTGTACTGTACAGGTGAATTTAAGAGATTTTTCTAGAGTATTTTTGCTGTCTGACTTTAAAATCCTTGTGCCCTTTGGGGCGCCTGGGTGGCTCAGTCGGTTGAGCGTCCGGCTTCGGCTCAGGTCATGATCTCACGGTTTGTGAGTTTGAGCCCCACATCGGGCTCTGTGCTGACAGCTCGGAGCCTGGAGTCTGTTTCGGATTCTGTGTCTCCCTCTCTCTCTGCTCCTCCCCTGCTCGTGCTCTGTCTCTCTCTCTCAAAAATAAATAAACATTAAAAAAATTTAAAAAAATAAAATAAAATCTTTGTGCCCTGAGTAAGTGTTCACTGTGCTCATAAAAAGGTACTGAAACAAATGGTAGCCATTATTCAAAGTTTTCAAAGTTGCTTTTTAAGATAAATATGTTTAATTTGTTGAAACAGAAATAACTTGTTTTCTTTTTTTTTAGGTTTTATTATATGATCTTCGATCAGATAAGCCATTGCTGGTTAAGGATCACCAGTACGGGCTGCCCATTAAGTCACTTCATTTCCAGGATTCATTAGATTTGATTTTGTCTGCAGACTCACGAATCGTCAAAATGTGGAACAAGAACTCAGTATGTACTTTTTTGTTGACATAACTTATTAGTGTATTTTCCTGAAGATTTTTTTCTTTCTGTTGCCCGTTTTGAGTTCCGTGGGCTCTTGAGAAAGATGCCGAGTCCCTGTTTGGGAACTTAGCCGGGAGACAGGTACTTCAGCAGAGCTAATGTTCCCACTGAGATAAAGTAGTCCAGACTGCCTTCTTCCTGCTACGAAGTTTTCCCGGTTTGCTAGAACCGGCATGCCTTTTGCTTGGGTTCGTAAATCACGTTTAAAACCGTGTTTGCTTGGGTAGCGTAAATCACGTTTTAAAAACATCGCCCCATGAGAACCTCCTAGATCCTGAGGCTCTCTCACAGCCTTGGGAAAGTTTTTATGAGCAACTAATTATCTTTCCATGTCAGTGTTATTATGTATTTCAGTTTCATGCCTCTTAAAACCAATCTCAAAAGAATTGGCTTTTGGAGATGACCCCTTCACAGTAATTCCTTAGAGTGTTTTTTTAAAAAGCAGTATTTTCTTAAAACTATCTGTTGTTCTTTCCCCTCAGTTCCAAGTATCAGTGAAAAAGTAAAAGTAACAAAAGCCCCTATTTCTGGTTTTCGTCTGCCTTGTGCTTTTCGTCTTTCATTTTAAAACTTTGGAGAAACGAGTGAAAGGTTAGTTCGTCTGCAAACTGGGAGAAAACGTATTCAGTATAGCAGTTGCTTTTAAGAGCTCTTTGCATTTAATTAGTCACAAACTTTCGTGTCTTGAGTCAAAAAGCGTTATTTCCCTTTTATTTTTTTAACTCGTTTTTGAGGTGAAGAGGGTGCAGGGTCCAGAGGCCGCAGCGTTAGCGCCAGAGGACAGGCCCGGCCTGTCCCGGGGGCCCACGTGTGCCCGACACAGCGGCCCTTGACGCGACCTCATCACCCCTCAGCTACGCCCTGGGGTTCCTGGCCGCTTGGAGCGTAACTTCTGTGTCCACTCTTCATTTGGCCAACTCGCAGAGTATTGACCGTTCCTAGCTCTGTCCCGAATTAGAATTTGGCTGCAGCTTTTCACCGAGCGTGCAGGAGCCGTCCTCCCCGTGCCTTAACTGTCCCCTCTCCTTTGCCCTGGGAGCCTCTGGTAGCGAGTTAATAAACGTGAGAGCTGGCAGACATTTTCAACACCGGCGCTTGAAATTCTCCTGCCGTCGTTGCTGCAATAAGTTTTATTTTGGCGTTGTTGTTATGACTAAATACGCCCTCTTGACCAACACCCAGATTACTTGGTTTTGCTTGACTTGCTCTTCCTTATTTATCTTTCTCATCACCTTTTCCCATCCCCATCTTCTCCTCTCTTTTGTTTCTTTTACTTTCCCTCTCTTAATTTAAAATCTAGCACGTTCCTCCCCTCTCTCCCATTGAAACAGAAGTGTGGTAGTCTTTCCTGTATAAGTAACTCATTGCGTATTTACAGGATTTCATTTTGTAAGTTATCATTTATACACATTGTCTTCCTTGATCCTCCTCAAGGCCTTATGGTATACAGATGGCAGAAAGTGTCTTCGTCCTGCCGTGTTGACTCCCTCCCAGTCTTTGGTTTCTTTGAGTACGACTTTAACTGGGGATTACGAGTTCAACGAGTTTAACTCCAGATTATGAGAGTTTTTCTGAGTTGATGCACAACTTTATCTTAAACTTTACCCATTGCCGCTATGAAAACATTATCTGCGAAACTGTATTTATTTCCTTGGTTAAGTCGCTTTTCCCCCATTCGCCTCAGTTTCTTTGTTTCTAAAGTGAAAGCATTTGATAAATTGATAAAATGAGCTCTCTACCGTAGTTTGAATTCTTTACTTTCAATCAGGTGATTTTATTTCTTTACACAGTACCATTTACACATAACCACGTGGCAACAAACATTGCCAAAAGTTGTCTTCCTTTGACTGTTTTAATAATTCCTTTTTGCCTATTCTTTTAGGGAAAAATATTTACTTCCTTGGAACCAGAACATGACATTAATGATGTCTGCCTCTATCCCAACTCAGGTATGCGGTATGTAGCGATGGGTCATTCAGTGAGATAAATCTGAGTTGTGCTTTATTGGGTTTTAAACGCATTTCATTTCATTTGTTAAGACGGGGTTTGGCTTGGTCAGGACTGTTCTTGGATATTGTATTTACTGGAAGAATCAAGAGCAGGAAGTGGTGTGGATGATTCAGAAAATGGCACTCTCAGTGACTCAGCCCGTAGCCAGCCTAGCTATTAGTAGAAACTGGTAACAATATATAGGTAGGTGGCAGGTGAGATGCTATTTTAGTGTGCTCTTCACCCTTTTATGTGATTAGTAATAGTGTGTGGAAATTGAGGTTAGAGGTTTGAAGAAGGCTGCGATTGCCCGATAACCCACGAGGCTCATGAAGCCAGGGTTTTGGTATCTTCTGTATTGTGTATTGTTTTGCGGATTACATCGTGGATTTCAAGATTTTACAATACATTTGAGACAAGTTGGTGAAGAATTTGGGGGCAGGAGAGAAAATGGGAATAGTTCCCACTCTCAAGCAGTGTTGCATTCTGAGGACAGACACACACAGCCCATTTTGATAGATGGATACAAGGCAGAGCAGGAGAGACCTGTCACGTGTGTACGAACAGCACTTCGCCAGCGTGTTAGAGGAGGGTTCAGCCAGAGCAACTGGGGAGGGGAGATGCCAGAGGAGATGTTTGTTCAGGTGTGTTTGGAGTGGTGAGTGAGATTTGGTAGGTGGGGCGGCGAGATGAGGCACATCCCTGTGAGGGAGCGGCGTGAGAACGGCAAGAAGGATAGGCTGTGGCAGATGCGATAGGGTCCCATTCGTGGGGCTCGTTTGGGAAAGCGATGGAGCCTTACGTGCCAGAGCCCTGGTGGCCCTCCTGGGAACCAAGGTGGAGGAGGTCCGGGAATGATGTGCTGAATGATCTGGGCTCGGTCTGTAGTCAGGACTTGTTCAGATTGTGCTGTCTGTCCTCTAAAAGTTACATTGGTTTTGAACCAAAGTTAGTAGGAGGGGATGCTCTGAGCTGATTGAGAACATAGGAGACAGAGCAGGTTTAGGGAGATTTCTTTTTTGAACATTTGAATATTAGGAGGCGATGGGACAGTGACGGTGTCTGGCAGAGGGTCTCAAACCTGGCCACTGTCAGTATCACCCAGGGAGCTTTTTAAAAAGGACAGGTTCCTTGGCCCAGTCCCAGACGTACTGAGAGTATCCGGGCGGAGGGCCCGGAAGCGTGTTTCCCAAGTGCTCGTGAGGCCCTGCCCTGCCCCACCACCTTGCAGCGGGAGCCGAGTCAGGTGCACGTAGAAAGTGCCGTCTCAAGAGAAGCAGGTCTGCGGTTGCAAAGCGTGGAGACCTGTAAACAGAGCGTCTTTCAGAGGCGGGAGTGCGTGAGATCACCATGGGAAAGTGTACACGGCAGGACCCGAGTCCACTTCAGCGGGGATTGAGGAGAAGGAGGTGCCAGCTGAGAAACTGAACAGGAACGGACAGAATGGCAGTAAAAGGAGTGACCGATTTCAAAGTAGAACAGAAGCTAAGGCACAAGCGATCCAGTGGTCCCTGCTCGGCCAGCTTGAGGGCGACTGAGGTGGAGGCGGGAAGGAGAGAACAAGTTCTTAATGCTCCCGCGCTTCCGGGCTCGGTGATGACCACGCGTCGTTTAATCTTTCCAGAACCCTGTGTAGTTAGTGGCACACACGTTTTTTTCTTTTTTCTTGTCTGTCTGTCTCACGTCTTAGGAGGTGAGAACTGTTGAGTAATTGGGCCGGAGTTGGTGGCTCAGCTGGCTGTGGCAGGGCCTCGGGTAGAGCCAGCCTTTCCTGGTTCTGGAGCCCATGCCCTTTCTAGTTACGTGCTGCTCTCCCGAGAAGGATGAGGCGCTGTGTGTCTGTGGTCACGGAGAGGGTCTTGTTGCAGTGGCGGGGTGACGTCCAGTGCGGACGAGTTCAGGAGTAAATTGCAGATGAGGATGCCGGGGTCCCCGTCAGAGAGTATCAGACGGTCCGAAACCGGGTCTGAGCTGCCCACGAGGAGGAGTGAAGTCAGGTGGCACTGACGTTGGCACGAGGCTGGTGAGCGGGCGGCTGGGTTAAGGGGTGAGAGGATTTTTTTTTTAAATGTTGATTTTATTATTTTTGGAAGAGCAAGAGAGCCCGGGAGGGGCAGAGAGAGAGGGAGACAGAGGATCCGAGGCGGGCTCGGCGCTGACAGCAGAGAGCCCGACGTGGGGCTTCAGCTCACAAAGCGTGAGACGGTGACCTGAGCCAAAGTCGGACGCTTAACCCGACTGAGCCACCCAGGCGCCCCTGGGAGGGGGGGTGAGAGTTTGAAGGGCAGCTAGTGCTGAGAGACGGAAGCTGCGTGGTCACGTGTGGCCGCGTGTGGCCCTTGAGACCTGGCAGGGTGACCGACCTGAACTGAGTGAGGGGTGCTCTGAGTGCAAACTGCCCGCCAGGTTTCGAACACATCGTGGAGACAAATCACGCGAAATAGACCTTTAATTTTTTATGTCAGTTACATATTGAAATGGAAACGTCTGGGGCATACTGGGTTAATAACATACATTAAAATATGTTTTACCTGTTTTTGAAATAGTTTTTTTTTTAATGTGTCTAGTACAAAATGTGAAATCACACGTGAGCCTCGCACGCTATTTCTGTTGCACGGCTCTGGCCCAGGCTTGGGGATCTGGCCCGGTGTAGGGCACAGCTGTGGCGCGAGGGAGCTATGGAAGCCCACCGAGGGCGTGCGGCGTCCGTCTCGTCGGAGGGACTGAGGGCCGCCAGCCCGTCTAATGACTCTCGGTCTCCAGTATTGTCTTCCTTCCGGTCCGTTCCTGCGTTTCCCCGATTGTCTCCCAGACGCCGTTTGTAGTGCCTTGTTTGGAACCAGGCCATAATCAAGGTTGTGCATTAGCTGAACTGTGGCCATCTTTAGTTTCTTTCAGTTTGCAATAGTCGTGTCCCCCCACCTGTCCTTTTTTTGTTTTGTTTTGTTTTGTTTTGTTTTCTTTTCTTTTCTTTGATTTTTCCAAGATCAGGACAGTAGTCGCATAGAATGTCCCTCACCCTGGGGGCACCTGGGTGGCTCAGTCGGTTAAGCGTCCGACTTCAGCTCAGGTCATGATCTCACGGTCCGTGAGTTCAAGCCCCGCATCGGGCTCTGTGCTGACAGCTCGGAGCCTGGAACCTGTTTCAGATTCTGTGTCTCCCTCTCTCTCTGACCCTCCCCCGTTCATGCTCTGTCTCTCTCTGTCTCAAAAATAAATGTTAAAAAAAAAAAAAATTAAAAAAAAAAAAAAAGAATGTCCCTCACCCTGGATTTGTGTGGCTAGTTGTCATAATGTCATTGACCTTGTGCCTCCAGCCCGTGTATTTTTTCTCAGATAGAAGTTAAATCTGACTGTGACGCACCGTAGGTGAGATATTGTGGCCACAAGGAATGCTGGGTCCCCTGTGTCAGACCCCTTCCCAGAAGCATCCAGGGCCAGGGAGGGGCAGCGTGGTCCCTGGGTTAAGGTGACCACCGGGTCTCCCCGTTGCAGAATGTACTTTCCTGGGAGGTAAACATTGTAAGAGTGATGTTTCGAACAGAAGGACAGCTTCACTGTCAAACAACTTGTAAGAAGCGAATCAAACACAAAAAGTAGCCAAATGGTTTGTTCCCTGAGCTTTGCAAGCACAGTGAGACCAGGGCCTCAGCCGCCGTGGGGGTTGCGTGTGAGTGGGTGTGATTCACGCGCTGTGCTGCTCTCCCCTGCTCTGTTCCTCTTCCCTTTGACGCCGCTCATGATGCCTTATGCTTAATCATCAGGCGCTTAATCATATTTTAGAAAAGCTAAAACGTCCTTCTTTCTTTATCTTCTCACTTACTCATTTTGAAGTAATTAGAGCCGAATCACGGTTACTGTTTTGTAATGTTTTTCTAATACGAAGATTGCTCAGAATATTGAGAAATGGCTCCGCCTTCCTGGCTGCTGTTTTGTTCCTGCTCTTGCTCACTCGGCCGACTCCAGCGTCTCTGCGTCGGGCGCCTGCCCTGCAGGTCGGCTCCGTGACGGCGCGTCGGCGTGGTGCGGCGCCTGTCGGGCTCACGGGTGTCTGAGCCCCGCCGCCGCTGGGACCCGGGATCGCTGGGTTCGAATCACTGCTACAGAGAAAAGAAGATGGGCTTTCGACTCAGAAAGACTGAATTCAGGCTGAACGATCGTGTAAAGCACCCAATGTGGTTTCCCCAGCCGCCTTCCGGGCCCCTGCAGACGGCCTTCCCCGTTCAGTGTGCAGTCGCCTTCCCATCTGTGGCAAGTGTCCTCTCCCGACATGGGAAAGAGCAGCTCGAGCCACGTGCAAACATCCTTGGAGCCCCGTACGGTAAAATCCCAAGCTCCACAGTCACATCCGCGGTTGAGCACGTGGAAGAAGCGTCCTGGCCTTTCCTCCCTGACAGTTCTGTTCTCACAGATGCTCTGCTCTGAGCTGTTCAAGGCGGTGACCGCTGCTGTACGTTTCAGTGCAGATGTTTCTGACGGCGGAGATTGTGTTTTTCCTTTGTTTTTAAATTTCTAATCCGTTTCAGACCCGATACTTTTGTAAAACGGAGTAAAAAGACATTACAAGGGAAAGGAGCACACGTGGGGATCTCCCTGCAATGTCGCGTTACTATACAGCTTTCTGAATTCTTCCTTGCCACTTCTACACTCAGCGCCTGGCCGGGGGCCAGTTTGCAGGGCGGCCCTGGGAGTGGAGTGAGTAGCACTGGCAGAGAGCATCCAATCTGGTTTTGGAACTCTGGGCTTCAGTGAATCCTTTGGCCTCTGAAGCACGTGCACAGGAGAACCTGAATGTTCACGCTTCCTGGGAGGGGGCTGCTGATCCATCCCATCCTCTTTGGCCGCCCTGTTCGGCCACACAGGACGCTGGATACGTTACTCTACAGTGCTGTTTCAGACTGGATGTGTGTTCTTTTGACTCTAGGCACTATTGAGCTCTTCCTTCTCTTTTAAAATTTTTACTGTCGGGGTGCTTAAGTGGCGCAGTCGGTTAAATGTCTAATGTCAGCTCAGGGTATGATCTCGCGGTCTGTGAGTTCGAGCCCCGCGTCGGGCTCTTGCCGACAGCTCGGAGCCTGGAGCCTGCTTCCGATTCTGTGTCTCCCTCCCTCTCTGTCCCTCCCCCGCTCACACTGTCTTTGTCTCTCAAAAATGAATAAATGTTTAAAAAAATTTTTTTAATTGCTATTGTCATTTTAATAAGCGTCACTATAAAGGAAACTTAAAGGAAAAATAATTCATAAGCCCACAGTCTCTTCACGAGTACCATTACAATTTCCATGAGAGAAGTTCTCATATTAATCTCATGTTTGTATGTTTTCAATCATTGACCTCATGCTGTGTGTATAGTTGTCTTTTGCTTTCCAGTTGACGTGATATTAACGTTTTTCCTGTTGCTGTATGGTGTTTATATTTGCACTCTGAAATTTTTATTATTTGACCCCGCAAGAAGGCTTTTCATTTTATCTTAGTCGTTACTGTGGTTTTAGAGTCCTGCGTGGCACGGGCTTTGGAGTCCGTAGAATATCAGCTACTCTCCTTCCTAGCTATGTGGTGACCTTGAGCAAATTAATTTTGTGAGGCCACACTGTTAATCTGGAAATAAAGTTCTCCTCTCTTGCCCATGATCATCTTAATTTCTGCTGAACTTTCTTTCACTAGTTTGATTTTTTTTTTCCTTCTTGTTCTTGGGCTTTGTTGAGGTTGCCTGTTTCTCTCGTTCATAATCGGTTTTAGTCCTGACCTTCCCCGGTTTAGTTCGGTGGTAAGTCAGCTGGTATCGTTGTCCATATACGGCCAAGAAAGATCGTATTCCGTGTGGAAAACGATCCGCTGTGTCCAGTCTGGGTTCTTTAGAGCAATTAGATTAGAGCCCTCTCTGTGGTTTGGTGGGTAGGTGTGATTGTGTTTCCTTGTGGAACGCTCACTGCTGAATGATCCGTGTTCAGAGTCGAGCCAGTGAAGCCAGGCTTAGGGAGTATGTTTGGCAAGAACCTTCTTTCTGGTGGTAATTCCTCAGTCCCCAGAACAACTTCTTTCACCGTGTCTAAAGGACGTAGGAGGTTTGGCTCTAAAATTCTCTGGCTTGTGACAAGGGCACTCAGTCCCTCTGGACTTTTTTCTGATCTGTAAAATAAGGATGCTGTTATTATTTCAGAGGTGTTTTGCATGTGCACCAAGATAGTATCTGCGAAGGCGCTTACCAGGTTGTAAAGAACTCCCCGGACGGTGGCTGATTTCAGCTGCATTGAAAGTGCCGTCATTCTGGAACAGGGGCCGTGAGCACTGGAGCCGCCTCGGGAGGCTTGCGGGGGGGGGGGGGGGGGGGGGCGCCCGGGGGGGGGGGGGGGGGGGGAGGGACCGGGGGGGGGATGGCCACAGGTGGCAGAGGGCAGGGAACAAAGCCTGGGACATGTGCACCCTGGTGCTGTGCCACAGAGTGACGGGGTCCTGGGGTAGCAGGGGTGCCGTCGTTGAATGCCAGGACGTTTGCCCATCCGTCAGCTCTGCTTTCTTAAAATGTGCATCCCGGGAAGACTAAATGATTGACCACTCTGTTAGATGAGGCCGTTAGGGTCCCCGACGACGGAATTACCGGGGAGAGTAAGGGCTGTGAGACCCTGGAGAGGTCTTTGCTGGTGTAGCTGCACACACAGCACCCGCTCAAGTCAGTCCCTTGGTTTTCCACTCAGACGTGAGGTTGAACGCAAACCTTAGGAACTACTTTGCCGTGGCGTTTGGTGGGAGATGCTTTGCCTTGGTTCTTGGATTCCTGATTAACAGAAAGAAGCCTTTGTTCTTAATTTCTTCAGTTTATTATCATAAATAGTGTACCAGAACTACATTTTGTCCATGTACTTAAATCTGAAAACTTGCACTTAAAGCTGAAAACCCCTCGGAGGATGATGGCAGGCTCTACGTAGGCCTGAGCACCCGACGGTGGGAACCGCTTGTGTACTTGGCCGGAGTGTTTCGCAGATGGGGATGTTGTAAAGAACTTCTCGGTACTTCAGGTGCCCCATCTAGGAGGGCCGGGGACGGAAGCCCATGACCCGCCTGGTTTCCGGGTCCGGCTCTTCGCCACGCACCGTCTTCTGGGCACCTGGAGCACCGGTCCGTAGTGTAAAACAACTAGAAAAGGGCACCTTCCTTTTCCCCTCCTGTTTACGCTTCTCGTTGTGCTTATTTTTAGGAATGCTTCTTACTGCCAATGAAACCCCCAAGATGGGCATCTATTACATTCCGGTAAGTAATACAAATAGGAGTTACGGTAAAAATAGGACAAGCAAAGGTAGTTTATTTTTAAACTGGGTGTACTGAGGGCCTTCGGGTCTGCCTGCGGCTGCGTAAATTAAACACAGCGGGCTCACGGGTAGCTTCGCTTTGCTTCCTGGAGCCGGGAAAAGAATGCTTAACCATCGTTTTATGGGAAACTGCTTAATATCCCATTAAAGTAGACAGGAGTTAGTCTTTGTTCTTCAGATTTACATTTGGATTTTGTTTCCAAGTATTTTGGAATCATGAACTTTAAGCCGTTAGCGATCAGGAGGTCTGATTCTGAACCAACAGCCTGGTGCTCTTAAGTCGCGTCATTTCTCTTACAAACAAGTTACACCGAAGAAACCTGTCTCAGGTGGACCTGCTTGGTGCTGGCACACGGCCAGTCCTGGCCCTTTGTTCTTCCTTAAAGAATTCTTCTCTTGCATATGACGGAAGCTTCCCTAACTTTATGTTTCAGATTATAGTAAGAGACGGGGAAGAGGGTCCCCTACACAGAAAACAGCATAGTACAGAGCTGGCACTCAATCACTTTATGGCGACGAACAGCTCCGTTTCTGAGATTTGGGGAGAGGACGGGAGGGGTGAGGAGTGTGCCAGAGCAAAACTTTAGGGACGTGAATTCTGTAACTGCTGGCAGCCTCCATTTCGGAACGTTCTTCATATTTACCGTGGTTCTTTTGAAATAGCTTAACGGTGTATGTATTTCCCCCAAAAAAGTATTCTGGTGGATGTCAGCTTTTTGTGGTTTCAGGAAACCGGTAAGTTGTTGAAAGCACTTTGAGGTACTCTTGGTTGTTAGTGAAACAGGCCATTCCAGCAGCAAACTTGTCTAAGTTGTCCTTCGTTCCATTTTCCCTGGCCGCTCAGACGCCGCTTCTGTCTTCCTGTCAGTTTATCCCTCTTTCCTTGTCTTCGTGTGGTCAGGGAATACATTCATCGATTGCATCAACTGTGCGTCCGGCCCCGTCTAGACGCTGGCAGTGTCACGGTGTGAGGAGCGCTGTCCCCTCCCTCAAGCAGTCCCTTGGCAGGGAATGAAGAGAGGCAGTCCAGCGTGAGGGACGCCGTAACGGGACGAAGGAGGGCGCTCTGGGGCTCGGGAGGGGAGACGCACCACCCAGCCTGGGGCTGGGAGCCGACGGGGGGGCACAGAGGGTACTGAGAAACCTGCCCGCGGGGCGGACTTCCCAGGAGAGACCTGGGGAATGGTGACGTCCACGGGAAGGAGAGGGTGGGGTGCAGAGTGCGAGAGAGGTCTTGGAAGTGGAGGGAACGCTGTGCAGACATCAGGGAGAAAGTCCCCCATGTGGCCGAGCCACAGAGAGAGAGGGGTCGGGGTCAGGAGCCCGGGGGAGGGGCGTCTGGTAAGCCCGGTGGGCGTGTCGGCGGGGAGTCCTAGACAGGCGTTAAGTGGGGGAGTGATGGGATCCGATTTGCATCTGGGGAGGATTATCTTGGCTGCCTCTAGGACCGTGGCTCAGACAGGCTCTAATAAGATGACGCCATAGCCACGTGCAGGAGCGACGACGGTGCCCGCGTTACCTGGGCCGGGCTTCCCTTCTCAGGGGTCGCAGCCTTTTGGGTTCTGGGATCTGAGAGGAGTCTGAACGGGCAGGCGGTCATCTCAGAGGCTTGTTGTCCTCGCGTGGCCGCACGGCGTGTCTCGGAGGCGGCTGCTGACGAGGGCTTGTGTAGATCACAGGAGATGCCTTGCCTGGATCCCGCGTGACGTCGTCTTCCAGAGTGACAGAATACATCCGCTCAGCCCCTAAACCTTACTTGTCGTCCCGAGAGAGGTCCTCTTTGGGGTGCTTACTGTGCTTTGGCCTTTAGCACTTGCCCGGAAGGTGTTGATGTCCCGTATGCCAGAGGCATTTCCGTGTCAACCGTATGGAGACTCAACCGGTGGAGGGGGACAGAGGTCCAAGACGGAGGAGCATGGATGGCTGCATCAGGAGGCCTGCAGAAAGGACAAGGAGCTGCAGGCCGCAGAGCCCCTTAGTGCAGACACAGGAGGGGCGGTCCTGAGCGCTCGTGCAGGAAGACCACCTTCCCGGTCTGTGCGCCGCTGGGGGCGGTGGGGAAGAATTGGAAGATAGCGCGTAGCAGTTGACGGGACGTAGGGAGTCCGGAAGAGGGAAAAGCGAAGACGGCAGCCCTGTTTCTGCTTGGGTAAGGGTGTAGATGAGGAAAAGGTTGGGGGATATTAAAAATTATTCTCCCTTCGAGGGGGGCGCCCGGGTGGCTCAGTCAGTTTAGCGTCCGACTCTTGGTTCTGGCTCAGATCGTGATCCACGGTTCGTGAGTTCGAGCCCCCACGTCAGGCTGGGTACTGACAGTGCAGAGCCTGCTTGGGATTCTCTCTCTTTCCCTCTGCCCCTCCCTTGCTCATGTACGCGCGCTCTTTTCCTCTGTCTCTGAAAATAAACTTAAAATTATTTTCCCCTTGGTATCATGTTGTATGCTTTATAAAGTGATCTTTAAAAGGAACAGCACACCGTTTTTTTTTTATTAGACAATGAATGAATGTTTCTATTTATGCCAAGTGTTTTACAAAGTATAAGGAAGTAAAAACCACCCATTCTCTCTCTGTAATATTATAAACGTTGGTAGTATTGAGATGCAATAACTTTTAGTTACGATGCTGTCGGTGTGAAGTCCTATTTTATGTAAAAATCTGCATCCTGGTTTCTTGAATTCACTTCAGAAGTATTAATCCCAAGGCATTAAAATTACCTACAACATTTTTAGTTGTCTCCATTGTTTTTCCTTTTATTTTAATTGCAGTGTAGTTAACACACTGTTACATTAGTTTCAGGTGGACACTATAGTGATTCGGCACTTTTACACATGATACTCCGTGTTCATCACGAGCGTACCCTCAGTCCCCTTCACCTGTTTCACCCATCCCCCCTGCCCCTCTGGCCCCGTTGTCTCCACTGTTTTTCATTGCCTGGCCTGTGACATTGGTATCGTCTTAGAACTACAGGAGACCCATTATTCACTTCTCTGTACCTCATTCTTGGGGTGGGCTTTTCTCTTCCAAGTAACGGGGATTTTAATTAGCTTGAATGATAGGGGCCAGTACCAACGAGGGGGTGACAAACTGCCTGTTAGTCTCTCTTCTACAGCTTTTTAGTTTCAGCTTTGTAACGCAGGGTTAACAGAAGCCATGAAAAAGCCCACAGGGACCGTCCGCTCAGGGTGACCGCAGTGACAGCGGGTGCACGTCGTTCTTGCGCAGCTAAGCTCAGTGCTGGGACTTGTACTCGGCGCTCCTTGCCGACCTGCCTTTCTACCCCGCGCTGCCTGGTGTTTTACGGCGCCCTTGTCTTCACTCGGAAGATTCCGTCAGGGCAGGGAGAGAGCCCAGGGGTCTGAAAGCCTGCCATTTGTCATAAGATTTTATCAGATTTACCAAACTGATCTTTGGCACAATGGTTTGAGGCCTATAAAAGCGGGGAAGTGTGTTTTTAATATATGATTCATGCCAAATTTAGGAGGTTTGGATTGCGATTTGTATTCATATCTTATAATAAATCAGGTATGAAAGCTCTTTTCCCCCGCTTTGGGCCTGTACTAAAAAAAGGAAGGCAGGTTAATGTTCTTTTAGCTTGTTAAGTTTTGCGTTTCTATCTGATACCATCTTTCTTGAATACTTGAAATCTTTATAGATTAAATGTAATTCCCGGTGTATACGCCGTGCCACATACAGAGCCCCTCAAGCAACTAATCTTTTACGTCCAAGGTTCCTGCAGCTCCTTCCCCGTTTTCTTAGTATACCCCTTTCTTCCCTCTCAGAGGCCAGGAAGTATTATTTTGCTTGTTTGTTTGTTTGCATTTTAAATTCCAGGGTCTAATTCAACTGCAGCTCCCGAGACTAATGCCGGGAATAGTTTTTCAGGTTTGGTTTTCCCCTGAAATGGAATTTAATCTTAGGGTAGTTCTTTATAATTAAGCCTTTGGCCTCTGTGTAGACTCTAGAGGGAATCCGAGTCTCCTGTGGCACCCCTCCCGAAACCCAGCCAGTGTGGTTAATATTGTTTCTGTTGGAAATGACCCTGAGTTCCAAGCTCCCAGTGTGTTAGGAGCTCCTGAAACCCCTCACGCCTGAATAGTTGATTACTTGTAAGCTCGAGGATATATATATATATGGATGTGTCATCTTGAGGGAAAATGTAAGGGGAGGACACGTTATTATTTGTTTAGGAAGCTATTTGATTTAGAAGAATAAACGCCAAAAATGTAATTTTTAAAGCATGCAAATTGAAGCCACTATAAAGATTATATGCAGTATCACCGAACCCAGAAGTCAATATTGGCGCTTAGGTATTTTATTTTAAAACATTTCCTTAGGAAAAAAGATAACTCTATTGTTTTTATGGAAACGTTTTTACTATTTGTAAAAAATCGATCAAGCATTAAACATTTTTAGTTTCACTATTTACTTAACTTAAAATTGTGTTTTCAGTTTGGAAAGTATTTTGGAGCCCAGTTACCTGAAAATGTGGCAGAGCGAAAACACAAAGGACTATATTTAACCTGCATTAGCGCTTGTATTTTTGCTGGGAAATAGCGCTGGAACTTATCCAGCACAACGCATAAGCCCACAAAACTCTGTCTTTGCGAAGAGAGATAACGAGGTGTTAAGACTCATAAACGCTCAAGAGTACTTGCTTCACTTGAGTATAAACCACGCACGCACATCCTCACCAAGGCATGTAAAGCCCAAGGAAATGCAGACTTTTTCAGTAGCCGAACGTTGTGAAATGTAATAAAAGGCTCAGACTAAGGAAAGAACGTCTCTTCGCTTCGGCGAGTTGTCGCTCTCAGCTGCGCAAAGGTCTGTTGCAGGGCCAAGGGCTTCTGATGCCGTCCCTGGGTTCACTTGCTCCTGTCTTCGTAAGGGTTCGGTCGCTGGTTTGGGTCACACGTCCATGCGGTGGTCCTCAGAGACACAGTCAGGAAGTGCCACGTGGTTTGCGGGCGCGGTCAGGGGGGGTGCTTTGGAAACAACCCGTCGCCTCCGGAAGTCGGTTTTAGGAAGTGGCATGAAACATTTTGTAGTCGCCATATGGATACTTGGCATTTGGGCACACTTGGTCTGTAGCTCAAGAATTAAAAATGGGCGTAATTTTCTCATCAGTGTTTTCGTTCTCCAGGGGCTTTCGTGACCAAGACCAAAAAATTCAGTTGCAAATAATTTTGCCTGCTCTTGTCTGTGGCAAATTGGATTTTTAGCCTATTTCTGAACTCAGCCACTTTGTCAGACCGTTGTAGACGCATTTCCGGATACTTGTTCATCGCTACCTGGCTACTCTCAGATGCTACGGCAGCATCTTTCTTTAAGTCCAGTATTTCAAATATTACTGCTCTGGGGCGCTTTGGCATAATTTTCCAGAAGACTTTTAAGAGCATAGCCGTAGAGTGCTTTCTGACCATTAGTCCTTACCTCCGCCTCTTAAGAATGTAACAAATTTTTGTCAGCTATCCAGATTATAGATGAGTTATTTTACAACGGACCTGACCATGTCTGAAAAGTAAATGCCTAAAAGTCTTAGCCCTTTGCTCTTTTGCCTGTTAGTATCTTTATCATTTCCTGTGTGATAAAAGTAAACGGAGGAGACCGACCAGTGGTTCTGTTTATTCAGCAAGGATACATCTTGTATGTGCTTGGAACCAGGAATGTGTTGGTGAGTGAAACCACCTTCCTGTCCCGCCTTTGTGAGTTCACGATCTGGGGGAAGATGACGGTAAACAAATGTGTAGCCAAATGCTGTGAAGGAAAGGATTGGGGTGCGGTGACAGGCATATGCTCCGGGATGGGGGGTGGTCAAAGGATCAGACCGCAATTATCAGTCTCCATTTTACGTAAATATTTTATGTCTCCTTTTTTTTTTTTTTTTAAACACTTGTTTATTTTTGAGAGCAAGAGAGAGACAGAGTGTGAGCAGGGGGAGGGGCAAGGAGAGGGGGAGACACAGAATCCGAAGCAGGCTCCAGGCTCCGAGCCATCAGCACAGAGCTCAACGTGAGGCTTAAACTCACGAACCGCGAGATCGTGACCTGAGCCGAAGTCAGATGCTTAACCGACTGAGCCACCCAGGCGCCCCGTTATGTCTCCTTTCTCCTTTCTGTATAGATGTTCTCTTCCTGGTTTAATCTTAAAGTTTAGGGTTAAAGACTTGGTCTTCTTTTTGTCTCATGATCACAGCACGTATCTGCGGGCAAAATGGTGAATGACAGATCTGTGGCATGATCTCTAGAAACAAAGCGAACAGTAGAGTGAATCTGGGCCAACCGAGGAAGTGATGCATTTCCAGGAGAGCCAGCTGTACGAATAGGTGCCCTTGCTTCCTTAATATGTATATCACACACAGATCGCTTAACTTAATCTCTAAATAACACTTGGCACAGCTGACCAGTCGTCTTTGAAACACTACCTTGGCTTCTAGAACACCGTATTCTCTTGGTTTTCCCAGTCTTACTTGGTTGCTCCTTCTGTGTGCGGTCAGGGCTCGGGCCTTACCTCTCTCCTCCTGACCTCCAGATCTTAGCGTACCCGGGAGTTTAGTCCTTGTCGCTGCCGTTTACATTCTTTCCCAAGGAGCCCCTGTGTCCCTAGGCTTTCTATGACACCTGTGGGCTGATCACTTCCGAATTGCCATCTAAGTCTTTCCTTCTCGGAGCTATAGTTAAGTATCCACTAACCTACGTGGGTTCTCCACTTGGAGCCCTAACAGGCACATATATTTAATAGGCCCGCAGTGGGATTCTCGGTCCCAGCTCCCCACCCTCACCCCACACCTGCCAGGTGTTCCTGTTTCGGCAGAGGAATCACCATTCACCCAGTTACCGGGGCCCAGGGTGCAGGAGCCAGGAGCCATCCTTCTCCCCACCCCTTTCCACCCACGCTGCCTCCTCCACCTGTCTGCAGGCCACATCTACTCCGCTCCTGGTGGTTCAAATCCAGCCATTTCCCAGTGCTTCGGTTCCCGCGCTCTCATCTGGATTGCCAGGATGGCCTCTTCACTGCTCTTTTTTTCTTCTCTCTCTTGCAGTCTGTTTTCCATATAACAGCCCGAGTGATTTAAATGTAAAACTAAAGACAAAACAAACGTAAATTGGATGATAACACTCTGCCGCTTAACACCTTCCAAAGGCCTATCGCTTTGCTTGGCATAAGCCCCTTCATAACTTAAAATGACCTACACGCAGAAAACGGCGAAAAATCCAGAGTCTCCATTTTCTCTCACCCATCGGAGAATAGAGATCTCTATAACCCACTAATCCGTTTATGGAGGTCACCAAATCCCCAGCCGCTGTTGCCACCAAGGGGGAGTAACATAAATGAACCAAAACCGATACGTCAAGTTAGTAGACAGGAAAATTAAAATTAGAAAAACAGAGTTCTGCTGTACACCCCCCCCGAGCTTCACCTCTGGGGGCCAAGGGGAAAGCTGTGCCCGAACCTAAGCAGCCCACGTGAGGTGCACGTCTCAGGCGGTGGGGGTGTGCCTGGCCGTCAGGTGTATCCATTGCGCTTCTTTTAAATTTTTTTTTTTTTAACATTTATTTATTTTTGAGACAGAGAGAGACAGAGCATGAACAGGGAGGGTCAGAGAGAGGGAGACACAGAATCCGAAGCAGGCTCCGGGCTCCGAGCTGTCGGCACAGAGCCCGACGCGGGGCTCGAACTCACGGACCGCGAGATCATGACCCGAGCCGAAGTCGGCCGCTTAACCGACTGAGCCACCCAGGCGCCCCCCATTGCGCTTCTTGATGAGACCTCCGAAACTTAAAAGATCATTTCAGAAAAACGTGAAATCATGACTCTCACGTAGATGCCAGATAAATGTGTTAAATTTTTTACTTAGCCTGCTAATTAAATGAGGGAACCGGACCCAGTTATACCAGTTCAAAGGAGGAGTCTAAAAAAAGCACAGATCTACGTGGAATAGAGTTGCGTTGAATTGGGTGCGTGCAGATGGACACGGATCGGATTTGTCAGAGGTGTGGAGGGTTAATTGTCCAGGACAGAATTCACGCGCAGGTCTGGCATTTTGCATTGCTGCCAGTTACCTCCACTTACAGACTTGGAAGACAGATTCCATAAAATCGGAATCGCATCAGCTCGAAGGGGTTTGGCAAACTAAACACCAGCACCTGCTTTTGTAAATAGTTTTGTTGGAACACAGCACACCCATTGGTGTACGTGTTGTCCTTGGCAGCTTTCGGACTAAAATGGCAGAGCTGAGTAGTTGACACAGAGACCGTATGCCCCACAGGCCCTGTAATAATGTACCAGGCCCAGAAAAAGTCTGCTGGCCCCTGCTTTAGGCAATGCTATAGTTTTCCATGAACACATACTTTCCCGACACTTCTTTATCTACTTCAAATATTTATGTATGTCTTTCCTCCTCCTAATACAAAGCATGGGTTTCGGGGGCACATTTTGGCCTTTTCACTGCTACACTCCCAGCACCTAGAGGAGCGCCTGTTTGTTACACGGTAGGCATCCAGGTAGCACGCGGTGAAAAATGAATAAAACTAAGATGTGGGAGAGTAACCCGATGACTGTATTTGGAGAATCTTGGATAATGATTGTCGGCTTCCACAGTGGCTGGTTGGCAATGCTAATTTTTAGCTGTCCTACCAAATTCGAATTTTCCATTTGCCTTTTTCTGCTACCACTATTGAATGAAAAAAGTACAGAAAGAAGAACATGGCTTCTAAGTGCCAGAGTGTAATTTTTATACAGTAGGATAAGGATCAGTTCCTTTGCTCTGACAGTGCATTCTAACCAGCCAGATCAGAACGTCTTGGAGTGATGCAATCTTTGTATTTGGGAGTGCTGACAGATTTATAAAAGTAATACCTTGTCCAAAAGGTTTAATGGTGATGCTGGTAAGAGGATAAAGTCTTTCCTAGAAGAACACAAAAGGAAAATATGAAGGTAAGGGCATTTAGCTTTTGTGGGACCCTTTTTGAAATTTGTGCAGAAGTTGGCTTTTCATCTGGGTAAGGAAGACTTATCTGTTTGAAAGATTGGAAACGGTGCCTTTGTTTTTCTTCCTGTGCATGCCCGTGCTTTGAAGTAGGAGTTGGCTGAAAGTGCTATGCAGCCTCCTAAGACGTGGGTTTGAATCTGGACCACGATTGGTCCGGTGGATCCATTTCAGTTCCAAGCCAACACTGAAAGCCCTTTTGTGTCCACTGATTGGATATTTGGAAATTCCCCAGATGTGAGATCTGTCTGGCCACCTGGTGTATGGTGAAATGGCCTTGAATATACTGGTGTCCGAGTATAGTCCTCAAAGTGGCAAATCACATTTTCACCTAAAATGCTCATTCAAGGAGAGAGCTGTTAGACACAGTGACAGAAGTAGATTTTGTTAGAAATTCCTGTCTCAGAATGCCAGTAGCAACATATTCTCTTGGTTTAGGGAGGTAGTGCCAGATGCAGAGAACACCATCCCCCCGGGGAATTTGCTAGCATACAGAGGATGTACAAGACAGAACATAAACAAGCAGTTGCTGAATTGTTTCCTCCCTAAAGGAATTTTCAGCGTGCTGTAAAGGAAAAGGGAAGCTTTTGAAGCACAGAACACGACAGAAGGAAGGGAACTTGGGGGTCACCTAGTCCAACTCCTTAATTTATAGCTGAGGAATCAAGTTATTTGTTCAAGGTCAAATGACAAGGCGGTGGGCAGGGCTGGCTCTACAAGGCATGTCTTTGGTCCGAGTTACAGAGTGGAAAGACATCAGATTTTGTAATTAGTCTCACCTGACTGAATACCAGCTTCGTCACTTAAAAATGTGGTGACCTTGAGGGAGTTACTTACCCTGTCTGAGCCTTAGTTTCTGGAACTGCGGAAGGGGAATGAGGTAAGGCGGTCGTGTGGAATAGATTTATCACGTCATTCATCACAGTGCCAGGCACGTAACAGATGTCCAGTTGATGATGACTGTTACAGCTTTCCTACAGCAGCAGAATTCAAGGAGCCCAGTGGCAGAGAGCATCTGGCATTATGTGGCCTTCCTGTTGCTTTTGGAAGGAATGTGCTTTGAGCAAAACAGAGATATACTGAAACGTTTGCGACACAACCGTTAAGTACAGACGAGGAAGACGAGTTCAGAAATAGGGCTTGGTATTGTTCGGTCTGTTACAGATCATATAAAATGCAGGCTGAGAAAGAGCATTTGAATGCCATGAGTTTTGCTGCTGTTGAAACAAAGCAAGGGGTGCCTGGATGGCTCAGTCGGTTAAGGGTGCGACTTAGGCTCAGGTCATGATCTCACAGTTCGTGAGTTCGAGCCCCGAGCCGGGCTCTGTGCTGACAGCTCGGAGCCCGGAGCCTGCTTTGGATTCTGTGTCTCCCTCTCTCTCTGACCCTCCCCTGCTCACGCTCTGTCTCTGTCTCTCAAGAATGAATAAATGTTAAAACAGTGAAACAGAAAGCAGTGATGAAATCTGGTTGCTAAAATAAGAACTCTGATTTTTAAAAACAAGTCCATTCCCCTTCCATTTTATCATCAAAGCATGCTCTTTATAGAATATGGCAAATAGGGGCGCCTGGGTGGCTCAGTTGGTTGAGCGTCTGACTTCGGCTCAAGTCGTGATCTCACAGTTTGTGAGTTCAAGCCCCAGTGTTGGGCTTTGTGCTGCCGATAACGCGGAGCCTGCTTCGGATTCTGTCTCCCCTCTCTGCCCCTCCCCGACCCACTCTCAAAAATAAACAAACATTAAAAAAATTAAAAAACAAGAAAATGGCAAGTAAAGATAAGTAGAAAACTCAAACACCTTTCCACCACCCAAACACAAACACATTAACATTTTACTGTATTTTTCCCATTGTTTTAATCTGAAACATTGTTTCCGTGGTCTCATATCTTGCTTTCTCCCCACGTCCGTATAAACTCCTGGAGATGAGTAAAAAGTGGGTTTTGTGTGTGAATATAAGAAACAATGTAGAGCTATTTTTAAAAATGTTGAAATATCAGAAAAGTGAAAAGAACACTCATAGCCTCACTAGTCAGACATTCTTGCTAACATTTTGTTATATTTTCTTTGTATTTGGGAATATTTTAGTGGCCATCGATTAGGTTTATAGCACAGTCCTATAATTAAGTTCACTTAGCTTACATAAATATAAATGGAAGTCCTGTGAGGTGCGGAGGGCTAGTGTGATAGAGCACACGGTGTCACTTACGTGGCGGCTCATTCCGTGTGGTGGACGCATGTCCTGGACCGAACTGCACGGGGGAAGAGCCTTTTGTCAACTAAGAAAATTCAGTCCTAATCCCTAAGGGGTCCGCTGTGTGTGATCAGTTAGTTCCCTTCTGTGCACTGAGGAAGGTACTAGTTCTGTGTCATTCTTGGGAGAATAGAGAAAGTAGTGTGCTATTTTTCATGTCACGTGGTTGAGATGAACAACGCCGTTAGAAAAAGGCTGCTTGAATCTGTCATTTGCCGCAAAAGAGGTTTCCCCGGGTATCTCTCGCGGTGCTGCCACGCTGAGTGTGATCCTGATAATTGCAGGTACGGGGTTTGGGGCATGACACGGCCACCAGATGCAGGTCACGCATCGTATCTGCCCTGTTCCAACACTGAGAAGAATGTGCTCTTTCACTTACTGAAGGGTATCCCAGAGGGATTTTCAAATTTTTATTTCTGCTCGTACTCCGTTTAGTCTTTTTTTTTTTTTTTAATTTTTTTTTTAATGTTTTTTTATTTATTTTTGAGACACAGAGAGACAGAGCATGAACGGGGGAGGAGCAGAGAGAGAGGGAGACACAGAATCGGAAGCAGGCTCCAGGCTCTGAGCCATCAGCCCAGAGCCCGACGCGGGGCTCGAACTCACGGACCGTGAGATCGTGACCTGGGCTGAAGTCGGACGCTTAACCGACTGAGCCACCCAGGCGCCCCCGTACTCCGTTTAGTCTTACCTGCTTGATGTTAGAGCCTGATCTCCATATAAGAGGTTAAACCAATGAAATTGAACTTCAGAAATATTACCGTGCAGTGGATGGAGTGAGAGAAGGGAAAAGATTTTGAAAACACAGTTAGCAAGTTCAGGATGGGCAAGAGGGCTTAGCAGCAGCCTCAGTGGAAAAGAGATCTGGGAATTCTGTCCAGCCGTAAGTCCGAGGGGCGGGTGTTAAGAAGCAGAATGTTGGCCGTGACTCCACATGTGAATGGGGCAGAGGAGGACAAGGAGGTGCAACGAAGGGGTGATCTGGGGCCTCTTAATGTGGGAATGTTCATTGAGAAATCTTTTGCAGGCTGAGGGTCAGAGCAAGCTCAGAAGAGAGTCCAGGAATCGTGTTGTCATGCACATGCAGAGAAGGCGTGTTTTTAGGATGTAGGCAAAGAGGAAGATCATGGAAGAAAGGCACGTGTGTGAGGCAGAGGAAATGGTGGGGTGTCGGACTGCAGGAGAAAATGTCTATGACTCAGAGTATGGGAAGAGCTGTCGGAATGTGGGGGGAAGTGCAAAGAAGAAAACGACAAATTTGAAGGAAAAACACCGTTCTTTGTACACTGAGTTCAGTTTTCAGATCAAGATGCATGTTTTTTAGATGTCTTGATTCATAATAATGCAAATGGAACATATATTTAATTTTGTTCTCCAAGAAAAGCATTTTAAAGATAGAGCTAAGCCTTTAAGATCTAGAAGGGTAAGGTATCTTACGAAAAATAAAAGGCCTAATTTTATGGAGAAAAAAAGGTGAGGCACATATAGGTTAGTGGAAGGGTTAGATCCAAAGCGTGTGTATTTTCATTACCTTTTCCCGGCGAACAAAAGGAGAGGGATGCAGAACGGATGCCCCCTTTACTGGGGGGTGAGTTTCCTTTCCAACCCAAGTTTACGGCAAATCTGTCATAATTGAACTTCATCTTATGCACGGAATTGTTTTATAAGGCGTGGTATGCTGTCTGTAACTTTTCCGTTATATATTCGTGACTATGAAACGGGAAATAAAGACAAAAGTCAGGCAGCTGGCTAATAAGGTATTCTGTTCTAACACAGACAAGTTGTTTGCGTCTTTACGACGGGGAAGTGTGGGCTTCCTATTTTAATCTGAACACTTTCAGGCAGCAACATAGTATCTGAGGCATTTTCCCCGACAACGGAAACCCTCCAAATCATTTCCATTTTTGATGACAACTTATCTGGTCGTAAGAATGGCAGACCTGTGGGAAGCATTAACGTGCATCACTCGGGAAGTCCTCTTCCGAGCATCCCGTCACATTTGCAGAAGTTAATTGCAGTTCTGGTTGCGTTAAACGCATGTCATTTTCATGTGGACATACGTGATGTGCACGTGACATATGCTTTATTATGTTAATATGTCAGACGATGCTTAGTTTTGCTCATATAGTTACATGCCTGCATGCCCACTTTCTTGAAAATAGACGACAACTTCCTATTCAGGTGCTAGTGACTCAGCTTGAATCAGATATTGACCAAAAGGCTTGTCTCCTAGAGAGACAAGTTATGTCTCTTGGGGCTTACCACCTTGATCTCTTTGCCATACTTATTATTTTGGGCAGGGTAGAGTTGGAAGTAGATCTAGTGTGCCAGTGTCCTGTTGGTGTGGCCATGTAGGTGGTGGTGATGGGCTAGAGTGTCCACAAGCAGGGATTGGTTTTAGCTTCTGAGTGTGCCTGACTCTTTAAATCATATGTCACTTTCTTCAGTTAACATGCCCATTGCCTGCTCTGGTTTTTTGGTGTGTGTTCTGTTTTCTCCTTAAAAATAGAAGGCGAGCCGGGGCGCCTGGGCGGCTCAGTTGCTTAAGCGTCCATCTTTGGCCCAGCTCGTGATGCCACGGTTCGTGACTTCGAGCCACGCAGTGGACTTGCTGCTCTCAGCACAGAGCCCACTTGAGATCCTCTCACCCCCTCTCTCTGCCTCTCCCCTGCTCCCGCGCTTGTGCTCTCTCTTTGTCAAAAATAAGTAGTAAACATGTAAAAAAAAAAAAATACAAGGTAAGTTCTACAAATCGGCAAGAATTTTGGGCCGCATTCTTTTACATTCTGTTTGCTGACATGCACAGAAAACAGTAAGAAAGGTCTAGGACTCGCGCAGTCTTTACTTTGACTTCGTGTTCTCAGATCCCAAGAAAGTTGGTCCCCTGCTGCCACGTTCTCGGATGTAAGCTCCACAAGGGCAGGACTTCTGTTGTTACTTTTTGTTGTGGCTCTCGGGCCTAGAACAATGGCTGGTGCTTCACAGGCTCTCACCGAATACGTGCTGACCTGAAGGAATGAAAATTTGATTTTGAAAATTTGATTCTGGAAGAATTTCAAATATGCATAAAAGCAGAAGTATAGTGAACCCCCGTGTGCTTACCTCTTTGCTTCGGTATTTTCAGCTGTGGGGAGAAGTGGGGGTCGGATCGGTTTATGTTCCTAGCACTTCAGGCTGCTCCAGAAGGTAGTTGTTAAAAATTGTTAAACGGAGGGGTGCCTGGGTGGCTCAGTCGGTTCATCAGGTTATGATCTCAGTTTGTGGGTTCGAGCCCCGCATCGGGCTCTGTGCTGACAGCTCAGAGCCTGGAGGCTGCTTTAGATTCAGTCTCCCTCTCTCTCTGCCCCTCCCCTGCTTGCACTCTGTCTGTCTCTCAAAAATAAATAAAGCATTAAAAAAACATTCTTTTAAAATTGTTAAATGGAAATGAATAATTTGACCTTCACCTTGGCTCATATGTTTTATTAGGTTATGTATTTACCTGCGTGAAGAACGGAACATTATTGTTGGTTGGAGAGAAATCATGCGTAAATGATAGCGAGGCATACTGAAAGGAAGGTTCGGTCTGCCTATCCATGTTTCTTGCGCGTCTGCACATGGCCGTGTCATTCATTCATTCACTCATAATTGTACTTTTTAGAGCAGTTTTAAGTTCACAGCCAAATTGAGTTGAAAGGACAGAGAGTTCCCACACACTCCATACACACATTCACACACGATACACTCTCCTTCATTGTCAACATCCTGTAGCGGGGTGGTACACTTGTTACACTGGGTGAACCTGCGTTGACGTTACGTTACTGTCCAAAGTTGTTAGGGTTCACTCCTGGTATTGTTCGTTCTGTGTGTTTTGACAAATGTAAAATGACGCGTATCCACCATCATGTATCGTACCGTATAGTTTGCACTGCCCCCTCCCTCCCGAAAATCCCCTTGTGTTCCACCTTGTGTATCCCTCCCAATGGCTCTCGCAAAGCCCCTGGAAACCACTGAGCTTTTTACTGTCCACACAGTATTGTCTTTTCTAGAATGTCATAAAGCTGGAATCGTAGACTACGTAGCCTTTCCAGATTGGCTTTTTAAACTTAATACGCCTTCGATCCCTCCGTGTCTTTTTGTGGCTCAGTAGCTCATTTCTTTTTGTTGCTGAATTCTGTTCCGTTGTCTGGATGAACCACCATTGGTTTATTATTCCACCTGTTGAAGAGCTTCTTGTTGCCTCCAGTTTGGGCATTTATGAATAAAGCTGCTCTCGATATTTATATTGAGCATCTGACTCTAGATTTCGGCTCAGGTCTCACAGTTTGTGGGATCGAGCCCCACGTCGGGCTCTGTGCTGACAGCGTGGAGCCTGCTTGGGATTTTCTCTCGTGGGTGTGCGCACGCGCGCTCTCTCTCTCTCTCTCTCTCTCTCGCTCTCTCTCTCTCTGCCCCTCCCCCTCTGGTGCTGGCACACATACCTGTGTGTGCATGCTCTCTTTCTCTCTCTCTCTCTGTCTCTCAAATAAATAAAAATAAACGTAAAAAAAAAAAAAAAAAAAGAAATGTCAAATCAGATTGTCTTGAAATTCTTTCTCCCATGTGTAGGCGTTAAAACTCTGGAGCTTCAGGTATTATTGGGCTAAAGTGCTTCCTGGGAAGAAGTTTTGATCTTTTGGGTTTTTTTGATGCATCTCCGTGGAAAGGATCAAAGGTTGTAAGTGCATTAGGTTCTTGAATTTTCTGGAAGAAAAAAAAACTCTTTCCTCAAGGTCTTATCTCCGTCCATATCACAAATACCAGTCCGGGTGTTCCCTGAGGACCTCAATCCTGAATGACGAGCTGGGCTTCGGTTCCTTTGTAAAGACTGTCAGAGTCAGTTGGTGTTTCAGTTCGCTGTTGTAGGGGGCTTGCTAACCCTTCGTACCTGTATCTGCGCCTCAAGTCCTTTGAGGGGTGCTGTTTGCTTGTCTTAAAAAAAATGTCCTAATTAAAAAAACAAACGTAAAAATAGAGACTCTAGAAAGGAAAAGTTCTTCCCGATCACCCCTCCAAGTACCGTTATTCACAAGATGGGGTACAGCTCTTTGCGGGGTCAGGTCAGTTCTCTACCTTGCTCAGCTCCCAGGCCCTACACACGCAAGCATGCGTACTTGAGCAGAATTGGAATCTCATTATGCGTATTATTATGAAAGGTTTTTTTGTCCTTTAACAGTGTATCATTTTGATCAGCACGCAACTCAAACCCATTCTTTTTGATCGGTGCCTGGTATGTCATTTAGAGAGTGGTGGTGGTTTATTTACTTAGCTTCCTATTCGTGGATGTTTATTTATCTCATTTCTTTCAATTTTGTAAACCAGCACGGTTCAGTAGAACATTCTGCAATGATGGAAGTGTTCTAGAATGCTCGACCCACCATAGTAGCCACTACCCATATGGGGCTCTTGAGCATTTGAAATGTGCTTAGTGTGCCTGAGGAACTGGATTTAAAATTTTATTCCATTCTAATTAAACTAAATTTAAATAGCCACACGTGGCTAGCAGCTACTATATAGGACAGCATGGCTCTAAATGATTCCGGAGTCAAGTTAGGTCGTAACACCGTTTGCTTGGATCACATAACTTTGGCCTTCATAAACACAGCTTAATGGTATTTGATGTTTAACACTCCTATGACGTGTATTTTGTAAACCTCTTTTAAAGAAATATTGTTCAGTATTGGAGTCCCTTAAAGAAAGATCTCTTACTTGCTTCTTGAGTTTAGTTCCAGGAGAGAGTTTCTATTTCTAGACACGTCAGTATCAAGTAAATGGTATCTTTTTACTTTACCCTGGGTGTCTTTCTGGCTTGGTTGGCAGGGAACCCAGAGGGAAAATTTTGGTCAGCTAACGCGGGTCGTATGTTACCCTTGCCCACTCCCCTACCAGACTGCATAGCTTTCCATTCATTCTGAGCTTACAGATTTCATGGTGGATATGGTTTTTCTTATAAAGCCTCCTTCTTTTTACAGATAGATTTTACGTGAAGTTTTTAGATCAGTCCTGACTTCACTGAAAAAAAGCTTAATGCTGTGTACACGCTGCTTCCCTCTCACAGACTCCTCCCCCAGCATCGATCCTAATCAGGTCTTTAATAGTGTCATGTGTATCATGCCTGTTTATCACCTCGGTGGGAAATACAGATATTTGAACTCTGAAGTAGACGTTCTGCTTAGGGTTGTAGAAAGTTACTTAAATACGTAGCGTTTGGCCACACATTTTTCAATTATGAGTCCATTTTGGGTTCGTTTACCCTCTTTGTTCGCTCTGCCGGCATAATGCTCTCTGTGGGCTTTTTTGAAGGATGTATGGGAAATCTTACTTTGCTTGAATTTAAAATGTTTTCAGGATTTCCTACTTCCGTGTGTGGCACTGTGTAGGTAAACGGTAACTGCAAACGGGGGACAAAATGTTTTTTGATCCTCGTGGAATAGCGGTGTTGAGGCGTAGGACCTCGAGAAAAAGCGTACCTATCATTTTCAAACATTTCCTCTTCCTTCGTTTCTGCCAAGGTCCCATTTCTAGATATCTTAAAAATATTAATATACCGCCAGTCTTTACGTAGACTTCAGAATTACAAATTGGAGAGCATAAGAATGTGCAGAACAGTTATAAATAAATTCTTCTGCCTGCAAGGAAGTGGGATGGAACCAGGAAACTAGTGATGTGGTCACCAGGATAACACAGGACAGCCATCTGTGTGAGCCTTGGCGGGAATCGGGTGACAAAACAAGATCTGGGGGAGCGCGCACTGCCAGGTGTGTGATCAGAAAGATAAATACATTCTCATAGGATAGAACTGGCGTGGTGCCTTCAGCCCGTGGGGGTGTGTGTGTGTGTGTGTGTGTGTGTGTGCAGACCTAGCCGTCAAGGTTGAGCATTTTTAGCGTGGTTAGGAAATTGGGAGAGGCGGAGGCTGAAGTGGCCGACATTAACACTGCCTTGCAGGTATTGTCACTGCGGACCCTGGCTGTGAGCTCTAGGAAACTTGACCCGGGGTTTCAAGTGTCGTGTGATGGTAACCATGAAGTAGGGGCTGGGGTGCGAGGCCAGGCTCTCCAGGACAGAAGCAGTGGGAGGCCTTCAAAGAAACAGATGTTCCCTACTTAACTAGCAGTGGACTTCGAAGAAGTTTGGGACTGTAGGAAGATACTCTTCCTCTTGAGAATTTAGGGCCTTGTTGGCAATTTCACGGAAAGCAGAAGCAGAAGGCATTTTAGCATAAAGTAAGAGTTGCTTAGGTTTGCAACTTATAATGCAGTTTTGACTGCTTAAGAGAGAAAGTTAAGAGATTTGTGTTATTGAAGGGATTTCATGGTTTGGAATAAAGTGTTTGCTCTCTTAAATTGCAGTGGTTCGTTGAGTGTGATTCTGTTCCTAAATTTAGCAGAAATACTGGGTTTTCTCTAAGCTTCCATGTTCTAAATGCAGTCAGTGCGTGTCCAGTGGATATATGTGTCCGGTTTTCAAAAAAAAAAATGGTCACTTTGGTTTCCCAGAAGCTTTCTTGACATTCCGGCACCTCAAATAAACGTTGATGGTTTTAAAAACGAAGAGAGCGGACTGAGTTTGTGTGTCTGTGCACTTGGTGAAGTAAGGAGACAGGATCGTGTATCTGCAGGCACGGTCTTGTCATAGAAGTTCGCCGAAAGGTAATTTCATGATAACAGCTCCTTTTGAAAAGAACTGAAGTGTGTCCCTGTCTTCGGTTTTACTCATCTTTCCACTTGATTTGTGTATGGTGGTGCGGGAAGAAGGGGAGGGAGGGGGACAGGTACAGTATTACCTGCATCTTTCCGGTCTCTCCCTCTGTAGTCCCAGTAGCCCCTCTGGTTCGTGGGATCTGGTCCCCAGATGAACCCTTATCGGGCCCCCTTTCCTGTAAGCTCATTTTATAGCCCAAATCCAAAATACGAAGGAAAAAAAAAGTGTAAAACACATGAAACACATGTTACTATTACAAATAGTAACCATACAAAGCCAAATGCTTGCGGTCGAAATAGCTTTAAGAGTTGTTCTGGCACCGGCCAGCGGTGCATCCTCGTTGGCAGTGTTTGACCGAATCTGACTCTGAGAAACGGTCCGTAAGATGTGGAGACCTCTCCAGATCAGCTGGCCTGAACTCGGAACGGCAGGAGGAGCTCTTCTGGCTTAAGGGAAACTGAAGAGGCATAATAAGCTAGTGCAACGTGTGATCCTTAATTAGGCTTTTAAAAATAACAGCTTCTTGGAGACACAGTTCACAAGCCGTAAGTTATAACCCTTTTGAAGCGTACGATTTAGGAGTATTCAGTGTATTCCGAGTTGTGTAATAAGCACCACCGTCAAAGTGCACGTTGTAGCACACCAGAAGGAAGCCCCATACCGGTCACTCCCTGACCCCTGACCCCCGTCGCCACTCCCTGGCAGCCACTATTCTACTTCTGTTTCTCTGGATTTGCCTGGAGTGTGGACATTTCACAGAAAAGGAGTTCGAGAGTATGCGACCTTCTGTGTTTGGCTTCTTTCACTTAGCTTCATGTTTTCAGGGTTCATCCGGGTTGTATTATGGATCGGTGCTACGTTCCTTTTTAATTGCCGAATGACGTTCCCTCGTATGGGAATCTTGTTCGGGGATCTTCGTCTTGTTAATCCGCTCATCAGTCGATGGACGTTTGGGCTGCTTTCCCTTTTGAAGTAAATGTTGCCGCTCCTACACGTAATGCTGCTGTAAGCATTTCGTGTGGACGTGTACTTTTGGTTCTCCTGGGTGTGCATATTTAGGATTACGCTGGCTGGACCGTATGGCAGCTCCGTGCTTAACTGAAGAGGCCACGCTGTTTTCCACAGTGGCTGCGCCATTTTGCATTCCCACCAGCAGAATAGGAGGCTTCCAGTTTCTCCACGTCCTCAGCATTACTTGTTGCTTTCCATTTTCTTGAGTATTGCCATTCAAGTGAGTGATGTGATACCTTAATTTGGTTTTGATTAGCATTTCCCGATGACCAATGGTGTGGCACTTCTTTTCTTTTTCTTTTTTTTTTTTAAGTTTATTTATTTTTGAGACAGAGAGAGACAGGGCATGAACGAGGGAGGGTCAGAGAGAGAGGGAGACACAGAATCGGAAGCTGGCTCCAGGCTCTGAGCCATCAGCACAGAGCCCGACGCGGGGCACGAACCCACGGACCGCGAGATCGTGACCTGAGCCGAAGTCAGACGCTTAACCGACTGAGCCACCCAGGCGCCCCGTGGCACCTCTTTTCATTTGCTTTTGGCCGTCTTCAGATCTTTGGAGAAATTATTCAGATCCTTTGCCAAGTTTTTTTTTTTTTAATTTTTTAAATGTTTATTATTTATTTTTGAGAGAGAGAGCTCGAGCCAGCGAGCACAGGGGAGGGGCAGAGAGAGAGGGGGACCCAGCATTCGAAGCAGGCCAGCTGTCAGCACAGAACCCAGTGTGGGGCTCAAACTCGGGAACCGTGAGATCATGACCTGAGCCAAAGTCAGAGGCTTAACCGATGAACCACCCAGGCGCCCCTCCTTTGCCAAGTTAAGATAAATTACTTATCTTTTTATTGTTGAACTGTAAGACTTCTTTATCAATTCTGTCTTTCCTTTGTTTTCCTTTCTGGAGTGTAGAGATTCTTGTTTGTTTTATTCAGTGCTGTATCTACCATGAAGAGACAAATGTCTGATATAACTATTTGTGTAATAAACGAATGGTGATCTTAGGCGATCTATTCTTATTTAAGAATGAGGCACTAACATACCAATTGGAAGCTCTTTGTATGTGGTGGTCTTGTCTACTGTAGTTTTCATGCTGACTGTTGAGCTAATGACCGTAGGGTGATCTTTCACTCCCTGCAGAGAAGCATCCCCCAGTGTCTTTCTTTTTTTCTTTTTTTTAAAATTTACATCCAAGTTAGCTAGCATATACTGTAACAAAGATTTCGGGAGTAGATTCCTTAAGCCCCTTACCCATTTAGCCCATGCCCCCTCCACAACCCCTCCAGTAACCCTCTGTTACATGTATTCATCTTGTATTCCCTTGTATTCATCTGTTCTGTGCCTTAAAGTCCTCAGATGAGTGAAGTCACAGGATATTTGTCTTTCTCTGTTCTCTGACTAATTTCACTTAGCATAATACCCTCCGGTTCCATCCACGTAGTTGCAAATGGCAACATTTCATTCTTTTTGATTGCCGAGTCATACTCCATTGCATATATAGACCACATCTTCTTTATCCATTCATCGGTCAATGGACATTTGGGCTCTTTCCATACTTTGGCTGTTGTTGATCGTGCTGCTATAGACATTGGAGCATCCCCAGTTTCTTTATGGGAACATGGGGGGCTCAGGCTGGCAGCAGCACCACATCAGTGGCTTTTGGTTTTCTGGAAGATGAGAAAAGAGCTGAGGGTCCCACTGGTGGACATGCAGACTGCCGCCTAATGAAGTGATTTCAGCCCCACAGTCAAGTCAACACGCCTGCTGCCCTCTCTTGTGGAGCTGTCTCCGCTTCTCTCTCTCCAGAGAATCATCCTCTGGTCTCCTAAGGGCTGGTGGGAACGTAGGCGTTCGTCGCGTCCATCGCCTCCCCTCCATTCAGACCTAGTTTCCCAGATGAAGTCCTGGGTCTCAAGGACTCCAGGCAAGAATTTACTCCCCTTTTTCTGTTCTCTGCCTCTGTAGGCCCCCAGCATTTACCACGTTAAATCCCTCGACTGCTGCATTTTCTTCTTTTGTTCTTTTTGTCCTTGAAGGTTAATGCCTTTTTATATTGATGGACTGTGAATTTTAACTAAGCTTGGGAGGGAGAGGAGACAAAAGCATGTCGTTATTAACAAATCCCGGTTGTTGTCACTATCGGTCTTAATTTTGTATTTAAATATTTGCTTGGGGTATCCCGTCTCCCCCAGCCGTTGGGTGTGACAGGCATTCCATATCATGCTTGTCTGTACTCCCAGAGCCTCTCATACAGAGACTGACTGTCGGTTTGGTTGGCTAATAGTGAGCAGACTGCGGCATGAGCAATGTGACGTATTTGTTCCGCCCGGCCTTATTCTCTTCTCATTTCCTTCCAGTGTCCAAACTGCTTTTTCAAAAACTAACTCAAAATGCAAATCATGGCAGGTAATAATTTTTCTCCTTTTGGAAATCAACCTTTTAAAATGTTGAAATTCAACTGCTCCTTTGCTCATCTGATTTTTAGGAAGGAGAGGACAAAGCACTATGAGTACCTGTAAGTGACTCATAATCACTCACGCAAATGCATGTAAACTTGGGTATGCAATTAGGCAGCTCATTATGTTGCAAATGCAATTACATGCTTAAATGCATGGCCACTCCCTCGGCTCACCCAGCTGTCTCTCTGGTTTTGGGCTTACCGTCGGTTATTATTAAGCCCCAGCTGTCAGAATTTGAAAATACATGCTGGTGCCGGTGGTGCCTTTCAACCAGTAATGCAGGAAAAGTTGGAAAGGAAATTTTCCTTTAAGTGTACGTTTTGAATAGTCGGTCTTAGTTGGCAAAATCCCATTCTGCCCCTAGAGATTCAGGCTATGCAGCTCGAAAAATTAACCATCATAATATTATTTATTTATTTATTTATCATTTTATCTATAGTACAGCATACCTCTGTTTTCTCTGATCCACGGTTCTGCGGTCCATGAACCCCTGAAAATTTTTTTATAATTCATTGGTGGGAAAACCTGACTTGGCTTGCTTCATCGAGACTCAAACCTGCCATGTAATGATGAGGCTTTTTTTTTTTTTTATCCCATATCACTGGTATGAATAGGTATGGATTTTGCTGCAGAGATAGCAATGTGTCTGAATATGGACCGTTGACCCAGACCTCACCAAAGATTTTATATAATATACGGTATGCGTACCACATTACCTTTTTCAAATGCACAAAAAATCTGAACTTCAAGTTCTTTCTGGACCCAGTAGTTTCTGATAAAGAGTGACGGCCTCATAACAGATTTCTGGTTAAATGCGACTTAAAATTCTTAAAGGGGGATGAAGAAACTCTCTGTTTGCTAAAGTGATTGTTATTTTTGCTGTTCTTGATACGATTTTCATCATTGCTCTAGTTCCAGAAACTGCTATTTATATCTACTTTAGAATGTCCTGAAAACAATTCTCTGACAGAATCTTCTAATAGATAATTTACTTTTGGTTGTTAGGCAGTAAAATTGTTGTGTATTCACACTCTCCATTGTTGCTTGTAAGTGTAGTGCTTATCTATTCGGTGGTGTCATTATAAAATAGAGTTTAAATTGAGGTTCAAGGATTAAAGTAGTATAAGGTCACTAAAAGGTAAACCGATAATTCTAACTAGGCATCTTTTATATAATGCGTAAAATATATATTAATTTTGGTAGCATTGAATTTAAAATATTGCACACGTTAGTTAAGTTTTACTGGACATGTAATAACCTCTTCGAATTTTTCAAGGCCTAGCTCAGAGGGCTTCTTAAAAGCTATCTTCAGTTCCTGCCTCAGTAAAGGAAGGGCTCCCCAACACCATTTGAAAATCGCTCTGCTGTGATGCCAATCACATTTATATGTTGTATTTCATTGGTTTCCAAACTCGTTTTACTTATATTTGACATTTGGCACTTGACCTTTGGTAAATGCTCACTTAACCTTTTGAATGAATGATTGAGGCTGAGGAAATTGAGAATCACCTAGTCCTTCCACATAAGTATTGTTATGTGTGAAACTCCTTTCCTGTGGGGTTTTATTTCGCTCCCTGATTGTTGTTTCTGTTTTTTAATTTTTGAATTATTTTTGGCAGAGTGAGCAGGGAAGGCGCAGAAAGTGAGTGGGAGGATGAAGGATCGTAGCGGGCTCTGTGCTGACAGGGGAGAAGCTGACGGGGGGCTCAGACTCAGGAACTGTGAGATCATGACCTGGGCCAAAGCCAGACACTTAACTGACGGAGCCACCCAAGTGCCCTGCTACCTGTTTTTATGGACTGGAACATAATAAGCATGGAACTCAGTAAATATGTGATGAATGAAAAATGAATTAAGATCTGCCCTGACATTTATTGGAGCTAGTTTTATTCTCTTAACAATATACTTAAGTCATTTTTCCATGTGATGTGATGCTCTCTTATACTATCATGATTCTTTTTCCAGTTATCATTAAAAGATACCCTACTTCACGCTATGCTGCAGTGCATTCTGAGAATTCTGGAACAGAATATTTTTAAAAATCAACTGTTTGTGCTGGGGTGCATCCTGTACTTCTGTGTGTGCTAATGTCAGTTGAAGTCTCCCAGCTTATAAGCCCGTTTTGGTTCAGAGTTATTTACTGTCTGTGGTATAGTTCTCCCAAGTAGAGTAATTAAGAATTTTCTCAGTTGCTAAAGGTTTTTTTAAATCATTAGAAATTCAAGACACTAATTTCAGGGAAAAACGATCAACGAGATACGACCTCACACCTGTCAGAATGGCTGAACTGAACAACACAGGGAACAACAGGTGTTGGCGAGGATGTGGAGAAGGGGGACCCCTCGTGCACTGTCGGTGGCAGTGGAAACTGGTGCAGCCGTACGGGACAACGCTGGAGTCTCCCCCGAAAGTTGAAAGTAAAACTACCCTATGATGCAGCAATTGCACCACTAGGTATTTACCCAAATGATACGAAAATACCGAATTGAAGGGACACGCGCACCCCAATGTTTCTCGCAGCGTTATCTACAAGAACTAAATTATGGAGAGAGCCTCAATGTCCAGCACCCAATGAATGGATAAGGAACACGTATCTATACACAACGGAGTATTACTCAGTCATAAGGAAAGAATGAAATCTTGCCATTTGCAACCACGTGGATGAACTAAAGTGTATTATGCTAAACGAGATAAGTCAGAGAAAGACAAATATATGATTTCACTCATGCGGAATTTAGGAAACGAAACAGACGAACGTGGGGTGGGGGGCAGAAGAGAGACACCATAAAAGAGAACAGACTGAGGGTTGTTGGAGGGTGGGAGTGGGGGATGGGCTAGATGGGTGATGGGCCTTAGGGAGGGCACTTACGATGGCACCGAGCGTTAAGTGTAAGCGATGAATCACTAAATTCTCTTCCTAAAACTAATATTACAGTAGATGTTAACTAATTGGAACTTAAATATAAAACTTGAAATAAACATAAAAGAATTTCAAATTTAACTGCCGTTATCAGTTATTTTCTTACCATTTGACGGTAGGAAGATGATGAGATTAGTTGTGCTCAGTAGCTTTGTAAGTAGATGGAAAAAATGATGAGATTTATACTGACCTACTAGTTTGGCTCTTTGTCTCTAATAATAGGAATAATACTCTGTTGTTGTTATTTTAACTGTCCTTAATCTGTTAAAAACCACCCCTTTAGAAAACTCTCAATCTTCATTTCTGCCCCAACCCAGCTTTGGGATGCGTGTGACACAGTGATTTTTCGTAAGCAGGGTGTTGGGAGGGCCCTCTTCTGTCAACTCCATAAGAATTTTAATAATCCATTCTCTTTTCTCCCCACTCTGTCATTTTTGTCCACTACCCGAATATATGAGAACTTTGAATTTTAATGTTTATTTTTGAGAGAGAGTGTGAGCAGGGGAGGAGCAGAGAGGGAGACCCAGAATCCGAAACAGGCTCCAGAGTCTGAGCCGTCAGCACAGAGCCCGACGCAGGTGTCGAATTCATAAACCATGAGATCATAGACCTGAGCCGAAGTCGGAGCTTAACGGACTGAGCCACCCAGGCGCCCCACGAGAACTTTGAATTTTAAAATTGAGCTTATATAAGTAACGTCTTAAAGGAAGTTCGTAGTCGTAGAGACAGATGATCTTGGGCACGTAGCGTGTGTTTTCACGTACTTTAAAATCAGTTCTTGCTCACGTGGATGAGAGCAAGCAGGTACTTGGCTGCATTGGAGTTGAGGCCTTCCCAGGGCATGTTGATCAAGATTGTTTCCCATTCAAGAGGACCACATGTTTCTGTTTAGATTCATTGATAAGATGGTCATTAAAGTTGCTGAGGGACCCACAGTGTCCCTTAATAGTAGCTCACAGAGTCCCTTTCCGGTTCTCTGCTGTATTGACTTGTGACTTTAGGAGATTCTTACAAATTCAAAGTAGGAGTTCATTAACAGATAACAGAAGTTCAAAATAGAACAGTCTTCACCAGCTTTCTGAAACAAAACTCTTGAGGTGCATAAAAATGTAGGTAAGCAAGCAATAATCCGCTGTGGCGGAAGTACAGAATATAGCAGTCTAGCGACAGTACAGAAAACCTAGAAGTTTTGATACATAGAGTAGTAATAGGACACCAGTGGTTAAAAAGGAAGCTTTCTTCAAGTTGGAAAGCCTGAAATGTAGGAAGCGAATGAATATATTTTTAAGGATTAATTGAAGGCTTAACATATTTTGAGTGAAAGCAAGGACTTTTTACATATTAATTAATATTGTGGTCATTATGGGTACCCCAGAGAGTTGTGCATATGGTTAAGTCCTCCAAAAGCCAACTGCTGCTTTTACAAACTAATGGTAGACCTTTGAGGAGAGCTGTGATTTAGGTAGACCTGCAGTTTAATGCCAGTTAAATCATTAATTTCAACTTTGTTATGGTTGTTCTGATGGTTTTGTTTTTTTTTTTTCCTGAAGAGGAACTAGGGAAATGTGATTAATAAAATCAACCCACCCGATTAAATTTTGTTTTTGATGGAAATATTTCCTCCTGTAAAATTTAATGGCCACGAATTTGATTGCAGAGTTTATTTACCGTAACCAGATCTGTCCCCTGAGAGGCCGTTTAGAACAATTCCATCAGAATCCAGTTAACTAATCAAGATGAATGTCGTGGAACATTATAAAAAAGGACTTTTGTGAAAATAAGTTCAGATCTGGGATGATATTTTGATACTCCTGCCCTTCACCACCCTCCCTCCAGAAGAGTCGGTTAGCACAGTATAATCTTACTGTCTTTGAAGCCCATGTTTATCACTGATTGAAGGTTTTTAAAGGTGAAACTGCTTTATTATGAGGTTATTTGGTAACCATCGCCCCCTCGCATAGGAGGCAAAATAGTCTGACTTTCACCAAAAAGTGTTCTCATATCCAGTAGTTTTATGGAGAAGTATTTGAGTGTTTTTTTCTTTTTTCCTGAATGAGGAAAATTAAACAATTTAAAAAATACTCGTGCCAAACAGGACCCTTTAAGTCTTTTTTCTTTTTAATTTTTTTACATGTTTATTTATAATTAAGAGAGAGAAAGAGACAGAGTGCAAGGGGGGGAGGGACAGAGAGAGAGGGAGACAGAATCCAAAGCAGCTCCAGGCTCTGAGCCGTCAGCACCGAGCCCGACGCGGGGCTTGAGCTCACGAGCTGTGAGATCATGATCTGAGCCGAAGTCAGATGCTTAACCGACTGAGCCACCCAGGCGCCCCAGGACCCTTTACGTCTCAGTACTTTGTGCACGTGGAATTCACGAACACATTCATATACGATGTAAGAATAGATGTATTTGTGAAATATGTATTGAAAACAGTACTACTTGGCAGGCAGTATTCTAGGTACTCGAAATTCAGCATTTAGAACAGATGAAGTTCCTACCCTCCCAAGAGGACCGTGTCTTGGGGATCATATTCTGGAAAAGCGACCATAGGGTGCATTCTTTCTGTCTAAAAGAAGAGAGAAGTTTCCCGTCTTAGGTTCTACTCCAGCAGATGGCAGAGCTTTCGCTTTATGCGTTTGCTTTATGAATGATGGGACGCACATACCCTGGAGCGTAAGTGCCCAAGCTCTCTCTTGAAGGGGCTCACGATTTTCCCAGCTTACTCAGGAGTTCGCTCCCACCTGAAGTCCCTCTGTACGTGCTTTTCGGGGTCCCAGCCTGCCGTTTATTGCAGCCCCCACCTGTCTTCCCCGCGGACTCCGTGCGATCTCAGTCTGTTGCTTTACACGACTGAATGTTGTGTGTGTGTGTTCCGCTAGATTTTCTGCTCCAGCCAGATTCGATAAACTCTTCGGTTTTAGCACAGTGCTTTCTATGTAGTAGCGTTTATCATCGACATTTGTTGACTTCGAGCTACTGTCCTAAAATTGTTGAAAATCATAGCAGTTTCTTTAAAAAGTGTCCTGCATTGAATTGTTTTTAATGCCTTGCATTTCTTGAAGGTTTTATCTTTTAGGGTTAGAGTCAAACCACTCAGAGCATCAAAACCTTTTTTTTTTTTTTTAATTGCATAGATTATGCCAATATGAAACTTGTTGATAGGACTCCTTTTATGCCCATTAAACATTATTTTTCATGTTGATGAGCGCCATAGCCTTTGGGGCTTGGGGGGATCACCCTTTCTAATCGAGCACGATGACACTATGCCAGTGTGGCCGTATCTAACATTTACTATTTTGTTGAGTGCAGATGGTATTAGGCGCCGTTGTTCCTTGTTACGAGTCTCTTCCACCTTCCCTTCTCCAGAAAGTTTAAGCTAGGTTTCATCATTTCCATTATGATTTCTGTTTTTCTCCTGTTGAGTTGCTAGCTATCAAAATACACAGGGAAGTAGTCACGGGAAGTTCCATTGTGTCAGCCCAGGGTCGTTCTTCTGAAAGCCTGTCGTTCAGCGGACCCTTTCAATAGCATAGCCTTCCCGCTGCGTAGCATTGTTTCATTTGGGATAAGCCTTGACCTCGGCGGGTGAGGCTTCGTGCTGGGAAAGATCTGGATCAACAGCAAAAAAGTAAAGGGCAGTCACATTTTATGGAAGCAGTTGGATTACAACTATGAATCATGAACTATTCATATTGTATTAGTGGGTTATAAATTGTATTCAACTTTTATTCCTCAGCCTATCATTGGGATTAACTTGTGGGTCCTGGTGACCCATTTTAGGTTAAAGTCTAAAGGATTCTATATAGAGAATTTTAATTTTTAATGAATTAAATGAAGTGGACCACACAAGAGCAAATATAATTATCAAGTAATTAGTTGAAAACCTCTGAAAAGAAGATGATTTGCGGGGTGCCTGGGTGGCTCGGTCGGTTAAGCGTCTGACTTCAGCCCAGGTCACGATCCCACGGTTCCCGGGTTCGAGCCCCATGTCAGGCTCTGTGCTGACAGTGTGGAGTCTGCTTGGGATTCTCTCTCTCTCTCTCTCCCTCTCTCTCTCTCTCTCTGCCCCTCCTCCACTTGTGCTCTCTGTCTCTCTCTCAAAATAAATAGGCTTTAAAAAAAAAGAAAGGTGATTCTCATTTTAGACTTTTGTCTTCATGAGAGGTGGACTTAAAAAAAATCTCTTATGCCAAATATGCTTTTGTAGATTCTAGCCCTCTTTTGAATGAAAGAGATGATAAATGGATGGATATTATTTTAAGTACCTGCATTATTTATTTGTATTTTGATAGTGCTAATGTAAGAACGTTCATTAATATCTTTGCATCCCAGGGGCGCCTGGGTGGCTCAGTCAGTTGGGCGTCCAACTTCAGCTCAGGTCATGATCTCGCGGTCCGTGGGTTCGAGCCCTGCGTCAGGCTCTGTGCCGACAGCTCAGAGCCTGGAACCTGCTTCGGATTCTGTGTCTGCCTCTCTCTCTGCCCCTCCCCTGCTCAAGCTCTGTCTCTGTCTCTCTCAAAAATAAATAAACATTAAAAAAAAAAATTTTTTTTAATATCTTTGCATCCCAGACTGAAATTTTTCCCTCACAAGCCTAAATTTTTCCTACTTTATTCCCTTCCAGTATATACTTGTTGATTATGCATATTGTAATTAGTTTCCAACACTTCTGATACAAACAAGGATTTTTAAATTTAAGAAAATCTGGTTGTAAAGTAAGTCACCGTTAGTTGATGTGGCGAGAATGTACATTTGCTAACCTTTTAATCAACACCGGTAGGTTTTGGGCCCTGCTCCCAGGTGGTGCTCCTTCCTGGACAACTTGACAGAAGAACTAGAAGAGAATCCAGAAAGCACAGTTTACGATGATTACAAATTTGTCACCAAGAAAGACCTTGAAAATTTAGGTAAAAAAAAAAAAATTATGATAAAATGTTTATAAAATTGTTGGGGAGGGGGAGTTTTGAACATTGGGGGCAGTAGAGTCACGTTTTATCTGATTCTCTGCATCTTCTTTTTCTGCCAAAGCAGGTATAACAGTCTACGTACATTGTCAAGTTGGTAATCTCTGCTTAGGACAGATTCAGATAATTCAACCTCCCCAACCTTTTTTGTATCTTAAGTGAGGAGTAACTTTCTTGAGCACACTAGCTATGTATAGAAAAATGTCAAGAAAGCAGTGATACATTTTTTTTAGTATTGCTTTGAGTAAAAGGTTTTGAAAATATCGCAGAGACTGCACGTAAATGATTTCTGGCTCCCTTTAAGCTTATAGAAGACCTCATCCAAAACTTAGAAACCCGATTGAATCCTCAGATATGTAGAACCTTAATACTTTAGGCTTGAGGGTCACAGACAAGAAATGCCTTTTATCAGTGGTAGCCAGCACTCGTAGGGCTTATCATGTGCCGGGTAATATTCTGCACGTTCACATACAGCTCTTAATCCTCGCCGCTCCGTGGAGTGGCTACGGTTATGACACCATTTTGTAGACGAGGAAACTGAGGCCCAAGAAGGTGAAACGAACTTGCCAAAGACCCCAGTGATCGTGAACGTGAGGGTTTGGCTTTACACCTGGAGCACGTGCTTTTCACCTCAACCATACCGCCCCTCAGGGGAATGCGTGTTGCTCAGATGACTGGTACTACCCTGTAGGATAAGGAGAGCAGATCGTGCTGATCGAGTCGTGTCGTTGGAGAGAGGCCGCGAAAGAAATTTGCATGGAGAGCGGGCAAACTCAGAGGACCCATTCTTTACGAATCCAGGCAACTTAGCTGTCTGTGGAACAGATGGGCGTACAGCCGCAGTTAAACGTTAAGAGAAGATAGAGTTGTGGCATAAACAAACAGAGAAGTTATTAAACCTTATTTTTAAGCTGTATTTGTTTTTTAATTAGCTCTAGCAGAAGGGCAGAGGGAGGGAGGGAGGGAGAGAGAATCTCAAGCAGGCTCCGAACTCAGTGTAGAGCTTGATACAGGACTGGATCCCACAACCCTGGGATCATGACCTGAGCCAAGATCAAGAGTCCGACGCTTAAGCAACTGAGCCACCGAGGAGTCCCTTAAGGTGTATTTCATAGCACAACTAATCCAGGCAGAACTCATTTTCTGCCAGTTCTCACCAAAGTAACTCTTTAAATGTTAATGTTTAAAGAGGAAAGACTTGTAGTCAGCTTTTTAAAAATGATCCCTGAATGAAATATGGTGAAATAAGATTTTCCTGCTTCTGGGCCTTCCTAAGCATTTTCAGGGTAATTTTTATACTTGTGTCTGTCACACTCACCTCCATTCTTAACATGAGAGGGGAAAAGTCATTGTTGTTTTGCAGGGTTTTAAAAAGACTGTGTTTAGTTCATCTTGGGTGCTTGTTTAGTCTCTCTTACTGTGTTTACTTTGGGTGAGGAAGGCAGTTATAAAGCATGGTATTTCCCAAAACATGTTTCATGGAATATTGTGCCAGAATGCTGGACAGAACGCACGGTGACTAACACCGTGGGCATCGGAGGAAGGCTGACGGGTACACATCCCCCTCTTCTGCTTCATATCCGAGGGACTTGGCCAGCTTGTTTAACCCTGTTAAGCTTTGGTTTTCTCATCTATAAAATGAGAATAATGGAAAGAACATGCCCTTTCTACGTTATCATTGTGATAGTGTGCTTTGTGTTTGGAAATTATGGAAGATAATGCCCCCCGACCCCACCACCACTGCTCCTTCCTGGCACAATGAAAGTTGGCAAGTTACTGTTGATGCCAGGAGTATTTTTTAAATTAAACTGATCCATGGAATCCAAAAATCTGAGAACCATTAGTATTAAGGATCTTTCTTTAGCAGTCTTTCATAGTTCACAAAGACTTTTTGTCACCTTTATGTTTAATACGACATTTAAAATAAGTAAGAGTGACACTGCTTAGAATGGACTAGATTTTCTCCATAGTTTTTGAAAATTGGTGGTTCTGGTCTCCAGAGTAAAATCTTCTGATAATCAATCAGAAGTGAAATTTTACTATAATCCAAGAAAACCTGTTTATTTTTCATCAAGATTTCATAAGGACCTGGGGCACCTGGGTGGCTCGAGTCCGTGAAGCGTCAGACTTTGACTCAGGTCATATTCTTATGGTTCATGAGTTCGAGCCCCACATCGGGCTCTGTGCTGACCGCTCGGAGCCTGAAGCCTGCTTCAGATTCTGTCTCTCTTTCTGTCTCTCTCTCTGCCCCTCCTCTGCTCTCACTCTGTATCTCTCTCTCAAAAAAAAAAAAAAGAGTAAACATAAAAAAAAAAAATGGAAAAAAAAAAAAGATTTCATAATGACCTGCCCTCTTGTGATTAACTCTTTCCAGGGCTCACACATCTAATTGGGTCACCATTTCTCCGGGCATATATGCATGGATTTTTCATGGATATAAGACTCTATCACAAGGTAAATAGAAAACTGCCCTGATTTTATGTGATTAATGAGCCATTTCTTTTCTATTTACTTGCATTTTGCAAAACATACTTGATTTGTAAGACAATCTGTCAGCATAATAGTCATGGTGTATATGAAACATGCTCTTAAATATGACTTTTATTTGTGAACTTTTTTTTCCACTCTGAAAAGGTGAAATTGATGGTAAATCCATTTGCTTATGAAGAATACAGGAAAGATAAGATCCGACAGAAGATAGAAGAAACACGTGCACAGAGAGTCCAGTTAAAGGTAGATATTGTGCTCACTGTTGAGTTTACCAGGGGAAAGTACTTAATTTTCATTTTGTGTGTTACTCCAAAACAACCTGCCATCCGTTTCTTTGTCTTCCCATTTTTAGTTTACATCTGTTGCTAATAGTTTTGGTGTATCTTACTGGTCATGAGGGTGGACACTCTTTACAGGTTGATCGTAATGGATTCTGTGGTCGTGACGTTGTGGGAAAGGATGCCGGAGGGACTGATAGGGGCGGCCCTTCTAAGAAAATGTGATGGAGTTTTCGGATGAGTTTTCAGTGTTTAGGGTGTCGAGGCTTCGATAATTCCCATTTCTGACATTTGGCAGTACCCTAGCTGTCTGCTTGGATCAGGGCCATCAGACTATGTCACATCAGGCCACCTAGTTACATTAATAGAATTCAACGTAAAGAATTGTCAGCCAGGTGTTAGAGAACTGAGGCATCTTGATACTGATATGGAATAAGGATATTGATAAGAGAGGCAGTGGCTGCAGGAAGCAGGTAGCACGGCTGGGGGGGGGGGGGGGCGGGGAGCACCAGGAAGGAGGCAGGCCCTGAGGAGCTGGGCTGCTGAGGCTACCGCTGGGACCCGGGCTTCCCAGGAGGGCTGCAGCCGGGGCTGGCATCCTGGGGGGTGGTCAGAAAACCACAAACTGGAACCCCAGGCTGTGCTGACCATCTGTTTGCTGCCAGGGGGAAGAACTTTTAACTTTCGATGTTGGCCCAGCAGCCAGCAGGCAGGGACGCTGAGGCCCTCTGCTTCCCATTCTCTCTATTGCCCCGCTCGTTTGTAGCTGAACATTGGTGATAAATGAACACACAGATGCATGCATGTGTACAAATACGTACATTTGCATAAACACACACGTATGTACACACACTCAGTACTAAAGACGCGTGCATACGTACATACACATACGGGTGCATAAACACACATATTTGCACACAGTACTAAAGATGTACATACGTACATATACATGCATGTGCAAAACACGTATGTACACACACTGAGTACTAAAGGCACATGCACGTGTACATTTACATACGTGTGCACAAACACACACGTGTACACAGTACCAAAGACACATGCATGCGTACATATGCATAAACACACATATGTACACACACTCAGTACTAAAGGCTAGTCGCTGGTATTTCCTTTTTCCAGATTACTTGTTTTTTGGGAGTGTCAGATGTGTGTGTGGGGGCAAGGGGGAGGCTGGGACATGGAGCACTCTTGTCCCCTTCTTTGCATTACTTGTCCAAGTTGTATTTTACAGGGGACATAAGCACTAAGTGGGGAACAATAAAGAGCTCGCAGCTTTGTCCTGAGAGCTGTCAGACTCACACCTAGAACTCCCCTTAGAAATCTGCCACTGCAGGAGCAGGAGATAGTGCATTTGGCATCATTAGTAGCGTTTTAGGGGTTCCCTGAACCCCAGCCAGAGGCCGCAGCGGCAGGCCTGCTGGCCTCCCGTTCGCAGTGAGGGCCTCCCCCGGTGCGCTGACCCCCCGACACTGCTTCTCCCAGCTGGCTTCTCCATGCACAGGAGGGGGCCGGTGAGCTCAAGCGCTCCCGGCGCTGAGGGCTCTGTCCCTTTGTGCGTGCCCGATGGCGTCCCCTGTGTCCGCATTCTTCCCTACTCTGGGGACGACGAAAGTTTAAAAATGAGAATTAGACATCACCTGTTGGTGAGATTGTACTTCTTACGGAACTGTTAACTTTTAAAGCTAAACTGTAGACATTTCATACACTTTTTTTTTTCCTGCTGTTAGAAATTGCCGAAAGTTAACAAAGAGCTGGCACTTAAATTAATTGAGGAAGAGGAGGAAAAGCAAAAATCTACCTGGAAAAAGAAAGTTAAGGTAAGATTTTATAAGGCAGTGGAGAATTGGTAAATTGTTTCTGTATTTTCTTAGTGGTAGCTTAAAATTATCTTTTCCCTTCATTCTTGAGAAATACACGTAGCTTCATTTCCCCCCTGCTTATAGGGTAGTATACACTCAATATGGGAAGCTTGGAAAATAGAAAAGAACGTAAAGCGTGTCACTTGTGTAATTCTACCCAAAGAGGGCACCATTAAGATGTTACCGAATTTCCTTCCTGTTTTATTTCTCCTGAAATTCTTTATTTATTTATTTATTTTTGGGACAGAGAGAGACAGAGCATGAACGGGGGAGGGGCAGAGTCTAGAGAGGGAGACACAGAATCGGAAACAGGCCCCAGGCTCCGAGCCGTCAGCCCGGAGCCCGACGCGGGGCTCGAACTCACGGGCCGCGAGATCGTGACCTGGCTGAAGTCGGACGCCCAACCGACTGCGCCACCCAGGCGCCCCGATTTCTCCTGAAATTCTAAGCTATGATGGCGAGATAATATTATACGCATACTTATCCTGGTTGTATAAAATGACACAAGTGGTTTCCCATTTTATTAAAAATTCTTTGTAAATTCTTTGGAGAGCTGCATACACTCTCCTAAGGATGTATCGTTTACTTAACCCTTTGCTGTTAAATACCTGAATTGCTATTGTTTTTCTTTGTTCTGACTAGGTCTTTTTATAGTTCCAGAAGTAGCGAATTTTTGTTTAGACTGGGCATTGTCAGGAGGTATGCACACTTCCGTGTAAGTGCAGCTCGACTTCCGTGACTAGTGTGAAAATGGATGAAGATTAGCCCTGAAATAAACGCTTCATGTAGCTGACATTATCGAGACAGGGGGAGGTTTTTCTAATCTTCCCAGATGCCTGAAGACTTCCTCATCACCTGCTTCGAGCAGGCAGGCAGATAACTCAGCCTTGGCTCCTTGCTAGAATGAGTTGTAAAAGTCACATCTCTCAGGAGCCTGCGGGACCCGACTCTGAGCAAAGGGCCTAACCTTGGGACTTTGGGCCGGTTGTGTTATGCTCTCGAGCGGTTCTTGTTTGCTTGTTTATTCTTTCTTCTCTGGGTAGTTTTTAAAGAGGTGAGTGAACGTGAGATGAGCCAGCTCCTTGTGTGTTTATTTTTGTTCCAGTCTTTTCCAGGAATTGCCAGTGGACTATAGACGAAGGGTCACATTGCTCACTAGTTTCTTGCTCGCCGGTTGGGTCCTTCTGGGTGACCCTGGGCTTCACTGGGGCATAGTTTTTTCTTCTACAACGTGCAACGATGGGACAAGAGGGGGGCCTTCTTGGAGTGCTGTGATTTCTAAATGGAGTCACACTCACTGCTTACCCTCTGCCTCCTCATCCTTGTGCGCCTTCCATCCTGGCCTATTACGTTGAAAAAAATTTTTTTAAGTCTATTCATTTATTATGAGAGAGAGAGCGAGCATGAGTGGGGGAGGGGCAGAGAGAGAGGGAGGGAATTCCAGGCAGGCTCCACACTGTCAGCACAGAGCCCAACATGGGGCTCGAACCCACAGACCGTGAGATCGTGACCTGAGCCGAAGCCGGACACTCAGCCGACTGAGCCACCCAGGCGCCCCGCTACATTTTTTTATTATATTATTTAACTCTTGATTTTCAGAAGCCCACCTTAAGTAAATACGTAGATGATGTTTATGCTTCCATTTTCAGTATGTGAAAAATAGGCCAACATTGGAACAATTATGTAAACTTACTACATACGTTTATATGCACGTGCTGTGTCTACGCACCCTCCTAACTAGCATCAGGGCGTTAAGTGTGTACGTGTATCTTAAAGCACTGGCGACGTGAGTGCTCCCCGCACCGCTGACTCTCCTCAGGGCACTCTCCTGGGTTTTCCTGTTAGCCCAGCCTGAGCCTGACTAGGGAGCTAACTTCTCAGCTTCATAACGTCCGATGTCATTTTGTAAGCTAAATGGAAGTGATCTTTGGGTTTACAGGCCCTAAAGCTTCAGGAGGAAGAGAGTGGGGCTAATGGCGGATGCAGATATATGCTTCCTATCAATGTTTTAGGCTTATGGGTCTTTATCTATGCGATACATATGTAAATATTACAGAGAGGAAGGCTAAATTGCAGTTTTGATACCTGTGCAGTGTGGCATGCTCAGTTCAGACGCCTTTTAAAAAGGCCCTTGTGATTATGAAAATGTGGGAAAAGGACCCTGTCCTTGCCCCGCCATCCCCTTTCTTTCATTGAGTTTGGGGGCAGCCAGAGAAGGTTCATGACACATAGTGATGGTCCTCACTATGCCGGGGGGGCAGGGCGGTAAAAATGACTCTGTGAACTGAAAGCAAAATGAGCATAAGAGCCAACGGGAAAAGCCACGATCGTGTGTGCATTTAAAATCTGTTGTGAAAACAGTAAGAGGGTCATCCCGTGAGGAACCCTCCATCAGGCTGTGTACTGTGGGCAGGCTGTGTGCTGCTTCTGTCGCGGTGCAAAGAGGAACGGCCTTCAAAAGTCTCATCCTCTCTCCTCAGACGGCCTTGTGTCTCTAGCTGCTGGAAGTGCTGTCCTTGTAAAAGCTGTGCCACCTGATAAAATTCTGGTAGAAAGTGGTATTTGTAAAACGTGCCCCTGATTTGCTTTTCAGTGGCTTCCTGACCCAATTTGGGGCCCATTATCAGGGCTCAGTTTCCTGCCAGAAACTCTTGAGTACAGTTTTCGAGAAATCTGAGGCTGTTCTTAGACAAAGCTTATACGATCTGCTGTTTACGTTGTCATCGAATTAAAATGAAGACCTTCAAAAGCATTCATGAGCCGAGGAGAGAACCCTTCATAACGGGCAGAATACTTAAAAGGTCTGTTGTATCTGTCAGCAGCTCTCCAAACCCTCAGGAGCTCGCACAGCTCCGGGAGCTCCTGATTGAAAGTCAGTATGGTTTCGTTCTGCCTTGGCCCCAACTGGAATTTCTTGGAGGCGGACAGTGAAATATGTTCCCAGATATTGCCGCCCCTCGTAACATAACTAAAGCTTAATAAGGTGTGTACTGTTCAGTTGATGACGGACCTGCGGTGGGAAGGGGCCCTCCCACCGAGTGGTTAGTGTCAAGAAGCGTTATCGCCATCTTAAGCCAGACGAAGGCACTTGGGGGCGTTAATTGTAGTTAAGTGAGAGTCGGTCCATCTGTTCTCTCAACAAGTGCGAATTGACTTCCGGTGTGCACAGGCAGCTTGGAGAGGTGTGGCACCGGTGAGTAACCATTTGATCGGAAAGGGTTTGAGCCATTTTCCTTACAAGTGCCCTTTCCTGGCTGTTGGCCTCTTCTCCCAGTTGCTCGCTGTTGCCGCAGAGTCTTGTGTGGACGTCCTTCTGCTGGATTCCACGGCGGTTTAGTCCCGGGTTGTCCTGCAGCACATCTTGGCCCGGAGCCGCGGGGCGGTGTCTTTAGCCTGGGGGTTATTCCATACCATTAAGAGCAGGTCTTAGAGTCATAATTCATCTCTCTAGGGAACAGAGGCAGCCGGGCAGGATCAGATCGGCTTTAACATCCCAAATACTATTTGTAAAGTCTTTACAGTACCAGTGAAAAATTGCTCTTGGTTTTTCTTACAGTTTTACACATGTAGTTTTAGAAACTAAATATTTCTCCAGGGTTTGTTAGGAACGGTGGCTCTCCCTCTGTCCTTTTCCTCCTCCACCTCCTCCCTCATTTTCTCCTGTCCTGAGATACTTTTGCCTTTTCAGCTAATTATTTTGGTGTTAGGCTCCCTTGTGTCCTAATACTGCCCATGCTGCTCCCCCCCTGACTTTTAAATGCCAGGCCAGTCATCTTACCTGTTTCGATGACCTTCCCTCCCGCTAAGTTCTATTGCAACTTGGGACGCTCAGCACCCAGCACTTGCGTCGGGACCATGCAGGTGCTCTTTCCGCCCGAGGCCGAGTCTGGAGGCAATTCATGGTTACATTTCCCGTCCAGCCTCCGTCTTCCCTGGACTGAGTGTTGACTTTTTGTTTGTTTTCTGTGTGGCGATCACTAGTTAGCCCTACTTAACTAGCAGTAAACTAGTTAACCAGCTTGCTGGCTCTCTACATCTCCTCGCAGGATATTTATATGAATATCGGTTTTTACATTCATTTTTCTTTTCCTGACGGAGCGCTTCTACATGTGTCGGCCCTGCTCCGTTCCGGACTGGTCACCTCCGAATGCTGGTGCGCTGCCGGCATCCTGGGGATACGCTCCGTTTTCTCCCCATGTTGCATACAGGACCTTTAACCTTTAGCTTTCTGAAGGAATATTCTTTCCAACCCAGACAAGCAGGCAGTCAGTGTAAGGGTATAGAGTGAAGAGATTGTTCAGACATGCATGCTGTCAGCAACAACCACACATTACATTTACGTGCTTATTTTCCTCGGGAAATTCCTTAGGATTCTCTCCTCCGAAATAAGGGAGTCGGGCAAGGAAGAGGAAGACTGGAGAAAGTGCCCACGGAGGGCTGATCCTGTACCGGGGACTGCCTTCCCTCTGTTAACCCAGCCCTCAGTGCCGGCCACTGTGTGGGCCCTTTGAATCCAGAAACAGGCTCTTGGGTGCTGGCGGAATTTTGGGGGGAAAAATTTTTTTTAAGTAGTTTTTCCTCATGTGACCTCAGGTCATTTGTTTATATTTAAGAGTGAAAGATCTAAAAAGCTGAATGGAAACTCTGAGGTGGGGAGGCAGGACTCCCCACGCACTGTGTGGTGACCTGGCCACGCTGTTTACTCGGGGAAGCTCCAAACAGCAATGTCTTTTGGCCTTTCTCTTGGCTGGTCAGGTTCTGCTGCCTGGAGGGTGACGCCCGGCTCCTAGCATTCTGAGAACCCTAGTCACGACGGCTTGGGGGGAAGGGTGACATTAGTGTGCAGCCCCTTCGTGCCACACGCTCCCCTGGCCCTCAGGGTCCTGCTGTCCCAGAGGACACGCCTCTTCCCCTCCAGGGAAGAAGCCTCTCCGTGGACAGGGCAGGTTTGAGGCCTGCCTTTCTTCTTTCCAGAATCTCACCGCTCCTGTTTCCTTTTTTGTCCTCCTCATCCTTAAGGGTCGTGTCTTCATTTAAAGTCCATTTTCTGTTGTTTTAATGGAGTTGGCAGAGATGAGAAGGAGATGCGTGTGTTCAGAGCATCTTTACCCAGAAGTCTGCGTCATAGCCATCGCGGCATTAATTTCATACATATCATAGCATTGAAGGAATTGACTTGTTTTAAATATGAAGCATTCCTTGTATGTTACTGTGTTGGGACAGAATATTCAGAATAAACATCCTACTCAAATCTTGGAAGCAGGGCTAGGAATAATGATGCTTCAAGGTGTTTTCACCTTTGAATGGCAGGTGGTGAGCATATGTACATGTATGTATCTTCCTAGGGTAGATAGCTGGCCAGACACTTACAGACTACTGTAGAATATCACTCATCTTATCCTACTCCTTTTTTTTTTTTTTTTTTTTTTTTTTAAGTCAGCTGTGAAAACAAACAGACTAGGAAAAATCTCCAAGGAAGATATTTTTATGACTAGGTCCGAAGAGTTGGTAGTTCATAATTGTTCATCCAAAACATAACTTGTCTTTAGGCAGTACAATTTATTTTTTAAGATTAAGAAAAAAAGTTAATGCTAGCAGCATATTCTTTTTTTTAAGCTTTTTTAAACTTTATTGTTGAGAGACAGAGTGTGAGCAGGGGAGGGGCAGAGAGAGAGGGAGAGACAGAATCCGAAGCGGGCTCCAGGCTCTGAGCTGTCAGCACACAGCCCGACGTGGGGCTTGAACTCACGGACCGCGAGATCGTGACCTGAGCCGAAGTTGGACGCTCAACCGACTGAGCCACCCAGGCGCCCCACAGTATATTCTTTTTTAACATGTTTCTCTGGTACTAAATATGATTATTTAATAAATGCAGTAGGATGAAAAGGAAAATATTTCTTTTAGGGTTCATTCATTCATTCATTGTGTAAATGCATAATAGGCTAACCGCTATTCATTTGAAAATATTTGGATCTTTGGCAATGTCACCTATCCTATATTTACAGGTAACTCTAAAAATGTGTACAATTTTGCCTCCTTCTCTCACTTGAGACTGCTGCGTTGTTCCCAGACATCTAATGGTGTTCATCAGAAACCAGATGACATTCTCCTCAAAGACTAAATTTTTTTTTTTTTCAGAACAGTTTTACGTTTACAGCAAAATTTAGGGGAAGTCACAGATATTTCCCATATGCCCCCCTGCTCCCACACATGCACCGCCCATCCCCCACTCCACATCCCCCACCAGAGAGGACATTTGTTACAATGGATACACCTGTGCTGACACATCAGAATCCCCCAAAGTCCACAGTTGACATTAGGCTTCACTCTTGGTGTTGTCCATTCTGTAGGTTTGGACGAATGTATAATGACCTGTTTCTACCATTAGAATGTCATACAGAGTATTTTCACTGCCCTAAAAATCCCATTCGTCCCTCTGTTCCCCGCGCCCCAACCCCTGGCAACCACAGACCTTTTCACCGTCTGCATTGTTTTACCTTTTCGGGAATGCCATGTAGTTGGGATCATACATACGAAGTCTTTTCAGAGTGGCTTCTTTCACTCAGTAAAATGCACGTAAGATTTCTCCGTGTCTTCTCATGACTTGGTCGTTCATTTCTTTTTAGCACAGAATGCCGTTCAGTTGTCTGAATGCTCCATGGTTCATCCATGCACCTACTGGAGGACATCTTGGTTTCTGGAACATAACTTCTCCTCCTTCGCTCCACCTACACCTTTTTCTGATGATCTTCAGTGATGGGTCCCCACTCCTGGTAGCCCTGACTTTCCAGTCACTTAAGCTAGACTTCACACCCTGCTTTTCACTCTCCCCCCTCCCGGCTCCTCTGTAGCTGCATCTGTCCATTCTGATGTGGAACTGTGTCTCGTGGTCACCCTTCCCTCCAACCGTACTTGTTCCCGCCCTTAGATCCCACTGCTCTAAGATAGGCCCCGTCTCTTCTCTCGGTTTCCTAAAGCGGTCTGGTAGTCACAGCGTGACTGGTTTCTCCCTCAGCAGTCCATCAGGCACTGCGCTGCCGAGGGCTCTCCGTGCAGAATTCTCCTTGTCACCCAGGGGTCCTGGAGCACACCTCTGTCACCTCTTTCCTCCTCCGCCTCCTCCCCTCCCGAGTAGTCCCCTCACCTATAGAGTAAAGGGCACGGTCTTACAGTGTTGATTTCCGTTACAGTCTGGCCTGATCAAAACATGCTTTTCCAAATTTTGTCATTATTCTTGTGTCATCAGACTGGTCACCACTCCTCAGTGGGCTGGAAATGCTTTCGGCTTTCCGTCTGCCGCATCCCCGACGAACCCTTCTCATGTGCCTCCTGTTGGAGTTACCCTTTACCTCTCGCTTTCAGAGCACTTGCAACGCTGCCTAGCATCCTTCTTAAGGAGCCTTGCGGCGTGCAGGCTTTTGTTTCTGTTACAGTGTTTCTGTTTCTCCTTAGATTACCTTGGGATCAGGAACTGGATCTTACCTATCTTTGTTTCTTCCTTGAACCTAAATCTGTCTTGGAAATGATATTTAATCAGGGAAGACTTGTTCGGTATATCTTAAATACGTATTCAGTGTGTCACAGAAATTTAGGTTAAGTGTTTATCAGATTTTAGGTACCTACCAGGAATAAACAGCCAAAGTCCGTCAACATCTCACGATTTGGCAGATTTTTGTGTAGCCGTATTCTGCGTACCACGCTCAGAACCCAGCTGTTTCCCCCCGCCACGAACGGGTTAGCCCATTCAGCCCACGTTCGGGCTATTTACTTTACAGACCGTATTCAGTAGGTTGATTTATCTGGTTTCCAAACCTATAGCGGATAAAAAACTATAGGAGAGCCCTGAGTGTAGAAGATTGTCTTCTGTTTGCATGAACAGATACGTTTATGATACGTTCTAGAAAAGTTTCTGTTCAGAACCCTGAGCTCTTCAAATGAGCCTCAATAGCAGTTTTATCGTGTCAGGTTTACTCTGCGTCCGTTGTGAACAATTCAGTGGCCTACGGAAAAACTGAGGAGGCCATCCTCTAAGAGGTGGAAGCTTCCCTTACATTTCCAAATCACTCAGAGTCAGGAAGCTTCGACCGGCAGCTCCCACCATGTTAATTCTTCTTAGTATTATTAGTATTATTCCCTTCGCAGTTTTCGATGAAGTTGGAAGCGTCACTAATTTTATTTCAGTATAGTAGCTCTGCCTAAAAAGCTGTGTTTCGAAACATGTATTTCCTTGAAGAGTGTTGTTCATGAAAAAAATGTTAATTGAGGAAAATTCTGTTCAATATATTAAGCATGAAGTTAAGCCAAAGAGGTTTATTCTTAGCTCATTATGTTGAATGACCAAGTAATACTTACCGTCTGAAATGGATTAATAGAATTTGTGAGTAGGAGAGAAAACCCAAGGGCAGTTAGAAAGTTCTGGAAACGAGTTCTAAAGAAGTTCCCTAATAATTAAAGTAATGCCTTATGCAGCTTATTAACTTATAATTGACAAATATCTTTAGGCCATCTTTCTGGTCAGATTTTATTCGTACTAACTTTACATTCGTGCATTCTTTTTCTCATAGAGCCTTCCTAATATTCTCACTGATGATCGATTTAAAGTTATGTTTGAGAACCCTGACTTCCAGGTGGACGAAGAGAGTGAAGAATTTAGGCTTTTGAATCCACTTGTCTCAAAAATTAGTGAAAAAAGGAAGAAGAAACTAAGACTCTTGGAGCAACAAGAACTTCACGAAAAAGTAACGTACTCCTTGTCCTTGTGTTTACTCGTGTTTCGTTAATAGAGTTTTCTGTGCGAGTTAGAAGAGCCTTTCAGACCCTTGCGATGTAATTTGCTTGACCTTCGGCTTAGAAGTCGATCTTTGACGAAAGGCCTTTTCTCCAATGCGCGCGATGTCACGTATCCCAGTGGGCGACTGCTGGTCACCAGAAAATAACAGGTCGGGGTTTGGCCGGGGGAAAGGAGCTGCCGCTTACTATTTTTATTTTCAGGAAGAGGAGGAAGAACCGGAAGGAAAACCAAGTGATGCAGAAAGTTCTGAGAGTTCGGATGATGAAAAAGACTGGGTCGAAGAGGTCAGGAAGCAGCGCAGACTTCTGCACCAGGAGGAAAAGGTGAAGCGGCAGGAGCAGCTCAGGGAGGACCGGCAGACGGTCCTCAAGCCCCAGTTTTACGAGATCAAAGCAGGCGAGGAATTCAGGAGCTTCAAAGATTCTGCCACAGAGCAGAAGCTGATGAAGTAAGTAACGCTGCTGTCTGTGGTGCCTCGCCGAGTTGGCCGTGTGGCCGGGGCCTTGCTTTTCCTCTCCGCCGTGTCGCCCCAAGGGTGGCGTTTGCATCTTTGGAGTTAATGTCAGGGAAGCGCCATGAGGCTTGAGGGGAAATAACACTGTCTTTATTGAGATGACTTTTAACAGCTTTTTGGGGTGGTGTTTACATACAGTAAGACCCAGGGTCTAGCCCTCTGGGTAGTGGCCAGTATAGTGAGAACACTTGTCCACCATAAAAGTCACATTGCTTTTGTTGTCCTTGTTTTTTCCCCGTTTCCCCAGCCTGCAAATACCCATTTTATTCTCTGCCCCGCAGTTCAGTAGTCTTCTGTACGGTGGTAATTAACAGGTAACACATTCTTTCCCTCTTAAAAAAAAGTTATTTTTTTAATTAGAAGTGCAGTTATATTTATCCCTCTCTCAGCTTACCTGATTACTGAAAAAGTCACTTGGACAACTTGGCAGAAATTTTAAGCCTTTTGCGAGAGAGCTGAGAGACGAGCAAAAGTGGTATTCTAGAATAGTCAAATACATAGAGACAGAGAGTAGCATGGTGGTTACCAGGGGCCGGGGCGAGGGGGAATGGGGAGAAATCACTTTATGAGTCGGGAGCGGTGAGGAAGTTCTGGAAATGGATAGTGGTGATAGCTGCACAGCAACGTGAATATAGTTTACCACAATAAAAAAGTCAACATGGGAAAAAAAAAAGGGTATTATTTGGACAGTTTCTGTTGTAGGACATGACAACAGAATTCTGTTGTACGTATTATAGGACAGTTTCTGTTGTGTCTAAGTAAGGAACAAGCTAGGTCCTCAGTTCTAGATTGTGTACGAGCTGTAAGTTGTGTAAGTCTCTGCTCTGAGGATTCTTGGGCTGAGTATTAATGTGTAAGATGAGAGTGTGATAGATGGTCGTGATAGGTGATCTCGAAAGAAGACCCCAAAGGTGTGGGGAGTCCGCCGGGGGCCGGGGGGCGGGGAGCCACATGGCGAGGTGTGAGGCCCGGCTTAGTACCACTTCCGTACCTGTGCTTCTCCAGCTCCTGGCTTCCCGTTTGGAAAATGTGGTTTTTCAGAGGCAGGAAGTAGGGAAAGGGTGGAGAGGACATCGTTGGACAGGCTGAATTGTTTCTGGAACGGAGATCTGGCTAGTCCTGTTTATCTCACCAACTTCTAGCGAGCATCTGAGACACCGGATGTTAAGGGACTCCTGTAACGTAGAATATCCAGGAGCATCTCAAAATTCCGCTTCCGACAAACAAAAGATCTGTTGGTGAACAAAGAATCTAGTAATAGGGTTGATACCATTTGAAGATATCTTTACTGGCCTCACTTTTTTTTTTTTTTTTTTTTTTTTTTGGTAACAACTTCCTTGAGATACAATTTACATAACATCCAGTTGACCTACTTAAAGCGTGCAGCTCACCCGTGTCTAGTACAATCACTGAGCTGTGCAGTTATCCTCACAATTCATTTGAGAACGTTTTCCTCTCCCAGATGAGACCCCCACCCCCCAGTGGCAGTCGCCGCCACCTGCCCGCAGCCCACCCCGTCCCCGGGCGACCGCTGTCTGCTTTCTGCTCTGCCATTTCCGATAACGGGGACCACGCGAGTCGTGGCATTTTGTCTGGCTTCTTTTACTTAGCGCAGCGTCTCCCGTGTTCATCCGTGCTGTAGCGTCTGCCAGCACCTCCTTCGTTTTCTCGCCAAATAATATTCCGGCGTGTGCCTAGACCGGCCCGCGTAGCCGTTCACCCGTTCACCCGGTGGCGGACGTTTGGGTCGCTCCGCCTTTCGGTTGTTGGGAATGATGCCGTCGCGAACATGTGCGTACCAGGTCTGACACGGACGTGTGTTCATTTCTCCCGGCTGTATTCCTCGGGGTCACGTGGTAACGCGATGCTTAACCTTCCGAGAAGCTGCCACGCGGTTTCTCAAGGAAGCCGCTGCATTTCACGTCCCTGCCGGCGGCGCGTGCAGCCTGGCCCCGCGTCCCTGTTATTCTCGGGCATCTAACCTGGGGTCCGCCTCAGCAGCGGGAGGAAGGCTAGCCGTTCGTAGTGTTCCGATTCCGGGGAGGGAGTTTCTTTGTTAGACTATCTGCTGCTTTGGTCTTGCTTTGTTTACTCTATTGCTGGCTTCTGAGTCAGTACTAGACCCAAGTAAGCACTTGACGAACCTTGGCGGAAGGGGACCTTCTGTGCCTTGGCCACGTGTCGGGCATCTCGGGGAGTTACCCTCGCCAGGGCTGCTGAGAAAGAATCATTTACTCCAGCCCACCGGCCAGGGAGACCTGGGAGCGGCGGTCTCTAGCGTAAGCCTGGCAACGTGGTGATTTGGGGCCGGCGGCATGAGTAAACCTTCTTGACATTTTTGCTCTGCCTGTGGGTTGTAGCAGGACATTAATGTGAGAAACAAACGAGATGGAGTATTTAGTGGATAAGTAATAGCCAGGTTAATACACTGCAAGTAAACATTTCTTTCTTTTTTTCTTTCTTTTTTTTTTTTTTGAGTAGAGAACTATGTAAGTGACAGGACTCCATGAGCTTAAAAGGAGAGTCCCGTAGCCGAAAGTAATAACCCTTTGGTTTGAACAGCCTGCAGTTGGCTGGGCGTTTTGGCACAAACTGCTTATTGAGTTCTAGTCTTGACTGGATCATTTTGGCAGATCCCGAACTTGCAATATTTTAATATTATTTAATGAAGCATTGAACCGTTGTCCTTGAGAACACCAAAGCGAACGCCTTCCGTTTATTCTCTCAGTTACCACAAGGCAATCAATAAAACACAGCATCAAAACTGAGTATGTTGTGTTTTCAGTGTTCTCTCGGACCTGCCCGGCTTTAAAACTGCTTCTGTGAAGGGAAAAGTGAACGATGAGTCCTAACTCGGTACTTGAGTGAGTCCCTCTCTTCGCTTGGCGTAGTGACACGGCGTCAGATAGATACGTACGTCTGTCGGCACACATTCACGTGCCTTGCGGTGTGCTGTGCGTTGTGTTTATTCATCCGTCCATCAGCCTCTCTCCTCGCCCATTCTTCAGGCGGATGTTCGTTGAGTGCCTGCCTAGTGTGAGCAAAGTGCAGTCCAGAGCCGGGGGATGGAAACACAAGGCACAGCTCGCGTCCTGGAGCCTTCACATTCTAGCTGGTCCTCCGTGAGCCGTGAAGAGGCGTGCGGAAAGCACGGAAGACCGAAAGGGATTGAACTTTTGGAGACTTAGGAAGTCTTGATAAGAGGTCATAGCGAAACTGCTCTTCTGAGAGGCAAAAAGATGAGCCCCCAAAGCAGGGTGGGAGGGATGCTGGTCCAGGAGGAGTGGCGTGCCGGCACAAGAATGCTGTGTGGAAACGGAGAGAAGCGTGATCGGTGCGGGAGGGTGACCGGGGGGAGCAGCAGACAGGCCCCCCCACCCCCCGGCCCAAGCACGGGAGCCCGGGAACGTCGCGACGCTAAGATTAACACCATCAAATCTGTTTCCAGCCCCTCCACCCCGTGGTGTGCGTGCTTGTATACAGTAAAAGCAGTTCGTGTTTGTTGTAGAAAATAGAAATACAAAGTCCCTCTTTCTCAGAAACTATTAATGAAATATCTCAGTTTTAGGGAGAAAAGGCAGGGAGTAAGTGGGCCCCCAAGATCAGCTAACAGACTATACAGTATCCCAGTCACCAGTGATGAAGCCTGAACCGGGGGCAGCGAGAACCGGGCCGACTTCGAGCCACGTCACTCACAGACGGTCTAAGAATGAGAAAGGAAATGGGCGTATGCCACGGTGTTGTTCCGTCACTAATTTAATGGCAAAGGAGAAAGGAGTAGTCGGGTGATGTTGAACCGTGTGGCAGTGTTACCACTGAGATACGGAATACGGAATGAAAACCGGGTTTCAGGCTGAAAGTACTGAGCTGGGTATCCGCACGTCAAGTGCGCGGTGCCCAGGTGTCCTCTGGGTAATGTTCAGCAGACAGAGGGAAAGGGGGGGGGGGGGGTTGGCGAGACACAGGGCTGAGATCCCAGCTTTTACCGTGAGATCGAGACCGCGGTCGCGGCATGAGGAAGACCAACGTGTAGAGTGCGGGAGGGTGACGAATGGAGCCCCTTGGGAGCAACAGGGGTTTTCTCTTGAGTCCACGAGAAAAACCATCCACCTCTCTTTAGAAAAATGCAACTGCAAGCAAAATGCTGCATGTAAATTTAGAGATGGCACCGAACACACCGATAGCCGAGGGCGAAGAATTCCGATTCGGAGGACAGGCTAAGGGGAAGGTGGGTAGTAAAAATTACCGAGTAGTTTTCAGAAACGGAGGAGGAAAAGCGGAGAGAGCCGAGCGGGGAGGGTGTGGCGCGAGTGTCAGATGGGGCCGGAGGCCCTCGAGCCGGAGGTTTAAAAGGCCGTTAGGACGATGTCTTGCTGGGACTCGTTTCTGAGGCATCAGCCCAGATGTCTGATTGCGGTTGATTGATGAATGAATGGAGATAATAAATATTGTGAACAGTGCATATGGATGATTCTTCCAAGAAGTTTGGCAGAAAAAGGAAGGAGTCCAAGCCAATAACTCGATGGGAAAGGTTTTTTAGGCTCGAGGGACAGAATGTGTTAGTAGGCGGCGGGGGGGATTGACTGGCAAGCACACAGTGACCCAGGAGACGTAAGTAAATTGACAGAGCTGAATTCAGTGAGCAGTCAGGAGGAAGCGGCCAGGGCGCGGGTTAAGGAGACAGCCTCAGAAAGGACAGGGGGTCCCTCCTCAAAGACCCGAGGGGAGGCTGGCGGGATGGGTGGCAACAGTCAGGTTTGTAGCTAGAAAGTGGGGGCGTTCGTGCTGCCGGCCCCGGGCCGGGGTCTGGGCGCACCACGCTTTGGTGATCAGGGCGGTAGGGTCTCGGGGAGGCTCTGGAGGGGGGGTGCTGGGAGGCGCTGGAAGGGGGGACGGGGAGCCTGCAGGGGGGAGCTCCTAGAGCACAGCTTCCTCACCCCCTCCCCTCGGGGGAATACATATTCCCTGCCAGGCGGCCCTTCGGTAGGAAAGAAAGTGTTCTTTGAAGCACCCGGCCTGTGGTCTGCCTTGGAAATTCAAAGGTTTCAAAGACATTTCCTGCCTTGGAGGAATTCACCTTGTTCACCAGGTGCTTTTAGTAGCTCTTGGGAAGCCGCTTATCACACCTACGATTTTGTCCACTTTGTGGACGGACCCTCCAGCTCATTTCCCTCACTGGTCGTGGATGAGAGCGGAAGGCACGCGCTCTTCTTTCAATACAAGCGTTTTTTAAATCTGATTTTGAAAGTGATTTCATTCCAAAGTTGCACTTGGTAAAAAGAATCTTACTCAAGTTGATAGGCACTCAGGTGATACATAAGCACATTTTCATTGTGATACTTAAAAAGAGTGTAGACTAAATAGGCGAATCTCCCTTTGACCCACACTCCCTCCCGGAGGTGACTGCTGTCACTCACGCGTGGTCAGTGTTAGCTTTTTCCTGGACGGGAATGGGCCCTGCTGTAATCATATGGCGGTTGGACTTCTCACTTCATGCAGCAGGAAGTCTTGAAAATGTTTCTTTGTAAGTACGCGTAGGCCTACCTAGAGCTGCGTCGGTCTTTCATAAGGCGGATGGGCCGTCACATGGGTCACATTCCCGGATTCGGGATGGTTAGCTTGTTCCTTGCTCCTCTTCCCTTTTCCATGGTGATAAATATATACACACGTGCCGGAATTCCTTTAGAGGCTGTATGACCTGGTCATGGAACTTGCTGGATCAAAAGGGGTATGCGATAGATACGGCCATATTGCCCTCAAGAAAGGCCTTGAGCTCTTTGCTTCTTACCAGAGTGCCTATTGCCCCGCACTTGCGACAACAGTGGACGTTAGGAATCTTTTTAAAGTTGAACGAAGCTGATGGATGAGGTATCCAGACACCCTGGTTACTTCAGTTCACATCTGCGAAGATAGGGGCCTCGAAGGAGCACCTGCAGACAGAGAGCATCAGACTGTTTTCAGCCACCCATACGGTCTCTGTGAGTATCTGTCAGAGTCATTTGTTCTAAACAGAGTACGTAACGTCTGCCGTTTATCTGTAGATTCCACTTCTCCACTGCCGCCCTGTTCCCTTTGGTGTAGACTGTGGAGGAGTGAGTCCTTTGTTTTGAGTCAACTCCTCTCAGTGCTGTACTAACACGACGTGCCTCCACACAAAGTGATTTTTAAAAACTCAGTTGAGGTGCATTAGTTCTGGGGCATACAATAAATATCTGATCTGATGTTTCCCCTTGTACTTTGTGCCCCCCCCCCCCCTTTTTTTTTTAAAGATCGCCTTGCTGAGAATTCTGGTTCTTCCCCTCATCGCCCTGTCTGTCCTGTGCTGAGTAATTTCTTTCTTTCAACCTTTAAAAGCCCACATCTGTCTTCCTCACCAGTCCCCACACATTGGTGGGGGGGTGGAGGGAGGCTGTTCAGCTTGTGACAGTGAACTTTTTTTTCCTGAAATTCTTAACCTTACTTATTGGTGACACACGGTGTGGCCCTGTGCATTTTGTTCTGTTATAGTAGATGGTTTTCAGGTGTCTGTCTGCTTCTTGAATCGTCTCTGACTGAATTCATTCTCAAGGCGCTGGCTTAGGGATGGCTGGTTAGAGCCACGTACCGTAAACCGACTTTCAAAGGGAGGGCAGGGGCGCTTGCTTTAATGTAGAAATCTGCACGCTCAGTGCCTGTGTCTGATCTTGTGCCACGGCTCATTCTAAAACTCCGCTTGTCTTTCCAAGCAGCCCAGACAGAACAAGTTTTTACAAGTGCACATTGAAAGTACATTGAGAGGAAACCAGGATTTATAGACCCTCTCATGGAGGAAATAAGGTCATTCTTAAAAGAGTAGTAATTGCCCACAATTTACTTGAAAAGTCACTTTCTGCCCAAATTAGTGTTTTCCGTGTGCCACCCTGTCTCCAAGGCTCCGGAGCTATTCAGAAGCCACGAAAGGAAAGAACAGAAAACGGCACGAACAGGCCGAGGAATGTGCTTAGGCCAACATCACTCCCATCCACGCTGGAGTCCGTGTATGCTTCACGTCGGGATTCTTGTTAAAAAAAAAAAAAAGTAAACTAGATCTTAGCTCCGTTCCGTTTGTCATGTGGAAGCTTGTCATTTAGGAGACCCAGTGGACACGTTTCCTACACAAAACTTTACAAATCGGGTTTGGTGTGGCACACTCCTGGAAACCAGAACTTCTCAAATTGGAATCCTGGCTTTTAGACTTGAGTCCTTGTGTGGCCTGGGGCGACCAGTTAGCTCCTCGCCTCCCTTCTCGCCATCTATAAAGGATACATACTTGTGTCTCAGGGATGTTGAAAGGATTAATTAGTTCGTCTGTAAAGCGCTTTGAAGATGAAAAGTACTTTAAAAGTGCTTCTTAATAACATTATTGCTTAGAAAAGAGTGCCACTTTTATGCCAACCACTTCACGTCTCAAATTATGTAAAGAAGACCTGTTTCGTACATCACTACCAGTCGTAAATTGGAGATAAATCTCTCGTGGTGTGCACATCAAACGTTTCCTTCAGAATTTCAAAGGAGCCTCACTTTATCTTACGGGGCGTTTCGGAGCAGTGTTCTGCCCAGTCATTAGTGATGAAGATCGTATTTCAGGAAAAAGAAAACCCTGCACCCGGTTCAGCCGTCTTCCAATTCAGTCAGGTCGTTCAGTATTAACTTGAAAGGGAAGTGCGGTTACTTTTTTCGAGGCGGGAATAGAAGAGAGAACCACGTTCTTTCCTTCTTTCTTCCTCTGCTCCCCGCACCCGTTTCCATCACAGGCACCTGAGGGTGTTGCTGCTTTGCCGTTTCTCCAGGCGTTAGAGCTAATATTAAAACTTACGGGAAGTTTTTGTCTTTAAGCCTAACGCGGTTTTTTCCCCTCCGAACCAAGTTAACAAAAAGGGCCGGTGTTGTGATTTTCTAATAAAACGTTACAGCAACACGCAATGAAGCGTCACGTGTGCAAAATACAAATGGAACGTCTTGATCGTAAAGCCGGGGCACAGCGATGTTAATTATGCAGACGACAGAGAATTACGGGGCACAGCCAACCGTAACGGGGGCAGGAAGTACAGAAAGAGACTCTAGAAAAGTTTGGAATATATGATCGAGAAATGAAAGAAAATTTACATTTGGGGTAAGGTGCTTCGGGAAGAGTAATTCAAGTAAGAAATTGGAAGGAAAAGTCACCTGGAGAAATAGCAGTGAGCGAGTGGACTGAACCGGATAGAATTTGCCCTCGTCTGTGGTCAGACCGGTTCGTGGTTCGGGTTGTTCACTCGACGGGTGGTGAGTGTAGTCCAGGGAGCTAAGAGTGAGCGAAGGAAAAATCAGAATTCGCGTGGCCCTCCTCCAAGCCTCGATCTGAAGACTCGATCCGTGTGTTCGCTCCCTCGACGAGGTGAGGGAAACGCTCTCCTACCTTGTGCGGGCTTTAAATACGACACGCTTCGGAAGCCTACGTGCCGCGGACCATTACAGGAAATTACAGGCTTCAGAAATAGTGCTCCTTGGATCTTGGCTTCAGAAATGTGATTTAGTAAGATAAGCGGCGATCATTGAAAATCTATTTGGAACCACCACTTAAAATCCTAAGTTCGTGGCCGTTTGGGCAGCTGTTGTTTTTACCGCGTATCTACTGGGTGTGGGCAAAGGCTGAGCGCCCCTCATTCTTCCCGCGGTTGTGTTAAATGAGTGCCATTTTCGGCCTTTACCACAAGGGTACAGGATTTTCTCCATGTGAGCAGTGCTCATTAAAACTGGTTTCAAATGCTAAATCAAAACGTAATGCTAATTAACGTATCATTCTCTTAAATTTCCCACAGTAAAACGCTTGAAGATCGCTTGAAACTTGAGGCAAAAAATGGCACGTTGAGTATATCAGACACCACAGTTGGCAGCAAACAGTTGACGTTCACGTTAAAGAGGGTAAGTTTTTAGTGTTACGTTTTTTCATTCAAGAAAGGAAACTAGGCTTCCAGTAGAGCTGTGTGTGTGTGTGTGTGTGTGTGTGTGTGTCTGACCTCAGAACTGCCCTCCCAGGCTTTTCCCCTCGGAGGAACCGTGTTCCCGCGCTAGGACTTCTCCCGCAGCCACAGCCCCTCCTGGGTTCCTGGGTTCGGGGCAGGCACACAGCTTGGCCGAGGCAGAGGCAGGCGGGTCCCGGGGTCCCCGGGGGGACAGGGCAGCAGTGTGGTGTCTGGGTCACTGGGCTCATTCTGGTCTCTGGTCCCTGGTCCCTGGTCCCTGGTTTCCCTGTAAAGGGAAAGTCCTGACTGTCTGGGGCTTACACAGTTTGTGCGAAAATGAAAATAGGATGGCTCTGAAATTATGACTATGATTGTTATTACTATTTTTTTTTTTGGCTAAAAACAAAAGCACTAAGAAAGACCTAAAATGGCCCCATGGTTGAGTCAAGCAGAGGCTGTGAAACTCTTCTGGGGGATGCATCAATTAATATTTGATTTATGCCAGTTGTATAATTTGAGAAACCAAATTTTAACTTATTAAATCTCATTTTTACTTAGGAATAATTAGGGATTTGTGTAGGTTTTAATAGAAATCTCTGTCTCTACTAGGTGTGTGATATATTTAGGTAAAATCTCAAGTTTTCCCAAGACTTATATATATGCTTTAAAAAAAAATTTTTTTTTAACGTTTATTCATTTTTGAGAGACAGAGAGCATGAGCAGGGAAGGGGCAGAGGGAGGGAGACACAGAATCCGAAGCAGGCTCCGGGCTCCGAGTTGTCAGCACAGAACCCGACGCGGGGCTCGAACCCACAAACCGTTGAGATCGTGAGCTGAGCCCAAGTCGAACGCTCAACTGACTGAGCCACCCAGGCGCCCCATTTTTTTTTTTAAAGTAAACTCTGCCCACAATGTGGGGCTCGACCTCACGACCCCACAATCAGGAGTCACGTGCTCTACCAACTGAGCCCGCGCGGCGCCCCTCATGTATACTTTCTAATATGTGAATAGAATGGAAGGGGAAAGTTCATGCTTTCATATTATTTAAAATTGTATAGTGGCAAAAGTAGGATTAGGTCCCAAATCCAGTTTTCGAATTTCCTGTGCCGTAGTTCCTCCCTCATCAGATCCTTGGCGAGGCTGCTCCGGGTGGTCTCGCCTGCGCCCGTGTCCCCCCTTTCGTTGGGCCAGCCTGCTGGTGACTGTGGGAGAGCAGCCGGGGCAGGAGCGAGATGGAGAAGGAGAGGAAAACGTGGAGATGAGCTACTTGGCCCATAGATCGTAAGGGGCCGGTCACGTGGTGTGGACGTCTTCCAGGACGGCCTTTCGGAGAGAGGCTGGTGCGGGTCCCTTTCTGGATGGGGCTCCGTCTGCGGGACAGTCGTGGCTGCTTACAGACTCCTCAGGAGGCTCCTGCCTTGGTGGGGAAGGCCTGGCAGGGCCCCGCGCAGTGTGCGGCTGGAGAGGGAGGGGTGCTCCCGGAAGGGGTGCTCCCGGAAGGGTGCTCTTCCGCCAAACCCGTAGGGAAACGCCTGGGACGGACGTCCGTGTTGAAGCTGCAGAAACGCACCTAACTCACACGCTCCAGCGCACCGTTTACCTTTACTTGGTTCATCATTTCCCGAAATTGTTTGGATGAGACACTTTCGGGGATTCTTCTTAACATGAAGAAACAAAATATTAGATGCCCAGTGTTGACTGACTCTTCAGGGGTCCTGATCCTGTTACCTGGTGTGCCGTTAGGCGGGTTCCCTCGGGTTTTCTGAGCTTACCGTTAACAAGTGCATCTCAGATATCCGCTCTGGGGTGTGTGCCCGGGATACACAGAACAAGACAGATGTGGTCCTCGCCTCTCCAGTTCTCAGTCTGTCGAAAGAAGCACACCCCCATCATTGTGGTGGTGGCGGGGACCCCGGCGGAAGACAGAAGTGCGGTGAGAGGGTCCGCCGGGGCCTGACCTACACACGGGGGCCGGGGAGGGCAAGCGATGCGCAGGGTGAGAGCCCCGAGGGGCCAGGCGGGGCTCCAGGCTCAGGGTACCACCGAGGCAGAGTTCTTGCCTGAGGAGGGAGGCAGTCGGGCACGCTCGAGGGTGCGGACGAGGGCCCGCGTGTGTAAAACGGGATCCCGGGAGGAGTGGCGCCGGATCTGGCCGGAAGCACAGGGGGCCTGGTCCTGCGGGGCCTTGTGAGTGGGCCGTGGGTTTCTCCTCGGACCTAAGTGGAACCGTGGAAAGCCGTTGACAGGTATTAGCAGAAAACTGACCGTTTGTATTTCTAGAAACTGAGTGTGGCTGTTTTCCGAGGAGTAGTGGGCCGAAGGGGCCCGGAGCAGAGGCACGGTGGGCGCGGAGGAGCTCGGGACACATGGGACAGGAGCGTGCGGCAGGATTGATTTGGAATGGGCTCTGGGGAAACAGTGGTAATCAGAAAGAGAACTCAGGGACTCATTCGGAGCCCCCGTCTCGGAGGTTCCCAGAGCAGGGGACTCGACGCTTCGGGTCGTCTCTGCTTCCCCACCACTCGCCCACCTCTCAGCTCTGGTCGGGAAGTACTGAGTCGTACCAGCTGGGGGTGAGGACGGAGACTTCCCCTGAGGAGCAGAACACAGAGGAGTGTTTTCGGGGCGGAGAGCAACACGGGCCACCGTCAGGCAAGCCTCGTAGGTGTCTGTGAGGCGGCGCTTTTCAACTCGGAAAAATTAGGTCCCGGCAGCGCTTTCTCAGTTTCCCTTTTGTGCAGTCCCACCAGCTGAGAATATTTTCTGAGCTTTGCATTCAAGAGTTGGTACTGTCGGGCCCGTCAGATGTGATTTGGGAACCACACGGCTCTTCTCTCCACTGCGGATTCTGCGTCGAGGAAGCGCCGCTGAAAGCAGCGGGCCTCCCCGGGGGCCGGGGCGCCTTCGGCGCGGTCGGCCTGCTCGGCCCGCGAGCCTACCTGCGCGCTCGCCCCGCCAGGAGCTCGCAGGCCACTTGTCCGCCCAGCCTTTGTCGGTGGTTAACGGTAGCAAATCTCTGGCTTCCGAGGGGAGTTTGACTCTTGGGAAACAGCCGGAAAATCTTGGAACCAGTTCTGGCGGATGATACTTAACCGTGGGTGGGTTGAAATACACCGTTAGTACCTGTAAGTATTGTTTTGTTTTGGGTTTGGGGCAACGTAAATACGTGTTTTTGGCTTACGAGTAGGGCAGCATTGTGGGGGCAGAGTCCAGGGGCCAGACCATGTGCCCCGGGGTCCCGGGGGCAGTCTTTCCAGAGCCCCGCAGCGGGGCTGTGGCCGTTGGTGGTCTGCCGGTTACAGAAAGGGGGTATTGGGGTTCTCCTTCCTTCTCTCTCACTTCTCTTCCTCCTTCAGTCTGAACAGCAGAAGAAGCAGCAAGAGGCTGAGAAACTGCACCGACAGGAAAGGAAGACACTGCGTCGCTCAGCCGGTCACCTGAAGTCAAGACACAGACGGGGACGGCCATTTCACTGAATCTGGGAATGACCCAGTGGTCATGTGGTGCGGAAGGAGCGCCCGGACCGCTCGCCCTCGGGGTGCGTTGCAGACGGGGGAGCGCGCTCCGGAGGTTCCCGTGATCCCTTGGCGCCTCTGCAGGGTGAATGGCGGCCTGTCCCCGTGCTTCCGCGTCAGACTCCGCAGCCGCCCCCGCCCCCGCCGGTCAGTGCGTCGCCCCCAGGCTGCCCTCTGTAAGTCGTCGTTGCCGCAGTCGGTCTTCCCCGGGTTTTAATCAGGTGGAGCAGGTGGTGGTTCTTCCACGTTGTGAAACGTGTGCCGCGAGATGGGAAGTCACCGTGGGCTGAAACTGCAGGCTCTTCGTGGTCCCGGGACTTTCCTCCCTGCAGCACCTGCTGCCACTCACTGGTGACCCGCCCCGTCCCACCCGGCGCCCGGTGCCGGCCGGCTTCGCGGTCAGACGTTCGGACGCTTGTGGCTTGTACGTGTGTTAGTCTGGGACTTTTAAAAAAACATTCGTGTACCAAGAGAATATAATTTAGCGGTAACAACAACCTAAAACAGGAAATGGAAGCTACTGGTTATTCTTTTAACTGTTCACAAGAGTACAGATTTTTTTGTTTGTTTCTTAAGTGCAATTTGAGATAAACTGGCTGGAGAAAATATTTGTAAAAATAAATACTCTCATTTTAACGGCTTCTTTGAGACAGATCCGTTCTTTGAATTAATTTGAAAGTTAAATTTGGTTTCCCTAGTTTTTCAGGTACTCGTGGGATTTTGGAAGCGTGTTTCTTTATGCACAGCTGGAACGGGGGCTCTTTGGCCCACAAATGACAGAATCTTTCTGAAAATGCTGTGAGCACGAAGGCAAGGTGGAACGTGCGGAGGGCAGCAGGCTGCAGAGTGTGTAACTGGCCTCGGGGCCCCGGACTCAGCCCACTCTCCCCGCCTTCCTTTTCTTCCTCCTGTTGCCGCACGGTTCCTTATCCCTCCGGGTCTCCCCGGCTCACGTTCCTGGCCCATCCCCCCTCCCCCTCACATCTCTGTTGCTTCTGTGCAGACAGGTGTCCACTTCTGAGGCCCGAGAGGTGTGGTCTGCTTCCAGAAAAAAAGGTGTCTTGTCTTTGGCGTGTGAGTCCGTGTTGTGTGTATGTGTGTCTGTGGTGCGTGTGTCTGTGTGGTTTACGTGTGGGGACAGACTCTTCACCGGACGAGAGTCTTATTTATTGCCTGCACCCAGCCCAGCTCGTGCTCTGGGACCAGAGGCTTCACCTGTTTCCATCCCTGGAGCCACTGCTCTCCTTTTCCAGCTTTTTATCCCCTGAACCCCTTTTATGAACCACCTCCTCCCGAAGGAAGGGGCCTCAGCTTTTCTGCACTTCCTTTTCTCTGTTTCCCGTTGACCACTTCCTCAGAGAGGTCTCCAGAAGTGAGGCAAGGACACTGCTGGCTGCGGGTTTTCCCCCCAGGGGGTTGAGCAGACCTATTTCCTGGGGCCGGGTGCTTTCACACCTATACCTGGCCTTCCCAGGCCTCTCTTTCCCTTCTTGGGGGACACTCCCTGGGGGTGGGGAGCCAGTGTGCCACGGGGGCTCTTCTAAGATGGGGAGAGGGGGTCGGGGCCTCCCCGGGGTGAGGAGCTGGGGCGCTGGCCACAGAGCTGGCCCGACCGAGGGTTCAATCCCGACCCTGCTGCCCACCCACTCGGTAGCCTTTGACTGTTTATTTAACCTCTTTGAGTCTCACTCCCTCCTGTAAAATGAGGTTGGTGCTTCACGTTTGTGGGAATTAACTAAGGTACTTGTGTTAGGTGAGCATGAGCATGGGGCGAGGTTCTCGAGTGCCGCCCTTCCCTCACCTCTGCACACGTCCCTGTGGACTCAGCCGAGTTCTTAATACCGAGGTTTTTCCAGGGCAGGGCTGCCCCTCGCTCAGCTCTTGTCCTGGGGGATCCCCGAAAGGGCAGAGGGATCCGTGATGGGTGTTCAGGGAAAACTTACTCAGCAGGTCGATGTACAGATGCCCCCTCCAGGCCCCGGGGCCCCCTGTCGGGGCCTTAGAATAGCCCCCTCTCTTCCGGGTTGAGATTCTTCAAGTACCTGCCACAATCTTCTCCCTTCTTCGGAATGCAAGTTTCATACTTGGTAATTGTTTGGTTTGTGATGGATTACTTTCCAGCCCTACGTTGTGGGTCTCCACCAGAGAAGTACGTGCAGGGCGTTAGGGAGCCCGGGCACAGCCTAAAGATGGGGGCTTGGTTTCCACACCAGGACCGTCCCAGGGGCTACTGAGCGGTGATTTCTCCCCTCGTCCTGCTCCAGATGCCCCTCAGTCTCTAATATCCCTGACCTGATGCCTAAATGTGGGATTTTTATATTCTTTTTAATGTTTATTTACATTTTGAGAGAGAGAGAAAGAGCACGACTGGGTACAGGGCAGAGACAGAGGGAGACACAGAATCCTGCGAAGCAGGTTCCAGGCACAGAGCCTGATGTGGGGCTCGAACCCATGAACCATGAGATCATGACCTGAGCCGAAGTTGGACGCTTAACTGACTGAGCCACCCAGGCGCCCCTGTTTTGTTTTTTTTTTTTTTTTTTAAGCTTATTTGTGTATTTTGGGAGAGTGAACAGGGGGAGGGGCAGAGAGAGGGTGAGAGAGAATCCCAAGCAGGCTCCACATTGTCAGCACAGAGCCCAACGCAGGGCTCAATCCCGCAAACCGTGAGCTCATGACCTGAGCCGAAATCAAGAGTCAGATGCTCAACTGACTGAGTCACCCAGGTTCCCCTTAAATATGTTTTTAAACAACTATTTGAAAGAAAGTGAAAGGGGAAATTGATGGGCACACAGTGGGCACGATGGGGCATCTGGGCTCTGGTTGGTTCTGCCCCTTAATCTGAGTGGTAAGCTACTACCCTCATGACTGGTACACCTTTCTGTATGCATGTTATACCCCAATTACAAAATCTTATTAGAAAAGAATTGTATCAAAGTCACCTGTACCCATTATAACACGTTAGTCCCATCTGATCCCCCGAGATCACTCCTGATGCTCTAAGACACGTTTTTTCAAATATTCTTCCGTCTTATAAGCAGCTATATACACATTTGTTTTGGTAATCAAATGGGGTCATACTATTTATGCTGTTCCTCAGCTTGATTTTTAGAACTAATTTTCTCAAGTGAGGACCTATGCAGAGAGATGTACTTCATTGCTTTTTATAAACTTCAGACTGTTTTACTATATGGTTGATCCATAATCTGACTCTTCCCCTATTGATGGTTATGCCTAAAACTCTACGGAAAGAACCTTTTAAGAAGTCACATCTGTGATAAGTGTAACCCAAATTATTTTTTCAAGAGACGTATGTAGGTAACTTTCTGGAACACCCGTGCGTGTAGCAAAGCACTGTAAATGGCAGTGCTGCTCTTTCTTCTTTTTCTGTATCTCTTTTTTCTGAGATTATCTCTCTTTTTTTTTTCTGAGATTGTCTCTTTTTTTCTGAGATTGGAGAGAATTCGGTTCTCTAGTTAGGCTATTGTTTCAGCTTTATCCGTGGGACTCACCATCTGTCCTAAGAGCAGAAGCAGATATTTTTTTAACATAATTGGGCTACCCTTAATGACATTCTTTTCCACACTGTTTATGGAGTGTACTGTTAGGCCTCCAACTATAATTATTACAGAGTTCCTCAGACAGTTGTGCGGGTTTTCATCTCTCGTGCGAGACCCACACCGTGTGTCCTCTGGCCGCCATGAGCAGCACAGACCTGACCTGTGAGTGCACAGGCAGGGGCACCGTGGCACTGACCTTGCTGCTTCTAGAACACTCCGGCCATTCCCTTTAGCCCAGATGCGTTCTCTTTGCAGGTGCATTTCCTGTGCTTGGAGTGCTTTTCCTCGGCCGGCCATTGGCCTGTCTGTCACACTCAGGGAGCAGCCAGCCGATGTTAAATGGTCACGCCCTTGCCCCCCCGCACACCGCAATGGATACCCAATACGGTGTGCTTGTAAAAGACTTTATTATGGAAATTCTGAAACATGTACCGAAGCAGAAGACAGCGTAATGTGCTCCCCCATACGTACCCATCACCCAGCTTCAGTAATTAACAACGATCTGATGTCATTTCACCGTGAACTCCTACCCGCTGGCCCCATTACTTTGAAAGATTTTGATTCTAGATATTATTTTATCCATAAATATTTGTGCTGCTTTTTTTTTTTTTTATTGTTTGTCCTCCACCCCCATCCCACACCAGAATGTACCCTGAAGAAGGACAGGGATTTTTTTTTTTTTTTTTTTTTTTTTTTTTGGTCAGTTTTGTTCACTGCTGTATATCCAGCATGTAGTATGATGCTTGGCACATAGTCGCTATTTAATAAATTTGTATTCAATGAATAGTTGAGTTAGATGGAACTTTGAATTCAATACCACAGGGGCGATTGTCCCTTGGCAAGAGCCGTCTCAGGGCAGAAAGGCCTCACTGGAGTAGTTCAGGAGGGAGTCGGCAAAAGGGAATCAGAAGGAGGGATGGTGGGCAACACTTGGAGTTTTGGAACATACGGGAACAGAAAATAGGACGTGTGCGATCAAGAGACGGTTTTCTTTAAAACGAGAGAAATCCCAGCACGTCTGCATGTTGCTGGGAATCATCCAGGGGAAGGAAAAAGTGATGATGGCGGAGAGGACCATCTCCAGAGTGACCGCATCAGTAAGTGTAGTAGTCATCTACTGCTGTGTAACAAGTTACCTCAAAGCTTAGCGGCTTAAAATAAGAGAGTCACCTAACGGTTTGGGTGGGTCGGGAATTCAAAAGCAGCCTGGCTGGGTGGTGCGGATGCAGGGCCTCTCCTGAGGGTGCGGTCAAGGCGTCAGCCGAGGCTGCCGTCGTCTGCAGACGTGACCTGGGCTGGAGGGCACATCCCTTCCACACGCAGACACACAGTTGCAGGAGGAGGTCCCAGTTCCCCGCCACCTGGACCTCTCCATGGGGCTGCTGAGTGTCCTCAGGACTCTTGGGTAGCTGACTCCCCGGAGCAAAAGATCCAAGCGTGAGAGACCAAGATGGAGGGCACGATGCTTTCGAGCATCACCTGGTGCCAGAGGTCATGCGTCAGCACTTCCGCTTTCTTCCGTTTGTTAAGAGTCGCGAAGTACACCCCACCCCACCCCCCCCCCCCCCCCCACTGCTCAACTCAATTAGGTGCCGTCTTCTGAGCGGAAGGAGCATCGGTAAGGCTGCCAGATAAAATACAGGACACTTGGTGAGATGTGAATTTCAGATAAGCAAGTAATTTTTCAGAGTATGTTCCGCATATCGGATGGGCCATCCTTACGTGAAAAACTTGTGATTTATCCAAACTTCAAGTTTAATGGGTGACCTATATCTTTATTTGCTAGATTGGGCCACCCTAGAAGGACTGCGTAGACGTAGTTTAGAACCGGCACGGTAGCAAAGGAGGGAATGGGGTGTGGTGCATAGATAGACGTAGTGACCTTGCATAGACACGCGGGCAGATTGTAATGAGAGAGAGAAGGCGAAATACACAGGCAAGTTCACGTAGGTAGGTGACGGATAGGCAGATAGGGAGAGGGAAGCTGGTGGGCACTCCCTTGAATTGCTTCTGTTTCCTCCCTGAATTAAGAAGCAAAGCTATGGGCCGGAGTGAGCTTCTTCCCCTCAACTCCCCTCGTCCTGAACTTCTGTGCTTTGCACACCAAGCTCACTCTTGATTCAGAGCCTTTGCTCTGGTTGAATCTCTTAGTCCCCAGTTAACTGTCCGTCCTGATCCTTTTTCTCCTTCCTACCTCTCTACCCCGCCATCATTTTTGGAGAACAACCGATTGCTTCTTCAAAGTAATAAAACCCAAGACATCGAGTTGAGAAGCATGGGCTCTGCTTTTTCTTTTCCCCTGGTTTTATTGCCTCTCTGGGTTTCCTAAATTCTACCTCCACTGGTTTCCAAATGTTTCTTACTTCGCCCCACAGTAAGAAACACATTTGACATTGTGACCCAGAACACATGCGTATCAAAAGTGATACAAACTGTAACCTATTAAGCTCCCTGCGATTGTTCTTTCTATCCTATTCCAGTTTCCTTCATTTCCCCCACCCCCCACCCATCCACGTAATAAGTTCACACCCATTAAATTGACTTCTCAACCCACTATGGTAGATCCAGCCCCAAGTTGAAAATCACTGCCTACCCAAACAGGTGGATTGTATGGTTGCATTCCAGAAACTTGGTGCAAAGCCCACTGAAATTCATCCCCCAGAGGTGTCCTTGTTGCCACAACTTGTAATTGTGATACATTGTGTGGTGAGACATTTTGCCTGAGCTTCTAGAAGAATTTTTTTTTTTTTTTTTTTTTTTTACTAAATGTACAAGATGAATATTCAATTCTTTTTAAAAGCTCTGTCAGCATCATTTAAATGCAAAACATATTTCAGGGTGCCTGGGTGGCTCAGTCAGTCATGAATCCAGCTCTTGATCTCGGCTCAGATCATGATCTCACGGTTCGGTTCGTGAGTTCAAGCCCCACGTCGGCTTAGGATTCTCTCTCTCCCTCTCTCTGCCCCTCCCCTGCGTGCACTCTCTGTTTCTCTTTCTCAAGATAAATAAGTAAAAACATTGAAAGAAATAAATGCAAAGCAGATTTTATAGAAGAAAGTTTTCGTGGCTTTATAAAGAAACGTGAAAGATTTTCTAGTTCTTAGGCGAATTTTCAATGCATTAAAAAGCTGGGTTTTTATTTGATCAATTTTGGTTTTGAAATGATTTTCAGCCTTCACTTTACCTTCAATCGTGAAGTTGAAACAAAACTCTAGAGGTTTTGAGCAAATATAGATGGTGACCCTCACATAACCATTTAACTCTTTGTGACAAAGACCAGTTTCCACATTACATATTCAATAGAAAACTCGTCTCTTCTTTGCATGTGAGAATACCAAAAGTGTATTTTAGTCCAAGCAAAGTCCAAAGTAAATGGATGTGTTGGGGCTTGGGATGACTGAATTCTATTTCATATTTTGAAAGAGAAGGACAAAGCATTAGAAAACAGTGTGTGTGTGTGTGTGTGTGTGTGTGTATACACATATATATGTAGATACTTGGAGATTTTATCAACATTTCTAAAAAGTTTACGTATCCAAGTTGGTATAATTTTTTTTTCTTCTCCTTGGGAAATTATAGAATTGTCTTATATCTGGAACTTCCTTATATTTAGGCATATATAATAACTTGATTTAGGATACTACATGTCTCCTTGAATATGCGTGGAAAATTCCAGTCCTCGTAATTTTCCTTCTTGAAAATCGGTTTTTATCCCGATGTAAATTTACCTAAATTAATGAGTGCAATACAAACGGTCTAATAGTTCTACTTGAATGAACTGTATGGGGATTAGGGTGCCGTCCGCTACTCCAAACATTTGTCCTTCATCACGAACGAGCACATAGCGGGTGAAAAATTTATTAGAAAATCTGCGTGCCGCCCTGCTCTCCCGATGCGGGGGGCGAGTGATTGTGGCAGGTTCCAGAGGAGGAGCTTCAAGGTCATAGGGCCAGATGCTTTCCTGCTGGGTGGGAGAGAGGCCAACTACTTTTCTAGTGGCCTTGGGTTTCTTTCGGACCAGGACAGAGTCATGAGTCCCAGACTCCGAGGATTTGAAAGAATCTTTAAGTTTAGCAGCAACACCTGCCTGCGTGGGTTTCCCATATCACATCCCTGGAACTCGCTGTCCTCCCGATGACATACCCAGTTCCCAATTCAGATGCTCCAGTTGTGGGTTCAAAATTAGGGAGTTGAAACCTTCCTCCCCATCCAACCCTCCTCTCTCTCCTACCCCTGCTGGTTCTGCCGCCCACGGTTCTACACAGCTGGTCTACACAGCCGATCTACACGCTCGTTGACTGCCTCCTCCCTCCTCCTCGTGGCCCCAGGCCTGCGTCCATCTGGCCGCAGCCCCTCCTTCCGTCCTCCACTCGCGGACAATAGCTCTTAGGCCGGAAGCTCATCTCCAGATTTTGCCAGATCTGAGGCCAGACTTCTCTGACCCCACTTGACTCCCCTGTCCTGTCAGACGCCTCGTCCTCCAGGCCCTCGTCCTCCTTGGTCTCACTGCCAGCCCCTTCCCCTCACCGCCCACAAAATGCTGATACAGTCGGGGACTTCTTCGGCGAACCTTTCGTTCCCCTTCCCAGGGGTCACCACCTCTGGATCGCTGCGTCACCTCTTCCTGGGTGTCCCGGAGCCACCCACCAATCAGCTGCACCTGTCGCCTGTGTGGGGGCGTGTCAGGCTCGGCGTGTCCCAAACAAGACTCGTGGCCCCCGTGCTCCACCCCCCCCCCCACCAAACACGCTCCTCGTCCTCATCATTCCGCTCACACCCTGAGTCAAAACTCGAGGCCCGTGTGGATACTGAGCGATCGCCCCGTGCCGGGGACCAAGCAGAGGGCGCTGCGCCCCTGGGGCCTGCGTCAGGTGGGTCACGGGGAGACGGGGATCCCTGCCGAGCTCACTGGAGCTGAGGCGCGGGATGGGGGCCGGGGGAGCCGCCGCCGGGTCAACCAGGCCACGTGGGGACAGGCGTGGGGGAAGAAGTGAGCCTGGGGAAAGGCGCTTTTTTTTTTTTTTTAAGTCTATTTATTTATTTTGAGAGAGAGCTAGCGGGCAGGGGAGGGGCAGAGAGAGCGAGAGGGAGAGAGAGAGAATCCCAAGCGGGCTCCGTGCAGTCAGCACAGAGCCCCACGGGGGGCTCGAACCGTCGATCACGACCTGAGCCGCAATCAAGAGTCAGACGCTTAAGCAACAGAGCCACCCAGGCGCCCCTGGCAGGGGGGAGGTCTGAAAGGACATCTGGGGGAGGGGGGGGGAGCATTCCAGGCACAGATACTGGAGGAGCCCCCAGATTCCAGGGGTTCCCACCATGGCAGCCGCTGCTGATCCGGGCCCTGCTCGGAGGGCCCCTGGGTCGGAGCAGAAGCCCCTGAGGCTGCGTCTTGCCTGCGTGGCCGGCACTGAGGGGCAGACTTCTCCCGACTGAGGCAGGTGCGCCTGGGAGTCGGCTTGTGGCCCCGCGGCCGCGCCTCCCCCCTGCCAACATCAGGCCGAGTGCGCGGCCCCCAAGGCCCGTCGCTGACTGTGCCACACGAGGCCAATGGAGCAGTGGTTTCCTCTGTCCCCCGCTCCGCTCCCTCCCTCACCCCTGCAGCACCCCTCTGCACTTGGACGGTGGCAGGGCACGCTGTGGGAAGCCGAGCCCTTCGGGAAGAAGGGCTCTCGGAACCCAGAAGGGAGCCCGGTGAGCAGAGACAACAGAAGGCAACAAGAGGAGGCCTGGGTCGGGCCCGGACTTGCTCGCGGCTAAGCTGTCAGTGCGTGGCCAAGTCGCTTAACCCGTCTGTGCCTTGGTGTCTCTGCCTGTAAAATGGGTCTAATAGTATCTGTCCCCTGCAGACTTCAGAGGATGTTTGTGAAGCTTAATGAGTGGGGTCCATTAAACTCCTCAGAAGAAAGGTGTAACTACACATAAAGCACTATTGTAATTAGCTCTCAGGCTCTTTAAGGCAGGTCGCATCTTGTGTTAAGAGAGTTACCGTGACAACGGGTTTGTTTGAAGCACACATAAGAAAAGGTGTGGCCGCGTAGCTCACGATAATAAGTAAATTTACCCTTGCTGGTTTCTGCCGTAATCAAGAACCGAGTAGCTCCCGACCGACAGCGAGTCTGGTACCTGCGACCTTCTCGTCCCTGCCGTGGCACGAACCGCGTGGTTCTTTCTCTTGGGCGCAGAGCGGGCACTTCAGCGATTTTGAGCGAACGCACTCACAGCGCCTGACACGCCGCAGGCCGCAAGGAATGGAGATCTAGTCCCCGCTCGGATAACACTGATTGCACTAGGTTGTCCGGGGAGGACCCGCAGACTGTAGACACGTAAAGCGACTCACTGCGAGGGGTTGGCTCGCCGGTTACAGAGGCCGACGGGTTCCCCAGATCCGCCGTCAGCCAGCTGGAGACCCCGGAGAGCCGACGTGGCGCCCGTCCGAGTCCAGAGGCCCGACTCAGAACCCGAAGATGCCGTAGCTCCGGCCAGGAAGCCAGCAGCCTGGAGACTCCAGAAGATTCGGTCTCAGTCTGAAGGCCGGAGAGGCCCAGCATGCCGTCAGTGCAGGCAGGCGGGAGGACCTCCCTCTTGCTCGGCCTTCAGGCCTTCGACTGCTTGGGTGAGGCCCACCCCCACTGAGGAGGCCCATCTTTCCTCAGTCTACTAAAACGTTCATCTCAGGGGCGCCTGGGTGGCTCAGTCAGTTAAGCGTCCGACTTCAGCCCAGGTCACGATCTCGCGGTTCGTGAGTTCGAGCCCCGCGTCGGGCTCTGTGCTGACGGCTCAGAGCCCGGAGCCTGTTTCGGATTCTCTGTCTCCCTCTCTCTCTGCCCCGCCCCTGCTCACGCTCTGTCTTTCTGTCTCCTTCAAAAATAAATAAAACAAAACACGAAAACAAATTTTTTTTTTTTAATTCGTCACCAACGGGGAAAGTGAGGTCTGGGTCTGAGACGGGCTGTGTTCCAAACTCCAAGGATCGGACTCCGTGGCAGCCGGGTTCTTCTTCAAGGGGCAAGAACTGTGCTGTCTGTCCGTGACTTCACGTGAGAAAGCAAACCCTCTCTGAGGCCTGAGGGCCTCCCTGGTGGTCCCACGGGTCTCCGTGCTTCTGGAACTGCCAGGCTCGGAGGTCAGCGTACGTGGCCACTTAGCCTCCTCCCTCGTGTTCTCTGGAGCAGGGAATCTGGAACCCCCCCCGGCCAGCAGGGCTCTGCGCACGGCCGACCGTGGAGCCACAAGTCCACGGCGACGGCAAAGACTTTACTCCCACACTTGAAATAAACCGACCGGGGCCTCCTGGTGGCACGGTTGGTTAAGCCTCGCACTCCTGGTTTCGGCTCAGGTCGTGGTCTCCCAGTTTGTGAGTTCAAGCCCTGCATCGGGCTCCAGGCTGACAGTGCGGAGCCTGCTTGGGATTCTCTCTCTCTCTCTCTCTCTCTCTCTGCCCCTCCCCCCTTGCACCGTCTCTGTGTCTCTCAAAATAAATAAAAATTTAAAAATAAATAAATAAAATTTAAGGTATCAAAAAAAGAAAGACACTGGAAAATGCCACGTCTGGGGGACACGCCGCATGTGGTCAGAAGGGATCGGATTCGGGAGAACCGGGCTCTGCAATGGAAGATAAGGAAGGTGTGGAGGTGGGGGGAGGAGCGACGGGAGGGGCCGAGGCCGGTCAGCCGGAGCTCCAGGCGGCACTGCAGGGACGTGGCTTGACCGAGCCCATGTGAACCTGTGACGGCCACTGTCGTGAGGAGGCAGGTCCCGGTGGGGACAGGGAGCGGGCTGGTGAGCGGCAGGGCCTCGACCTGAAGGCGGTGAGGCTAACGGGCCGGCCCTCGCGGAGACGGAGGGGACGGAGGGGACGGAGGGGACGGAGGGGCCAGGGGGACAGAGCTGACTGAGAGCCACGGGAACACAGCCGGGGTTCCCAGCGGAAGCTTCTTGCAGAGGAGAGGCCGGTGGGGCAGCAGCAAGAGGGAGCGAGGAGAGAGAGGACGAGCAGCGGACCCTCCGAGGCCTCCTCCTGGCCCGGCTGCCAGGCGGCTCTCATTAAGGGTAGATTGTTCCAGGCCCGTGGGCTTCTCTGCACCTGAGTGGGGGGAGGGGTACTCCTCTCGGCAGAGGGGGGATGGGGGGGTGCATCTTTGAAGAACCATTTAAGAAATGTCTGCTGGAAAATAATTATTCTCCCTCAGGGTTTGGCCTAGCAAGTGGGGTCACTGCCTTTCATGTAGGTGAGCTCAGTACCACATGAAGGAAACGCCGCGTGTTCTTTCTTCACGGAGACCCGGGTGGCAGGCGCTGTGTGCGATTAGATGGAGAGACTCAGGTTTTCTTTGTGTTTTAAAGTTTATCTAGTTGGCGAGAGAGAGCGTGTGTGCGCACACGAGTGGGGGAGGGGCAGAGAGAGAGAGAGAGAGAGAGAGAGGGAGAGAATCCCAAGCAGGCCCCATGCTGTTAGCTTAGAGCCCACGAACTCACGAACCGTGAGATCATGACCTGAGCCGAAACCAAGAGTCGGACGCTTAGCCCACTGAGCCACCGAGGCGCCCCCAGAAAAGTCAAGTGTGGGGGCCAAACTCTTCAGCTCGCCCTCAGCCTCGGGGAGTGTTCAGGGGCCACACCATCCAGGGGTCCTGTCCCTCTGGCTCCTAGATTGCTCTCTAAATCCTAGCTCTTCAGTTCGCAAGGCCATCCATCACCGTCACCCTTAACCTTCCAGCCCCGGGAGGCCCCAATGTGGGGGGGGGGGTCCACGATGTCTCTTGGTGCAGCCCTGTCACGACTGATACAGATAAAAGGGGAGGGTGCTGGGGCAGAATACGCCGTGTGCCTCTGCCCACATCTGGCTCCCACCAGAACCTGGTGACAGAGGTGACATCGGGCAAGGCCGGGGACAGGTCTCGCTCTCATGGAGCTGAGAGTGCCCTTCAGAAAAGGGCCTGACTGACAGGTCTGCCCCTTTGTGAATTTTGTCAAACATGGGGATTGGAATCTGTCCGCTTACCGGTAACCATAGCAACCTCCTCCCCACCGGAAGGGACCCTGACCACAACCGGGCCTGCCGTGTGCAGAGCATCAGGAACCACACATTCGGGAGAAACAACCAGATTTACCATTTACCATAAGTTGAAAACTTGGGAACGTTCCTAAAACGTCCTGGATTTCTTCACCTGTAGAATGGGCGTCATTGTTTCTACCTCCCAAGACTGGGGGGCGGTGCATTTAATGAGGTAAAGTGTGTAAGGCACCCGACAGGGCCTGGAAAATGGTAGGTTCCTGGTGGGTGTTCAGCATCACCCCGTCTCTGCCCAGCCTGGACCAGCTTGGCCAGAGACGTGGCATAGTGGGGGCGGGGCGGGGCGGGCCGGGAGGGCAGGGAGCCTCATTCTGATGGGTTCTGCCCACGGGACGGTTATCCATATCACAAGATGGCCGCACAGTGGAGACTGTGCTCCAAATGAGGTCCCAGACCCTGTGTCCGTGGCGTGGGCTCCAGGCTTGGGCCACAGGCACCATTACCCCGGAAACAGAGTTCTTGGAGCCCTGGGGCCCCCTCCCCACTGCCTGACCCCACTTGTCCCACCACCGTTTTCATCAGTCAGAGGCCAGATCTCTGATAGATTGTGCCTCCCTCTCCCTGATACAACCTGCCGGATACATTCCGTCTCAGAAGAGTCGTCTCTTTGGATCAAGAACAGAGGAGAGTTACTTCCTGGAGGTGCTGCTTCCTGCCTCGTGCTGCCTGGTGGTCTGCCGTGGCCTTGCTTCTCGTGGCTCAGGGAAGGAAGAACCCCCCCGAGAAATCGAGTGAATTTCAAGAATTTCACTTCCTTCACCCGCCCCTCCCCCGCCTCCTCCCTTTGAGTTCGGAATCCCAATCTCTTGGGTTTCGAATTATTGGCCTTTTTTTTTTTTTTTTCCAAAAGCAGATCTGCGGTTTCCATCACAACCTGCCATGCGCGGGCCTGACTTATAACTCAGTCATTTTTATGAAATGTTTCCGGCGTTGGCAGGGGGGCAGGGTGTACGAGAGTCAGGGAAGACCGGGGCCCTCGCTCCAGTTCTGCCTGGAGAGACAGGACAGGACAAGGCCATGACCGCATGGGGCGGTCCTAAAACTCCAGGCAGGGGGGGGCCAGCCCAGGAACGAGGGTCGGCCAGCAACAGTGCCAGGAGGCGGCCAAGGGCTTCCTGTGGGTCCTGGGTGCCCCGAGGACCCGCGCCTCCCTTCCTGGAGCGAAGGTGCTGGGCAGCTCTTGAGCCCAAGGCGGCTTGGCCAATTTAACCCCCTGCTTTCCCGATCACCTCCTCGCCTTGCCTTCTCCGGAGGGTTGCTCATCAGCCCAACTTCAGTTCTTTTCAGAGGTGGGGGCTGGGGGCCCCACATGCCTTAGGAGGAAACGGGGTGGCTCTGGGCCCGTCTCGTACCCTGCTCATCCTAGGCAGACACCGGCCTCTCCGTGTGGGAAAATGTCCACGTCCGCCTGCCGTGCTGAGATGACGAGCAGGCGGCCCCGCCTCACTGCTGGACTTTATTTTATTCTTTTTTTATTTTTCAAAAAGTTTACTTACTTATTTTCTGGAGGAGAGATCGAGCACGAGCGGGGAGGAGCAGAGAGAGAGAAGGAGAGAGGGAATCCCAAGCAGGCTCCACACTGTCAGCGCAGAGCCTGACTCAGGGCTCGAACTCCCGAACCGCAAGATCGTGACCTGAGCCGAAATCAAGAGTCGGACGCGTAACGGACTGAGCCACTCAGGTGCCGCTATTTTATTGTTTCGAATCGGAAGAGGCATTCATGCTGATTATTTAGAAAGACTCGATTCAACACTACAGAAATGTAACAAGGAAAGCGAAATCCCCCCTCCCCCCCCCCCCCCCCCCCCCATCGCGGATCCCTGTCTTTCCAAAGACAACGGTGTTGAGTCACTTGAACTCACATAGTTTACTGGTGTTTTGACATTCGCTGGGAGAGAGGGCGGGTTCCTGCTTCAACCCCTTCCCTTCATCCCCGGCCGAGCACTCGAAGGGCAGAGCACAGCTCTGGGTGCTGTGTGGGGTCCCGGCTAACGAGGTAGACCACAGTTCTCGGGAAGCCGCCCCAGCCAGGGAGACGGGAAGACTGGACGTAAATGTGTCCTAGGTGGGATCCTGGGACAGGGAAAGGACGGCAGGGAAAAATCAAGGAAACCTTGGTTCACGAATCGTAACACGTGTTCCAAACTAATCTGTCCGTCAGGGTGGAAGCTGGGTGCTGGGTACAAGCAAGCTCCCTGTACTCTCTATTCTTGCTTTTTTCTGTAAATCTAAAACCGCTCAGGGGCGCCTGGGTGGCTCAGTCGGTTGAGCCTCCGACTTCGGCTCGGGTCATGATCTCGCGGTTCGTGAGTTCGAGCCCCGCGTCGGGCTCTGTGCTGACAGCTCGGAGCCTGGAACCTGCTTCGGATTCTGTGTCTCCCTCTCTCTCTCTGCCCCTCCCCCACTCATGCTCTGTCTCTCTCTCTCTGTCAAAAATAAAAATAAACATTAAAAAAATTTTTTTTTAAATCTAAAACTGCTCCAAAAAAAATTCAGTCTAACTTTTAAGAATTAAGTCTAAAGAAAAGACCAGAAAGCAACAAATTCAGGCAAAACGGTCAGTGGCTTGTGGAGACTCAGTCTGTGCGTCCTCCTCGGGCCGGAAGGACCCTGGAGGGCGGCCTTCGAGACGGCTGGCCTCCCAGCACGTGGGGGCAAAGGAGCCGAGGCTGATCTTTCAGGAGAGAGCAGGCGGGGCCCCCTCTGGACACCTGTCCTCATCCTTCCCTGTCAGGGCCCTGGGCAGGTCGGAGCGGCATCCTTAGTCCTGCAAATACCACAAGAGGAGAAGGGGAAATTACTGGAAATTCGGAGTCAGGAGGCCGGGCCTCACCACTCTGGTTCTCGGCCTCCACTGCCAGCCACGCAGGAGGGCTCCTCAGGTGCCCACTGAACATAAGAGAATGGGAACGAGCCATGCGTTTATTTCTAGATCTTCTCGGAAGGGCCGCATCAAAACAGCCAGAGAGTAGGAGCCCCCAACTGTCTTTCACTCAGGGTAAGCGGAGTCTTGCCGAGGCCCAGACGCTCGGGAAAGCCCTCTTGATCCGCATTCCATTTGACTATTTTTTAGTTACTGGAGTCAGACCTCAGAAAGTTTCTGAGCCCCAACGCTTCCTGCCCCGAGCTCGTCCCCACAACTCCCTCCCGGCTCAACACCTGAGGAGGGTTTCGAGCCCAGGGAATTGAACCGCAGGCCTGGAGAAGCCCCGTTCCTTCTGGTTCCTTCCCCTGGACGTGTGTTTGTGAAGGTCTCCACAAACACGACTGTTTGGAAAAGTCTTGAAATAGGAAACAGAGTCCCGGCCGAGCGTCTAGGTGACACGAGAGTCTAAAAAAAAAAAAAAAAAATTACGATCATTTCCTCCGAGGTTGCCAAGTTTGGAGGTCCTGTCCGGATCTGGACATCCTGCAGATGAGTCAACTTGAGTTTCCCTCCCCGTCTTCCACTCTGGCAGCGTCTGCACCCGAAGGAGCGAGCGGCCCGGGGTGGGGGGGTGGGGGAGCCCCGGGGCCAGCCTCACACTCCGTCCTTGTCTCCCTCTTTCCCCGGCCTGGGCTCCAGCTCACTCGGCTCCCCGAAGCATGTACTGAACTGAGAATAGCACTCTTCATACCAGTAAAAAAAAAAACACGCCTGTCCCTTCCGTGGGGGAGAGGGACTCTGCTATTGCAAACGTTTGTGAGCACACAGTTCAGTGGCTCGTCATCCCACACAGAAACGCTGTGCCCATGAAGCGCTGGCTCTCCACCCGCCCCCCCCCCCCCGCCCCCATCAGCCCCTGGAAACCTCGATTCTACCTTCTGTCCCCGGGAAGCTGACAATTCCGGGGAGCTCATGTAAGGGGGGGTGGAAATCACACAATAGTTGCCCTTTTGTGTCCGGCTTACTTCGCTCACCATAACGTTGTCAAGGTTTACCCGTGCCGTGGTAGCATGTACCCAGATTTCATTTCTCAGGCTGACTTATCGCCCATTGTACGCGTGTGCACATCGGGCTTCTGCAGTCATCCGTGGACGGACACGAGGCTTGCTTTCGTAGCTCGGCCGGTGTGAACGAACAACGCCGCTGTGAACACGGGGAGCTGTTTGCGTCCCTGCTTTGAGTTCCTTTGAAGTCAACCGAGGGCGGCTATGGCCCCAGCCGCCTGAGGACAGCGTGTCCCTGCCCTGCTCTGTCCGTCACACCCGGGGGTCAGGCTTGCCGCTCAGGAACACCCCCCAGCTCCCTCCCTGGGCGCTCAGGTTGCCTCCTTCACGCCTGATCAGCCGCTTCCTGCACCCCGGGTGCCTCCCTGTGCGCTGACTCATCGGTGCCCTTCAGCTCCAGGGTCAGGAACTTTGTCTACTGGATGGGTCCCTGTGGAAGCAGCCGCATCATCCGGGGAAGCAAGCAGCGTGGGTTTTAAATAATACTGATACTGATGGAGGGGCGCCTGGGTGGCTCAGTCGGTTAAGCTTCCGACTTCAGCTCGGGTCACGATCTCGCGGTCCGTGAGTTCGAGCCCCGCGTCGGGCTCTGGGCTGATGGCTCAGACCCTGGAGCCTGCTTCCGATTCTGTGTCTCCCTCTCTCTCTGCCCCTGCCCCGTTCATGCTCTGTCTCTCTCTGTCTCAAAAATAAATAAAACGTTTAAAAAATAATAATAATAATACTGATGGAAAATACTGATGGAAAAGGAGAGCAAAACCCACGCCAGGATTATGACACAAGGTGTGATGCGTTTGAAGGACACAGTCGACTTACCCCGCCGAGTCAGACCCGATTTATTTGTCACATGCCTCAAATCGTGCAAACGGCCCAATTCCTCATCTCATGGGCGTTCGCCACCCCCGGCCAGGCTCCAGGGACTCGTGCCCTCCTTGTCACTGCTTGGATCTGAGTTCTTCTGGGAGCGAACACCGCAGACTCCACGGGAGCTGGCGAGCGAGAGGTAGTGAGTGGCACGTCAGACGGAAGAGGCAAGTCAAACGCGGTGGGCCCCGTTCCTGATCTGGAGTGCGGAGCTTAACACAGCTCGGGAGCTGTGGTGGAGTGTCCACACCCGCCAGGAGTGATGCCAGTTCCGTCCCTGTGCCCAGCCCTGCTACATCAGCAGGACGGGGCTGGGCCGGGCCCCGAGCCACCAGGCATAGGTGCCAGGACCCTGTTCCCCCCAAGTCTCTGCCTGGTCCTGCTAATTGCCCCTCGCCTAATTGCTGGAGAGTTGCCTAATTCCCCTGAGATCGACACTATAATTTCATATCATAGCTGTGGTCGAGCCCATCTCCTCGGCACACAAGAACTTGGGGCACGTTCTAACCACACCTGACACTGTTGGTTTGGATAACTTTCCTGCCACTATCCCTGGCGGGCTGTTGACCACAAGAGAAAGTCTGGACTTCAAGAACCAAACAGGCTCGGGGGCGCCCGGGTGGCTCAGTTGCTTAAGCGTCTAACTTTGGCTCAGGTCACGATCTCGTGGTTTGTGACTCTGACCCCCGCGCCGGGCTCTGGGCTGACAGCACGGAGCCTGGAGCCTGCTTCGGATTCTGGGTCTCCCTTTCTCTCTGCTCCTCCCCTGCTCGTGCTCTGACTCTCTCTCTCTCTCTCTCTCTCTCTTTCAAAAATAAATAAACATATATGTGCATATATGTTTAAAAAATAAAGGAGCCAAACAGGCTCGTTACAGGTGCACTTTGCTTTGCTCTGAACATCTCAGTGGAGAAATCTCGGAGCACCAGCAGGCTGCGGCCACACCGGCTCCCTGTTCATGACTGTGGGTACCTGGGTGTGGGGGGGGGGGCCCAGGTGAGCCTGCCAGGTGCAGGCCCCGGTTCCCCACGCATGGTCCTGCTGAAGGGAGGCTCCGGCCTCCAGCCTCCCATCAGATGGGCTGAGGTCCCCAGCTCTCTCCTCCCAACGAAGGAGATGTGCGCTTCCCCGACGGGACCGAGGCTCAGAGAGTAGGTGACTGGGCCAAGATGGTCCTAGGACCGGGGCTTGGAGGTGGGTCTCTTGCTCACCCACCTGGCTTGCCCCTAACACGCCCAGGAGTGCAAATCCGGCAGGGGTCCAGCCTCCTACTCCCCATACTGACCCTCCTTGTCCCAGCGTTAGATGGGGATCAGACACAGGGTTTCTGCCTTGTCTGTGCAGATGCTCGTCCTTACTCTAATTGCCTAATATCTCCAGAGGCATTTGCTATTTAATTTTTTTTTTTTTGACATTCGTTTATTTTTGAGAGACAGAGAGAGACAGAGCACAAGTGGGGGAGGGGCAGAGAGAGAAGGAGACACAGAATCGGAAGCAGGCTCCGGGTTCCGAGCTGTCGGCACAGAGCCCGACGCGGGGCTCGAACTCACAAACCGCGAGATCATGACCCGAGCCCAAGTCGGACGCCCAACCGACGGAGCCACCCAGGCGCCCTGGGATTTGCTATTTAAAGGCATCTTATGATTAATCTTTTCATAAAGAAAAGAACCAGCCCACTTTTCTGTTGAGGGTATCTGAATTTTCATGGGGGGGTCTGCTTAATGTAAGGTTTGCCAGTTGGGAGGGAGGGAGGGAGGGAGGGAGGGAGGGATGACAGGAGGGTATAGGATGCTTTAGTGAGATCTGAATTTCAGAGAAACAACAAATACTTTTTTAGTGTGAGTCTGTCCCGACTCCTGCGTGGGACGCACTGAAATTCACATGGGACTGGGGACCCGTAGTGCATCTTCTGTCGGGGGTTGTGTCCCCTAAAATCCACACGTGGATGTCCTAACCTGCAGTACCTACGAGTGTGACCATATTTGGAAATACGGTCACTCAGATGATCCGGTCAACATGAGGCTATTAGGGTGGCCCCGACTGTCCTCATAAAGAGGGGACATTGGGACACAGACACGTACACGGGGCGAGCTCCGTGCGAAGATGAAGGCAGGCAGGCGTCCCCGTGATGCTTCCACGAGCCCAGGACCACCAAGGATTGCCAACAAACCACCAGCGGCGGGGGGAGAGGCCGGGACAGATCCCCCCCTTCGCAGCCTCGGAAGGTACCAAGGCCACTGACTTCCGGCCTCCAGAACTGTGACGATAAATCTCTGTTGTCGAGCCTCTCGGGGTGTGGTGCTGTGTCCTGACGGCCCTGACGGGAGCCCCCGCTTTGGGAAAGGGGGGCTTAGGCCCACGAAGGTGCTTCTGCTCCTCTCGTCCCTGCCTCCCTGGGCCCAGGGGGCTCCACCATGGTCCCGCAGGCTCGCGTGGCTTTTGTGATCTTGCCCGTGGCCCTCGGGGGTAGTGGCAGGAGAGATCGAGTGCCTGAGGGAGGCTTGCCTTACAAATCAGGCCGGAATAAAGGGTCCCCGGGCAGGAGGGAGTCCCAGCACCTCAAAGCTGGGGTGTGACCAAGGCCGGGCTTGGTTCAAAGGGAAGCCGAGGCCGCCCCGGGGGCCTGCCGCAGGTGTAGTGTTTGAGGAAGGATGCAATGCCTCTCTTTCATGGCCTGGAGAATAAAGCGGCCGTGAAATCAGTGATGCCACATTATTGCTTCCTGGTCCCGCGGGTGGGGCTTCCTTCCCGTGACCAGCAGGCCCCCCCCCCCCCCCCCCCAACCCCCCCCCCCCCACCGAGCCGCAGCTCTGTCGCTGGAAAAAGGCTGCAGACACGTGTATCCTGGACAGCTGGGCTTGGGAGTATTTCCTCTTCATTGTCTGAAGGACACTCAGGAGTAAATATGGAAAAAGCCACAGGGTGCATGCAGGCCGCCTGACCCTGGGGTCGCGGCGAGGCCTTGGGGAACGCGGCCTGCCCGCCACAGGCCCGGGACCCAGCCTCCAGCTTGCAAATGCCAGAGGACTGGCGTCCTACCCACTCGGGCCTTTTTGTCCCCACGGCCTATAGACCTGTTGTTCCCGATGGAACAAGGGCAGTGTCATTTCAGGGGGGGCCTGGGGGCTCCCCACTGCCTCTGGTAATGTGGGGGCCTGGGGGACCCAGCTGGGGGGGCGGTCCCTGCCCGTCCACTATCCTCAGGACAGAGCAACCGTGTTGGATTTTTGCACAGCTTACTCTGGGGCTGGGGAAAGGGTTTGATTGCTAACGGTGGTTGGCTCTCTCCTCTCAGGGCGCCCGCCCTGCTCACCCACAGGGCACATACCCCACCCCCCAGGCCCAGCACTACTGTGCACACATCAGGAGGCCCGTCAGAGGGGTCCCCCCAAACTGGCACAGAACCTGCGCTCCTTCAGGCTGTTGCATTAATCACTACCTCCTACAAGTTGCCAGCGGGTTTAAGTTCAAACAGAAGGAGAACCAGTTAAGTCAAAGAAATGCCAAGTGCCTCGGAAGGTAAGGACTGCCTGTCGAGGGGGCCGTTCCAACAGAAAAGGGGCAAATGCATGACAGGAAGCTACGTTCGTCATCACCGGGGCCGAAGGTGTGGGAACCAGTGGGCCTCCAGGGCCTTTCGAGCAGAGATTCTAAGAATCTTTATAACTGACTGAAGCACGCGGGCCCCGCAGTGCGCATTAGACACGGCGTGGAAGGACCTGTGAGCCCAGCGTCTCCCCGACACCAGTGATCTCCAAACCACCACTGTTTCCTCTAGGCTTTGGTGTTGCAGACCTCACACCTCTCCTCCCCTTCTCCCAACAGGAATCCTAAATGCTGACACATGACCCCTGGAATAGACTATACTTCCCAGCCTTCCTGGAGCTAGGTGTGACCATGTCAGTCGGTTCTGGACAAAGGCAACATGGCAGAAGTGATAAATGCCACTTCTGGGAGTCACTGTTTCTTAAGAAGGGACCGTCCCTTCCAATCTCCTGCCTCTTCCCCAAAGGCTGGACTTTTAGCGCAATGACCAGATTCCAGCAGCCATTTTGGGCTGTGAGGGCAAAGGATACACGCCAGGGATGAGCCTCGGAAAGTCCGTTAGAGCACAGATCTCGGTGATTTTGTGGAGCTCCCAGCTGGTCTGGACTTCCGGAACGTTGGAGGATGCCGCTTTGGATCTCTCTGCGTCGTGATGCCAAGTGGAATGACTAATACGTTCAGTCGACAACAATATCCACACCTTTGAATTTCCTTGCAGGGAGAGACTGCGTTGTACATTTCTTTGTATTCTTTTCAGCACGTGGCACATAGAACATGTTTTGATTTGATGTGATTTGATCCGACCTTTTAAAGTCCTGTTAGCCGGGGAGTGACAAAATCCGCACGGCGACTTCCTGCCTTGTCCGATAACACTTCCCGTGTTCGTGCTAAAAAGTACCTCTTTTAGGCTCCAGACGGGCCCTTTTTGAGGGATGACGCGCTCCCCCTGAACCCAAGTGATGCCCATGACAGGTCTGGCTGACGTCACTTCTTAGATCCAGTCTTTCCAGACAGGAATTTCCCTCCAGTGGCTGCTGAACGAAGCCTTTGACGGAGGCCGTGTGCAGGCCCGAGGACGGGGGAGGAAAAACCTCCAGGAAGGAAGGGCCGGGGTCAGCTGTCCGGCTCAGGGCAGACCCTGGTGGTGGGGCAGGCCTTCCGGTATGTCATCGGGACCCTGGAGCTGGAGGGCCGCACCAGCCGGAAACCACCCTTGCTGGGGACACGTGCAATGGGAGGGGTGGCAGGGGACAGAATGTCAGGAATCGTGAGGCCGGCTGCCGGGGGTGGGCTCCAGAAGTGGGCGAGAAGTGGTTCTTTTTCTGACAGCAACGATTTCTTTCTGGCAGGGGTGGCAGGGGAACGTTTGATATCTTCCTTTATGCACATCTGCATTGCTCTTAGGTTTTCACAGCCCGTTTGCTACTTCCGTCATTGAAAAGGAAACATTTAAGGAGCGCCTGGGTGGCTCAGTTAAGCGTCTGACTCTTGATTTCGGCTCAGATCATGGTCTCCCGGTTCTTGAGATCAAGCCCCTCGTCGAGATGTGCGCGAACAGCACGGAGCCTGCTTGGGATTCCCTCCCTCTCTCTCTGCCTCTGCCCAACTCGCGCTCTCTGTCTCTCTCAAAATAGATACACACTTTTAAAAAGCAACAGATGAAGAGAAACATTTAAAATCCATTCCTTTTTTTTTACGTTTACGTATTTATTTTGAGAGAAGAGGGCGGGGCAGAGAGAGAGAGAGGGGGAGAGAGAATCCCAAGCAGGCTTCACCCTGTCAGCACAGAGCCCGATGTGAGGCTCGAACTCACGAACCGTGAGATCTCAACCTGGGACGAGACCAAGAGCCAGACTCTTAACCGACTGAGCCCCCCGGGAGCCCCTAAAATCGATTCTTAAAAAAGAAGCCATTAGCAATGAAAGATAAAACCCAGGAACGCCCATTCGCAGCCTTCGTGGGGAATGGGACTCTTTGCCGACCGTGGGGTCAGCCGGACGAGGGGTCACGGGTGAGAGAAGCTTCGGGAATTCCAGATGCCGTGAGGGCACGGCTCTCGGGGGAATGTCAGAAGGGAAGCAGGCAGCCAACAGTTCTGACTGAAAAGCGTTGGGACACCCCAGTCCTCTGGGGCACCCGGTGGGTCCCCGGTGCAGGCACGCTCCCTTATCCCCCCGTGACCAGGAGCCCAGCCCCGCACTCAGTCTGGTTTCCATTCTTTGTTTCTCCAAAATAAAGAGTCTGGCAGCAGCGGTGGGCATGTGGTTTGGCTGGGGATGATGCCAGGTAGTGACAATGGTCAGGGAGCCCGGGAAGAGCTACGGGGACATCTAACGGAGAAAGGACTCGAGAGAATATCTCGATTTCCACACTCAGTGTGTTACTGGAACCACTGAGCTGGGCTCCCGTAAGAAGAGGCTGAAACCACAGAGCTTTGGGGCTGGCTTCGTGGGAAGGACCCCAAGACAGGGTGGGGAGGGGGAGGGTGCCCCCGGGCCTTGAGACGGTACCCGGGTACCTCACCCAGGGTGTACTTCGCAGCTTTAAGAGCTAGATACTGTGTAAGACGCGGCTCACACTGACCCTGGTGAGCCCCCGTAGCGTCTGCCCATTTCATAGATGAAGAAACTGAGGCTGACCAAGGTCCCACAGCCCACGAGTGGCCCAGCTGGAACGGGCACCTCTGGGTCTCCAAAGCTGGGCCGTGTCTACCCCACCTGGGCTGGCAGGCACCGGAAGTGCCTACTGAACCGATCCCAAAGTGCAGGGGATACTTAGGACAAATTATACTACGCTTCACGCATTTTCATTTCCTTCTCCGGCACCCGCTAGGCGCCTGGCCTGGTGTGGAGCTCGTCAGAGGGGCCAGGGAAAACGTCATGCCAAGTCTCCCTTCAGGAGCCGGCTGTCTGGCTGAGAAGCAAGGTGCACGCAGAAGATAATGCCCAGAAGTGCTTCCCGAAGCGAGTCGGATTTGAGCTGAGCTTCCAGGCATGAGCAGGGCGGGAGTAGGGAAGACCAGAGGAAGAACTCTCCAGAAGGGACAAATGGAATGAGCAACAAATCAGAGACAGGCAAGCGTCGGGCGTAATTGGGAGACAATAGCCCTGCCTGGCCGGAACAGCAAAGCTCATGGTGGGGTCGGGAGGAGGCTCAGTTTGGAAGGTGCAGTTACCCACGCGCAGCACAAATGAATCTTGAAGACGTTATTTCTTCACTGAGCAATGAAATACAGGAATGATAAGAAAAAACAAATGATACGTGAACGAAGAACCTCATTGTTTACTCAGACAAAATCGTGCTTCTCCTTGAAATCCACCAATTAGGCAAAGATTTCTGTTGTTAAAATCTGGCTAATAGCTTTCCATCTTCCCTGTTGTCATCTATTTGTGCAAACTAACCAGAAGATTCTATTTTTTTTTATTATTTTTTTTAATATTTATTTATTTTTGAGAGAGACAGAGACAGAATGCGAGTGGGTTAGGGACAGAGAGAGAGGGAGACACAGAATCCGAAGCAGGCTCCAGGCTCTGAGCTGTCAGCACCAAGCCCGACGCGGGGCTCGAACTCACAAGCTGTGAAATCATGACCTGAGCTGAAGTTGGACGCTCGCTCAACCGACTGAGCCACCCAGGCGCCCCAAAGATTCTATATTTTTAATGACTGTGTTCAAAGTTCATCAAACCTCTTCACTGGTACAGTTTTTAAATAGGTTAAAGAACTATGTTCCCCCAAGTTTTGATTTATTTTAATTAATTAATAAATCAATTAATTTTTATTTTAGAGAGAGAGAGAGACCATGAGCACAAGAGGGGCAGAGGGCGAGAGAGAATCTTAAGCAGGCTCCATGCTCGGTGCAGAGGCGGACATGGGGCTCGATCCCACGACCCTGGGATCATGACCTGAGCTGAAATCCAGAGTCAACGCACGACCGGCTGAGCCACTCAGGTTTTTAAAGCACGAGGATACGAAAGCTCTGTAGTTGACACATTGCCAGGGGACCCTCCACCAAAAAAATCACACGACAGTCTCCTTTTCAAACGTAGTTTCCGAAATGCTCAACGGGACAATATAAAGCAATTTCTTAGAATTATTGGAACGCCACTTCTGCCCCGAAGGCCCCGATGGCATGCACGCCCGGGTGCGTGTGCCTGTGCAGCCGCGTCTTAGACACCTACCAGGCAAGTGCATCAGACAAAGGGCCAATAAATTGGGACACTTGTTTTTTGTTTGTTTTCAGCTCAGTGGGCCTAACTGTTCTGCCACAGGATCACGCTTGGATCTTCGGGGAACAAAAGATTTTCTGCACTCTTGTCACCGCAAAAGCTGGACGAGATCCTACTCTGTTTAAAGGTTTTATTTTTATCAGAGTAACCACCTGTCCCTGCGCGCGCTTCTTTGCATTAACCTCTTTGCCTTCCTCAAGGACAACAGGAGTGAGTTCCCTGCCTCACTCTCTTTGCAACCTGATCCCGAATTCTTTCTTTAAAAGAAAAAATTCCCAGCCGAAGGCAGCTCCAGTAGCTTGCAGAGTTTTTCAATAAACACATTGTTTCAAAGAGGTCACTTACGGTTGAGAAAATGCCTTCCTTTAGGGGCTCATAAAAAAAAAAAAAAAAAAAAAGTAGTTCTTTGTGCAAGTCATTTATTGAAACGTGATCTTTTCCAGATATAGTAACAGTATCTGTGGTTTTATTCAATTGTACAGCATGCTTCCCTCTGAGTAAATGGTCTCATGATCGCTCAAATCTCCACTAGTGTTTTCTAGGCATTTTCCTGTTGGAAAATGTATTTGTTGGCGAAGGAATATACTTGTGTTGGTTGTCACCTGCTATTCCATTTTGTAGCCCATTTAAGTGTTTGCCTGCTGGTAATACCTCTTAGGCTTTTTTTCTTTAATGTTTTTATTTATTTTTGAGAGCGAGAGAGAGACAGAGCACGAGCGGGGGAGGAGCAGAGACAGAGGGAGACACAGAACGTGAAGCAGGCTCCAGGCTCCGAGCCATCAGCACAGAGCCCAATGCGGGACTCGAACCCACCAACTGTGAGGTCATGACCTGGGCCGAAGTCGGACACTTAACTCCAGGTCTGGAGGGGCCTGAAGCATGGAAGCCTTGTTCCCATGACACGGAAGTGTGCCACCCTCCCGGAACGTGAATGTGTTCATCAAGCCCCATCATTTAGGGGTTTTTAATGGAGGCTTCATTACGTAGGTATGATTGATCGAATTGTTGGCCACCGGGACTGGAACTTAATCTCCAGCCCCTCTCCCTTCTCTGGAGGGGTTGAAAGTTCAAACCCCCTAATAGTGGCTGGATCTTTCTGTTGACCAGAACCCACTTTGGAACTTTCTAGCACTTTTGAGACCCCTCACTAGCATATATACAAAACACACTCTTATCACCCCAGAGATACCAGGGTTTTAGGAGATCTGTGCCAGGAACTGGGGACAAATACCGTACTTGGGCTTATGTATTAGGATTATTTTCAATTTTAGGATTTTTTTCCTGAATCATTTTAAAGTCGCTTCTCCATTGGAAGACAGTTACTTTAATTTTTTTTTTTAACGTTTATCTATTTTTGAGAGACAGAGAGGGACAGAGTGTGAGCGGGGAGGGGCAGAGAGAGAGGGAGACACAGAATCTGAAGCGGGCTTCAGGCTCCGAGCTGCCGGCACAGAGCCCGACGCAGAGCTTGAACCCACGGACCGTGAGATCATGACCTGAGCTGATGTCAGATGCTCAACCGACTGAGCCCCCCGGGCGCCCCTGAAGACAGTTACGTTAGTTAAAATCAGACGATGTGTAATCCATGTATCCATAATGACTCTTCTGACTACGAGTGATCCGCTAAGGTCACACAATGCTAAAAAGAGACAAATGTGATGCACAACGTGGGTGAGGGCTCCTTGGACTTTGCACGCAGGAGTAACCTCCCAACAGTGTCAATCTGAGAAATGAATATTTGTAAATCTTACTCTCTTGGGATAACTGAGTCAGTGAGGATTCTCGAGGCTGAGTGATTCATCCCACAAGCACGAACGGGGAGCTTCCTGGGCTTCCGAGGCTATGAGAAGTGCAAAGAGACAGTTGCTCTGAAAGCACACGGTTCAGTCCTCAGTCCACAAGGGCGGACAATTCTCCTCTCAGGTGTAAGTATCACAGGGTGATGACCGATGTCACCTACGTTAGTGGTGAGTCTCAGGGAAAGGGTCAAAGATAAACTTTCAGGAGGAGGTGATACGTGAGCTGAGTTCTAAAGGTCAAAGCAGAGATGACCAATGTTAGGACAAAAAGCTTCAGGAAATTCGAAGGAGTTGGGTGAGGCCCAGAAAGAAATTTCCTGAGGTTGAGTTGGGCGAAAGCGAGGTCAGCAAGAAGCCAGGTCACAGGTCTTGTGTGGGGGCCACGGCCTCTTGACTCTCCTCCTGGGGTATAATGGGAGCCAGTGAAGGGCTGAAGGGAGGTGTCAGGTGATATTTGAGTTTTAGGGGGATCTCTGTGACAGCAATTTGGAGGAAGATCTGGAGAGAAGACGACACCAGAGGCAGGGAGCCAGCCTGGGGGCGGGTGGGGGTGGGGTGGGCACAGTAACTGTGGGGACAGCACCTCAGGAACGGGAGCTCCCTGGGTTCAGCCAAACTCAAGGTTGAGGGCCCGTCCTCCACAAGATGGGCCTCACCTAAGACACCAACCACAAGCTCAGGGATCCCTAGGACCACCGACATTTTAGAGCCGCCGGTTACAAATTTGGCAGTCCCCGTGGATCCCCTCAGGTTTGATAATTCCCTACAATGACTCATAGAACTCAGGCAAGGGTTATACTTTATGGTTACAGTTGTATTATAGCTAAAGATAAAAATTAAACCTGGCCAAAGGAAGAAGGTAGAGGGCATAGAAGTCCAGAGGGTTCGGAGTAAGGAGCCCCCACGGTCACTGGGGTCGTGGCGTTCGACTGTGACATTGTCCACTGGGGACGCTCACTCGAGCTTTGGGGTCCGGCATTTTTACTGGGATCTAATTACCTAGGCACAATTGCTTGAACCATTGGCTTTGGGATTGACCTCAACCTCCAATTCCTCATCCTGCCCCTCAGGTCGGCTCTGATACCGTGTGGCTTAAGCCCTAACACTCTAATCACTCGGTTGGCCTTTGTGGTGTGGCCAGGCCCCCTCCTGAGTCATCTGTTACCATGAACTCTCAGGACTCCCTCATCACCATGAATAACAAGACACTCTCTTACTCAGAATCTCGAGGGCTTTGAGGCTTGTTCCAGGAGGTAGGACACAGCCACCGGTGCACAGGACACTGTAGGGATACGTGGAGTCCGGGGCTGGGAGATGGGACGTTCCCGAAAAGGAAGGTGTCTGAGCGGTGGGGGTGGGGAGGACGGGGGGGTTGGTAAAAGGTGTCTATGGTCAGCAGAGGGGGTGGGACTCGGGAAACAGAATCGTTTTATCATTTTTTCCCTTAGAGTCTGTGCTTTTGGGGTCTTGTTTAGGAAGCGTTTTCCAATCTCTAGGTTACATAGCTTTCCTATGACATTTTCCTTCTGCAGGCATATCTCAGAAATACTGTGGGTTCAGTTCCACATTATTGCAAAAAAGCCAATATTGCAATAAAGTGAGTCAAACGAATTTTTTGGCCTCCCGGTGAATATAAAAGTTATGTGTACCTTTTACTATGGTCTCTTCAGCGTACAATAGCACTGTGTCTAAAAAACCAAAACAAAACAAAACAACGTGCAGACCTTAATTAAAAAGTACTCTATTGCCAAAATATGCTGGCGGTCATATGAGCTCTCAGTGAGTCATAACCACTGACCGCATAAACAGATCACTGATCGCCATACTGAATAGACTAATCGCGAGAAAGTCTGAAATATCTACCAACTATTTCGCGACCGATAGGTGACACAAAGGCACAACGCGAACAAATGTTGTTGGGAAAGTGGAGCCCAGAGGCTCGATGCAGGGTTAGCACCAAACTCCGATTTGCGAAGAACACGGTGTCTGCACAATAAAACGAGGTACGCCTGCATTAGGTTCGTAATTAAAGCGATTACTTCATCGTGGAGTCTGCTATTTAAGACGTGCTCTGAGGTACAAGAGCCCGCTTCATTTTCAACGTATGAGGAGTCAGTTTCCCCTGGTTTCCACGGGGCCATCTTTACTGGACGGCGAGTGCCCGAGTGAGTATACCCGGAAGCATTTATGAACTCTCCATTCTGCTTATTCGTTTCCTCATCTATTCCTGACCAAGTACCAGACTGATTTTATTTCTCTCTACTAAGTCTAACAGAATCTGTTATGCTGAACTTGCACTGGCTGTGGGGCTGATGCCTCCAAGCTGGCTTTGCCCGGGAGGGCCGGGTGGGAGGGGAAGAGGGGCCCCTGAGCCGTGTCCTTGGGGCAAGCCACCCACCTGCTCTGAGCTCCCTGAGCCCCTCTCTGCAGGCTATAGGCCTGGTGTGACTGGGGGACTTTGGTGCTAAAATGGCCCCAGGCAAACCAGCACCAACTCAGTCAGGAAACGAAGGAAGGAGGTCATTGTCGTTCCAAGAATCCCCTTCCCCACGATCCGGCTGGCCTGCGTGTCCTCTCTTCTCAAATACTCTGCCCGAGCTCCGGTCGCTGACACCAGGGTAAGGGGTAAAGGTTTTTCCAGATGCAAGATCAAAGCTAAAAGCCAAAAGAGTATTAGTTTCCAGGGCAAGGACTTTCCAAACAATGAGGCTCCATTGTTTGCGTGTCTTCCAAGGTTGTGATAGGGAAGGCCCTTTTCTTTTTTCTCTGGACTGCCAGTTGAAACAAGACTAAGCAAAGAGCGGCATGAATTACCCAGCAAATATGGATTCATGACTGAGCCATCGCTGGGACTGGACTGGGGTTGGGGGTGGGGGAGGCCAGCTCTGCCTTTAATGGCCGAGGAGGAGTCGGGCCCGAGGCGCCTCTCTATCTAGGTTCCAGGGTGCAGCGGTGCCAGATATGAGATGCCAGCCCAGACCGCTGACCAGAGGGAACGCTTGGAGGCCTGGGTGCCGTGGCCCAGCCCAACCCCATCCAGCCCAGCCCGTGCCCGCTCTGGGAGCCACTTTCCCACATGGGGAAGATCGCATGTGCAAAATGACAATCATAAACACAAAAAAATCAGGTGATCAGGCTTTTTGTGTTTATGAACCCAGGCAGAGGGCTGGTGAGCGCTCAGGAGACCTGGCCTGTCATCCCTCCCGCTGGGTGCCCAGTGGTGGTCTCTCAGTGCACTCGCCAGATGACTCGTGTCCCTGGACGGAGGTTCAAAGTGCCAGGAGGGTCCCTCCAGGTAGCAAATCCAGGCCCCGGGGTCTCCTGCCTGGAGCGCAGCCCCCGTGGTGGGGAAGCAAAGCCACGGGCAGATGCTCTGATGTTCAGTCGGCCTCCTCCCCCTGGAAACCAGCCAGCAGCCTCGGTCCGACCCTCAGGGTTGAGTGTCCTTCGAGAAGCCAGATCCTTCATTTTCTCTGCCAGCCCTCCGGATGTTTGACGGCCACTCCCTTCTCTATGTGTGTCCCATGTCCTCCACGTTAACAAAGCAGCGGGGCAGCAGGTGCCGGTGTTGACCAGGGCACTCACCCCCCTGGCTTGAGACCAGTTGTGTAATTTGGAGAGATTTTAATAATTTAGGAAAGCTCCCCCGCCGATCCTCTTGCGTCTCCTCCTTGCACACTGCTGCTACCCCCAACATTCTGACACCAGAGGTGTGGGGTTCGTCCCGCATCGGGTGATTCCTCGACACCAGCCGGATGTCCTAGGATTGAACTCAGTTCTGACACCATCCACCTGGAGACAGTGTCAGATCCCACAAGTTAGGGGCTCAGTCCCACGGGACAGCCCCCGACCTCCCCCCCGCCAACTTCAGACGTCCATGGCAAGTCCGGATCGACATCTGTGCTTCCGACCGTCTGGCTGTGAATTGCAGGTTCCCACGACCTCCTCCTTCGATTAATTTACTCGAGAGGCTCTCAGAACTCACGAAAACAGGGGCGCCTGGGTGTCTCTGTCGGTTGGGCGTCCGGCTTCGGCTCAGGTCACGATCTCACGGTCTGTGGGTTCGAGCCCTGCATCGGGCTCTGTGCTGATGGCTCAGAGCCTGGAGCCCGCTTCGGATTCTGTGTCTCCCTCTCTCTCTGCCCCTCCCCTGCTCACACACACACACACACACACTCTCTCTCTCTCAAATGAATAAAAAAATTATTTAAAAAAAAGAACTCACGAAAACAGATGACTTACTGTTTACTCATTTTTTTCTAAAAGGATCGGACAAAGGAGACAGGTGAACTTCCAGTCGGAAGAGGTGGACAGGGCAGGGTTATGTGGGAAGGGGCTTCACTCCATGCCCAGTGCACCCCCAGCACCTCCACGAGCCACCAGCCTGGAAGCCCTGGGTCCCCTGCACTTGAGGGCTTTTTAGAGAGGCTTCATCCCCTAGGCATGATGGATCATTAACTCCATCCCAGCCCCTGTCCTCTCTACGGAGAATGGAGGGTGAGGCTGGAAATTCCAGCCTTTTAATCACGGCTTGGTCCTCTGGTGACCAGTCCCCTCCCACAGCCCGCTGGGACTCACCTCGTTAGAACAAAGACACTGCTATTACCCAGGAAATTCCGAGGGATTTAGAAGCTCTGTGTCAGACTGCGGTCAAAGAACAAATATTGGAACAGAAATGCTCCTAAATGCTCTTATCACTCAGGGCATCGCAAAGGTTTTAGGAGCTCTGGGCCAAGAACCAGGGGCAGAGACCAATATACGTATTTTCTATTATCTATCACGGGTGCAAAATAAAAACGTAGGGCCCTTGTTCAGAAATCATTACGTGTTTCAGAACGGCAGCAGCGGAGTGTTAAACCGACTCCGGGCCCTGTGTGACGGCCCATGACGACAGCCTCGTTGTGGTCACTCCCTCCCGGGTGGCCTCTGGGCTGTCAGTGCCCTCTCTAAAGGGCAGGGGTCAGGCTCACTGGGCCTGGGCAGGGTGGGCATCAGACCTGGTCAGGTCTCTCCCTTGTCCAGTGTTGCAGCCTGTGGTCAGAGATGAGCCACTGTCCCCAAGCCCTGCGGGCTGCCCAGAAATGCAGATTCCAGGCCCCCCCAAGTCCCCTGGGTCATCATCTCTGGGTACGAGCTGAGGCCTCTGCCTTCTGAACCTTCTCCCCAGCTCGAGCTGCCGCAGTCAGGAGGGCTGAAAGTCACTGAGTCACTGCTGGCCCGGGGCCTTTTTCTGCAGCCTCTGGGAGGTGGGGTGGGGGTGGGGGGCGGGTGCGGGGAGGCTGGACTGTTCGCAGAGTTGACTGTTAGCTAAATTTCTCATCCTTTTCCAGCCCCGTCGTCCCATCCTTGGCGCGAGCAAGCTCTTTCTGACCTTCTCCTTGCAAGAGCAGGCCTGACCTTACATCACCCGCCAGGAGGGAAGCAGAAGTGACAGGCGGGAACACTGCCCAGCTGCCCGAGGTAGGAGACGGAGGGGACTGGGGCTCCCTCAGAGCTCCTGCCACGGGTCCAAGGGGCCAGCGAATGAGCAAGGCCACCAAGGTCCGGGACAGCTGGCAAGGAGGCGTGGATGCCGGAACGTGCCTTGGAGGGAGGGCCCGGAGGGAGGAGACACCTGTTTGCAGCCGTAGCCATGAAGCTGGGCAGGGTCCCCCCCCCGACGACCATGGCCTGTGACCAAGTCAGCTGCCGTCTGGCCTTCCTGCCAGGGCCTTCTCTTTTCTGGACCCCCCTCCCCATCCTGGTTCTCATTCTTGGTTACCCACGCCAGCTTTCCTTCCGGCTTCAGCAGCTCAGGGCATGAAATCTGTCTCCTGGCGCTCACGGAGGTCCCCCCCCCCCCTTCCAGGAGGTCAGAGCCCGGGGCTCAGAGTCGAACCAAGGTCCATCCGGGGCCAAAGTGCAGAGTCAGAGGTGAGAGAGGTGCCTCAGGTGGCCGCAAGTGCTGGCCTATCTGCCTTGTTGGGAACGTTTGAGGAAGGACGCCGGTGGCTGCGACCCATGTCGCAGTATGATGTCGTTGCACCCGGTTGTCTGGGGGGCATCGTTTCCAGTCTTTCGGGAGCAGAAACTGAGTCTTCCCACAGCAGGTGGTAAAGCATTTATAAGGCAGGAGGGGGACGTGCCCGAATTTCTGGGAGGAATGTTGCCTACGTACCTGTGAATGACTACAAAGCAAACCTTTAGGAACAGACGTTGTGGGGGGCAGTGGGGGGACGGAATGGCGCCGGGGACCAAGCCAGGAGGTCTGTGCCCCAAGGGGCTCTGCAGAGGGGGATGAGGTTCGTGTTTCCGGCTGTCCTCAGGGCCAGAGGTCTACACCCAGCACTTTAATCCGCTTCTGGTGACTGGGCCAGGTCGGGGACTCGCCCTTCCCAGAACAGGGGAGGTTGACAGGGTGGCTCTCGGCCCTGAAGACGTGCAGGGAGTGACCCCAGCGGAAGCAGACAGCTCCGGACCCTGCGCGTACCGCCAGCAAGGCCGCAGATGTGCTCCATGAAAGTGCCAGGGGCCCGGGAGCCTGCAGGGCGCAACTCAGGGGCTCTCTGCGGACCCCAGACGAGAGTCGAGCGGTGACACCCTGCTTGAACCCCAAACTCCTCGGCGAGGGCCTGGGTAGGCAGGCAGCAAGGACCCAGGGACCCTCCTTGGGCCTGACATTCATCACTTGTATGCGAAGGAGGCCCCAGCGTAGGTGTTAGCACACAGACCAGAGCAAGGGCGACAGAAAGCCTGCCTGCGTCCAGAACATTCCTGCTGAAACAGCAACAGCACGAGGCAAAGAGACGCATTCCAGAAATAGGAACCCCCCCCCCACCCCGCCCCCGGGCCCCAGGGCTGCTGTTGGAGCATAAGCGCACATAGCAGGCTCCGTCTGGATGCTTTTTGCTTTTTCCCTTTTTCGGTTGTTGTTTCTTGTATAAATATTCCGGTTCCTCATCAAAGCCCTGAGCGCTTATGTGTCTTGTCTTGCTCGGCCGTTTCTGAGCTGGCGAGACAGAGCCCGGTGTCCCCAGGTGAACTCAGGATTTCAAAACGATCTCCAGCCCTGATTTTTCCCCGGTTCTTCCAGAGACGTCCTCCACTCGCACAATGTGTTCCTAAATCTTCATGATGGTGGGTGATTCGGGGGAAAGCCCCCCCCGGCCACAGCGGGAATGGCAGTGGCCATGAAGGAGGCCACACACGGGAACCCCCTGGGTATTGAAAAAGCAACCAGCAGGGCATGGGCCCCACCCCGGAGACCCTGATCTAGTGGGTGTGCAATCTGTTCCCTGGGGATTCCAACACAAGGCCTGGGCAGGGAAGCGCGCCCCGTCTTGCCACCAGATGCCAGCTGACCGGCAAGAGGCAGGAAGGGCCCTAGGTTCTTGCCAGCGGAGTGACTTTGGCAGAGGCCTTGGGTTCCCCACGTGCGAGCTGGGGTAGCATCCTGCCCTCTCTGTCTCCCGGGGCCGTAGAGAACGCCAACCGGTTTAAAGGCCGGGCCGACTGCTGGGCGGCCCCCAGGAAGTGCCCTGCCTCTCCGAGGCGGTGCATCGCGGCTGGGAGTCTAAGGCCTTGGGAAGGACACCAAGCCCCGTGGGCTGCAGACGCCAAGTGCGGCGTGGGCTCTGTGACCGCGCAGAGGATCCGCCAGGAGGCGGTGGGAGCCTTCGTTCCCGGGCTTCCGCGGGGAGCAAGGGCCGGCCCAGGTGGAACAGGGCAGGGACCGGGGACGGTTTGCAGGTGTTGGCCGCACGATGCCAGGAGGGACCCCAACGCGCTTCTGTGATTGGAGGTTTCCCCTGGGTCTGGAAAGAAAAGAAGTCACAGGGTGGTAGTTTGAGCGGAGGCCCCGGGACCACACCGCCTGCATCAGAGTCCAAGCTTCCCCCTGGAGAAGCCACTTGAGCCTCAGTGTCTCCATCACCACAGAGGGCCTAGAGCCACTCTGGGGACCGGATGAGACAATCCAACCCGGTGCTGGCCTTTGACGTGTTATTTATTATTGCTGCTGCCGGAGCCATGGTTGGGCCGCGACTGGCCCGTGACTTCAGGGGTGCAGCTCATTTCTTGTTCACAGCCGTCCTACGGTAGGTATTATACGCGCCCCTTTCTTAGGTGAGGCGACTGGGACTCGGGTTGAGTCACTCGCCTGAGGTGACAGAGCCCGTGGGCGGAGACAGAGCCAGAATTTGAACCCGCGTGTGTCTAACCCCGGAGACGCTGCTGCAGGTGCCTGGCCTCGTCCAAACAAGCACTTTTGAAGCCGTGCGAAAATGGGAGGGAAGAGAGGGCCCTGGGCAGCTGGGGGCGAGCAAGCAGCAGCTTGTCTGACAGAAGCCCCTGGGTCCCCCCTGCCCCGACAGGAGCACAGGGGACACCTGAGGGGAGGGGCAGGGGAATGGGAAGGCTCAGAAAAGCAGCGGCAGGGGATGAGGCTCTGGGGTCTCCTGAGCTCGTACCACGTGCTCAAAGGGCGAGTAAGACGTTTGCTGAATCCTGAATCCGCACCCTCGGTGCGACTCTCCTGGAGACAGTCTACGATCTGTGACGGACGAGGGAACCACCAGGCCTTGTGTCCAGTCACCGGGAAAGACGCAGAGGATTGCAACAGACAGAAGGGTGAGGAGGACGTGGGCTCTGGGACGGCTGGGTGCTTTCCGCCGTGGAGAGGCCCCAAGGGCACCCAGCACGCCCGCCCTCGTGTGACCCGGTCCCCAGGCCTCCGCAGGGCTGGGTCCCCGCTGGAAGCTCTCTCTCTCTCTGCATCGTTGCGTGTCCAACACAGCTCTCCACGTCCCATCCACATTCTCCTCTGTGGTCCCCAGCTGGGATGGGGCCCACCCCCCCGACCTTCCAGGGCTATCCGACCGCTTCGAGGGCCCGTCTGTGTCTGCGTCTTCGCCCTCCCGCTGACAAGACTGGAAAGGCAGCCGGAGGAACACGAGAGAGCAGCCGTGTGCTGGGCCTCGCCTCCTGGGACTTGGGGCGTTGGGTTGGGGCCACAGCCTGTGCCTACGTTATGAACGGGGGTGACAAGCAGGGCTGCAGGGGGGTTTCTGGAAACCCTTGTCTCTCCCAAGCGTGTTATTCCCGGTCAGTGGCATTGAACCTGGCTGTCCGTTCCTCTCGGAAGCTCTAAGCCTCACAGCCTCAGCTACCGTGGGCCCTCTTGTCTGCAACCGGGCACCCCGAGGAGACCCTCAAGAAGAGAGGAATCTGGCGGTGGTTACCCTTGCCATCAGGGTCTCAGGCAGGGCAGGCCCCGTTGGCATTTCAAGAGGGAAGCGTGACCCACAGAGGAGACACGGTGACCGAGCTCACGTCCTGGGCTCACCTGGATGGAGGCCTCCGGAGCCCAGGGCAGGCCGGCCACGCGGCCACTGGGGTGAACCGTGGTGAAGGGCCTGAGCTGTGTGGGCTGGCAGTTCCTAATTGTGTCAAGAGTTGGAAGAAAGAAACAACGGGCTCGAGACATGTTGACAGAATCAGAGAGCTTGTCTCCGTAGCCTTGGCTAATGTGACTCAAAACTGAGCACAGGCCGGAGGCACCTGGGTGGCTCAGCGGGTTAAGCGTCGGACCCTTGACTTCGGCTCAGGTCATGATCTCACGGCTCGTGAGTTCAAGTCCCACATCGGGCTCGGTGCTGACAGTGCAGAGCCTGCCTGGCATTCTCTCTCTCTCCCTCTCTCTCTCTCTCTCTCAAAATAAAGAAACTTAAAAAAAAAAAAAAACAACAACTGAACAGAGTCTGACTTGAACACAGAGCGATTTCGTAGCCCTCCGGACGTCTTGAGGGAAAGTGTGGGAAGCTTGGGAATTGCACGGGCACTTTGGGAATGTTTGCTTTGCTGGGATGCCCAAGCCCCCAGAGCCCGTGAATCTCTCCCGGCCTCCCCCCCGCCCCAGCTGATAAAGCTCCACCTTCTGTCTCCTCCTCACCCGCCCGCTCTTGCTGCCTTTAGACCTGTCACCAGGCAAGATGAGGGACACCAGTCTTCAGGACGCAGAAAGGGTACCAAACTCCTACCAAACCCCCCAACATGTGCCAATGTATTTAATCCCAGTCTCGAGGAGTATATGCGAGAACGGATTTGAGAATATTTAGACTAGGAAGAAAGAAATCGAATGCTAGATTGGGTTGGTCTCATTAAATATAGTTGCACTTAGCAAAAATCTGGAGTCCGGGTGAGCCGGGTGAGGCTGTTGGCTCAGTGGTTGGCTGTTAACCTGGATCCGGTGTTGGCCCAAGATAAAGGAAGTTGAGTTTTCACACTAATGTGAAGCAAAGAGTCCAAACACATCAGGGGAATAAATGGTGGGCAGACTTGTCCTGTGCAGCCCCTCCCCCTCCCCCGCCATTCCCCTGAGGACACAGTCCCTTTACCTGTCTGAGTCTAGCTGTCAAAGTTAGCGGACCAGCATCTTTGAAGAGAGAGGAAGTCAATATCCCTCCTCCCGCCCCCTCCCCGGGGCTGCCGAGATAGCCCGGGATCTGTCCCCACTGAGATGGGCTCTCTGATTTCAGAGGGAATGTTGGGGTCCCTGAAGGGGTCAGGTGGGTGTGTCCCTGAGACAGGCAGCAGGACCCACATGGTCCTCAAAGGAACCTCAAAGGTTCCTGCAGAGGTCTTCAACCGATCACAGGGTTCCTGGGACCTAAGAAAGACTGTCGCTAATGTCCTCGTCGATTTGTACGACCAAAGAAACGTCCAGCTTGACAATCAGAGACCTGGCCTGATTCATCATGGTGGAAAGTCAGGTGTTTCACCCGCTGCCCAGACCCGAGAGCCCTTGGAATCACCGAGGGGAGGTTCCCCGAGATGACACTACAGGTAAATGCCGCAAACTGCCCACCCCCCCTTCCCCAAGGGGGCCTATGGCCATAATGAGCAACCGTAGAGTGGACCAAGAAGAACCAAGACTTGGGGGGCATTGCCAGACACTGGTCCTGAGCTCTAACGACCAAGGACTAGTTAGTAGGGTCTGGTGACTATGGCGCACCGGTCTGGACACTGGTTCACGGGGGTCAGTAATAAAACAGATTTTTGAATGGTTCCGTTATACATGGACCAGTGGATCCAAGGCTCACAGAACAAGGATTGTCACAGTGGAAACCAGCTGAGTGGATGTCTCCAAAGCTCCCTCTCCTTATAAAAAGTATCAAAGCCCTACCACGTGCCTACTGAACTCAGAGACACCGTTTTTACCATCAAGCCTCAAAAAAAGAGACAGTGATTTAAATTCTAGCACTCTGGGCTTTGCAGAGACCTAAGGGTCCCGGAGGATGACAGCGGGTTCGTGTGAGCTCAATCAGGTGGTGACTCCAACGACCCACTGCTCCTGTTCCCCGCCCCCCATCCCCAGGGCCTCTTTACTGGAGCAAATAGCCAGCAGCGGCACCTTTGGGCAGTTATCGATGTGGGAAAGGCCCTCCTCCAACCCAGCAGGCAGAGGGCACGTTGTCACCTGGGGGGGTCTGCGGTTTCCTGTCACTGCAGGGTTGCTCCTTGGCTCCTTGCCATAGTTTAGTCCCCAAAGACTTGAATCCCTCGTGGTTGCAGACGACATCGGGCGGGACCATGACAATGAGGACATCACGCTGAAGGCCACCGACGATCGGGGAGCACAGAGTACCATCTGTACATGTCCGGAAGACACCTGTGTGCCCGAGGGTATGACAACCCCTCCCCCCCCCCCCCCCCCGCCTGAGCAAAGTCCCCTGTAAGATGAACTTTGTGTTCTACAGAGAAAAGGGCACAGAGCATGGTGAGTCCCTGCGGAGTTTGGAGAAAACAGATACTGCGTTTCCATGGGCTGCTCTGTTGTGCTTAGTGAATGGCCACACCGTAGGCTTTGTGGCGAGGGCCAGTGAGGTCTTTCTAGCCGATTCAGGCCTCAGTGCGGGGAGCTTGGGCCCTGATGGAGCCAGGGTGCCCTAAGTGTCCGTGACGGACCCGGAGGACCCAGGCCAGCCCCGATGAAGGAATCACAGCGCAGATGCCCCGCTCCAGAGCAAAGCCGCACTTTGAACAGCAAATAACGGCTCTTCGTTGCAAAAGCGGATCCTAGGCTGACTGTGGCCATGGAAGACACCAAGTAATGGTGAACTTCAGCTAGACCCCTTGGACTGAATGTGGTCTCAGCCATCAAGCCATAGACTGGGTGTGACCCTTCAATCGCCAGGGGAGGTCGTATTTATGAGACCTGCCTTGGGAAGGTCCCAAAGGCACAGGTAAGTTGAACAAGCAGATGGTTCTTGTTCCTGTGCTCTGACTCCTGCTGCGTGACTGCCTGTGGCCGAGATGACGCCACGTCCTACAGGGGAGACGCCCTACGGCCAGTTGCATCAGGAGTCCCCTGCCTCCTGGCAACATTTCCCCTGGGAAGCCTGTCGTTTGCATTTTTATTGCTTTCCTAGGGCCGCAGTACCAAGTACCTCAAACGAGGTGACTCAAAACAACCAAATTTATCGTCTCACGGTTCTGGAGGGCAGAAGTCTGATGTCAAGAGGCTGGCAGAGCCGTGCTCCCTCTGAATCCTATAGGGGGCGTCCTCCCTGGCCTCTACCGGCTTCTGGGGGTTGCTGGCAATCCTTGGCGATCCTTGACTTCCAGATGCATCCCTCCGGTCCCTGCCTCTGTCGTCGCGTGATGTGTGGATTATGGGTCACCTCCCATACTACTCCAGGGTGACCTCATCTTCCCTGACTACATCAGTAATGACCTTATTTCCAAATGAGGTCACATTCTGAAGCACCGGGCGTTGGAACGTCAATGTAGCTTTGGGGGGGAGGGGGACACAGTTCGGCCCAGGCCCCAGAGGACTCAGGAGGAGAAGTCTGAGCGCGGTTTAAGACTCGCTCTGCGTGGCCGGTGGTCTGTCCGACGTAGGCCCGAAGGCAGCGAGACGGGGAAATCCCAAGCAGCCTGGTGGGCCTCATCCACGGTGAGGCTGGATCCATCCAAGCTTGGCTCACTGGCCATCTGGAAACTGGGTATCCTGGCTAACACTCCATGATAAATACCTTTCTGTTCAAACTAGCAAGAAGGGCCCAGGCTGCTGCCTCAAAGAACACTATGATACAAATACTCCTTTTGTGATTAAAGAAAAGCAATAAAAATGCGAATGACAGGCTTCCCAGGGGAAATGTTGCCAGGAGGCAGGGGACTCCTGTGGGGTCCTGGGGGAGGGTAAAGACAGCCATCTGTGAGCTGGTTTGTGCCTTGGCCCCACTGGGTCCAACCAAGCCCTGTATTTGGAGGGAGGGAAGGAGGGAGGGGAAGAGAAAGGAAAAAACACACCCTTAGTACAGGCCTGGTTCTCTGAGCCTCTGGGAACCTTGGCCCCTTACCTGTAGCACAGGGCAGTGAAACGGAGTTGAGATATTGGTCAACAGAACCCTCCCCAGGCGATGTTCTTGAAATTCACACACACACACACACACACACACACACACACGACAGGGCAGATCTGGGTGTTGTGGTGTCTGAAACTTAATTTGGGGAGCCCTATTTAAGAAAAAAAACCGCACATTAGGGGCATACCCCCGATGACTTCGTTAGCTTCCTGGGAAACGACGGGGTCAGGGGCCGTCCCGAAGGCAGAGAAGCACAGGGAAACACCCCTGTGTTTGGAAAGAGACCCCTGGGAAAATGCAGGACCGACCAGCAGGGCTCGGGGCAGCTGGAGACCAGGGATGGCCGAGAGGGCAGGATGGGGCCCAGAACACCGGGCAGCACGGCCAGGAGGGGCTGGGCCAGGAAAGGCTGGACTCTGCGTCTGAGGGAGCCAGCCCGCTGGGTGAGCACAGGAGAAAATGATTGTGGCAGGAACATCGTGAGTAAATTAGAGGGAAGAGAGGCAGTGAGGCTGAGGGACGTTCCTAGCTGCACAGGAGGGGAGGAGGTGAGCACAGGTAGAGGCTGCATAATGTAGCCATTATATCCCTGGGAGGAGGGGAGGCTGACCGTGGCCCCAGGGTTCTGGGCTGGAAAGTCGGGGAAGAAGGGAATTTGACCTGAGGGGGGACAGGTGGCATCAGAGAGTCTGCAGGAGGAGAGGAGAGGAGAGGGAGGGGGCAGGACCAAGGGGAGGAGGGTGTGCGCAAGAGGGAGGAGGGCGAGCCAGAAGAGCGTGCACACGCAGGTTCAGGGTGTGGGGAGACCCCCGGGCCCACCCTGCCCTAACCAGGCCGTCACAGACGCATCCACAAGCCCGTGAGGACCTTGACGTTATCCTACACTGTGCTGCAGATCTAAGAGGCTTAGGAGCTTGGAGCTTATGATTTACGACCACGAAGCCGTCAGGTGGCCTCCCTATTCCCAAATGCCTTCTCCCCCACCCTGCACGGCAGGCAGGGGGGGGGGGCTCGTGCCCTCGGCTCGCTTTTTCAGAAGTGTCATTTTGTCCTTATCATCCCCTTTCCCCATCCGTGTCCGTGCATCAGCGGTTATGGCCACAGAGCAGAGGAAGCTTCCTGAGGCCTGGGCCGCCCAGCTGTGCCCCTGCTGGAGAAGGACGTCTCTCCCTCCTGGTGGCAAGGAGCCGTCTACACCCTGAGCTGGCCACGGGGCGTGGGCCGCCCGCTTCACAGACTGGGTGGCCCAGCCTCACTCCGCGCTCCGGCCCTGTGGGATCTCTGTGATCGGTCCCTCCTCCCCCTCCATGCCCTCCGGGCCCCCCTGACTCACCAAGCTCCAGTGGGGCCCCCCTCTGTCCTGCCGTGCCGTCCTCAGGTGTGTGGAGACCCAGACCCCGAGAATTGGCAGTGGGGAAGGAAGTGTGTTCTTCGAAGTTGGAGGGAGGTTAGTCAGAAGGGATTAAGGGGAGGCGACTGGCCGCCCCGCAGCGAACCTGGCCAGTGGATCTGTCTCTGAACCTAGTGACTCCGATTCTAGTGACAGGCCGGCCAGTGTCTGCGCGGTCTCAGCAGGAAGAACCGGGCGGCACAGCCCCGCCCTTCCATGATACAGGTGGGGAGACTGAGGCCCGGAGTCGGAACCAGACCCCAGGGGGTTCCACCCCCCTGGGGTCAGGCTGCCCAGCAGATCTGCCCCCGAGGCCCTGTGCCAAGAGTAAATGAGAAGCCATACCCACACAGCCGAGAGACAGCAGAGCACAGCCCTGTGATCTCGAAAAATGGAGAAATCACTTACAGCAACGTTTTGCTTGCTAAGGGTCCACATCTGAGATATCTGAGATTTCAGTTGGCTTACGGGTGCATAACCCCAGGGGAGGGCTCTTTCACGAGAACCTGGCAGAGGGACGCTCTCCCTGTGCCCGGCCTCCCATGACCCGAGCCGCTGTGTTCTTTGTCCAGCTGGCACAAGGCATAGTTCGGTCCCCTGGGGTTTGCCCCAAGCCTGAAAGTCAGCCCAGGGCGAGAAGTACAGGCTTCCTCCTCCTGCCCCAGCCGCCCCACCTGGCCGTGGCCTGGATACCATTACGTGAACGCTAATATATGTGTGTTGTTCTAAGTTTATTTATTTTGAGAGAGAGAGAGCGGAGGAGGAGCAGAGAGAGAGAGGGAGGGAGAGAGAATCCCAAGCAGGCTACAGGCTCAGCTCAGAGCCCAATGCAGGGCTCAAACTCATGAACCTTGAGATCCTGACCTGAGCCAAAACCAAGAATCAGACGCTTAACCAACTGAGCTACCCAGGCGCCCCTGCTGGGTTGTGCGTTTTGGTTTGTTTTTTGTTTTTCGTTTTAATTTTTCTCCGGTCCCCCACCCGCTCTCTGTTTTTTTTTTTTTTTAACGGCATATAATATTCTGGGGACTCTCCCACAGCAATATACGTTACCCAAAAGCAAAAATTATTAATTCACTTGATTTAAGCCTAAATTTCTAGAGACGCTAAACTATCCATGGTATCCGACACATGGTAAATCCCCACTGCCAGCTGAATATGTGCATAAAAATGCCACTTTGTCCCAGCATTTCACCACTTTCCGCCTCTCGGCTGGCTGGTCTCACGCCTCTGGCCTGGGCCAAGCAAGTCAGGCGGAAGAGATTTGGAGGCACTGGCCTGTAATGGAGAAGAGATCCTTCCAGATGACAGACAGTCCTATTTTCTAGTAGAGAGAGCAGGTGAGAGCCGGCTCTGCCCTGCTACAGTGCAGACGCTGTTCGGAGTTTTATGTGCATTATTCCAGCAACCTACGTGATAAAGGCCTGACTGGGCAGAGATGGCCTATTTTCCCCTATTTTCTCCACCTTCTTCCTTAGCAAAAAGACCCTGATTCTATCTGGACACACGGGTGCTGGAATAAAAACTACATTCTTCAGAATTCCTTGTTGCCGGGTGGGGCTATGTGACAAATTCTGTCTGAAGGTCTATAAGCTAAAGTGTTGTGTGTAACTCCAAGAAACGCCCTTTAAAGAGAGGCAGAGAACCCCACTGTGCTCCTTTTTTCTTTTGAATGTTTATTTGTTTCTGAGAGAGAGAGAGAGAGAGAGAGAGTGAGCAGGGAAGGGGCAGAGAGAGGGAGACACAGAATCCGAAGCAGGCTCCGGGCTCTGAGCTGTCAGCACAGAGCCCGACGCGGGGCTCGAACTCACGGACCGTGAGACCGTGACCTGAGCCGAAGTCGGACGCTTAACCGACTGAGCCACCCAGGCGCCCCTAAGCTGGAAATAAGACATGTGGCTGGAGCTTGGCAGCCATGTTGGGCCAGGAGGTGAGAGCATCCTGCAAGGGTGGAGAAGACGGTAAGAAAAATGGAGACGATATCCCTGCAGATTGTGACACGACAGAAAAAGAAATTTTTATCTTGTTAAAAAACCCAAAAGGCCATGGCAGGCCTTTTAGAGCCCTGGGCTCTTTCCATGGATAGCTCCCTACTATTAGGGAAGATTGTTAACATTTATTGGGTGCCCACCACTTGCCAGACGTATCATATACCTTATTTAATTAAATTTAATGTAATTTAGCTTAATTTAATTTCCCCAACAACCCTGGAGTGTTAGTATTATTATCCCGTTCTACAGATGAAGAAACTAAGGCTCAAAGAGGCTGAGGGACTGGTTAAGTCACACAGCTAGTAAATGATAGGGTCTGACTGCCCCGTTGTGTACCTCCCTGCCTCCCAAACTCGGGGTTCATTGGCCTGCACCTTCGTCAAGAGGAATCCACCTGAGGAAGTGAAGTCACTAGAGAAGGCTTTGTCTTGTTTTCTGCCACCCTCACATTTGAGCTGAACTTCCAGAAACCATGCCGTTTCCCAGGGGTGTGAAGGAAAACTTAAATCATGTTTTAATATCAGTAAATTATTTTCTTCACCTACGGGGGGAAAAAAAAAATCCCGTCGTCAGCTATAATAAATCCAACTCAATTACCCTTATTATAGTGATTACTGTTCCTGCCACTCTAATTGGCTTCTCTCTGCGTTTTCATTAAGAACCTGCATCTTCAAAGGTTTATAGCTCAGACACATTTTGACTCGGAGCTGAAAGCCAGATGGGGAACCCAGGCGCCACGAGAGGGAAGAAAGCCCAGCCCCCACCCCTGGAGCCAGCCCTCTGGGCCTCGGACGGTGCCCTCGCCTTTGTCTGCACGACTGGTCACTGCAGCCGTCTCCTCAGGGACCTGAGTCGCGTTGGGATGGGTCCCTGGGCTTGTCGGGTGGCAGTGTGGCCACAGCCCGGCCAAGGCTGCACTCCAGCTGGGATTCTGGAAGCTCATTCTGTTGGGACACCACTCCCCAGGGGACCCACCCGGGGCTGGTGGCGTAGGGGGGAAGGAGGTCAGGACGAGAAGTCAGACCTGGGTCATCGTCCTCCTTGCTGTCCTGTCGTCTTGGGCCAGGTGCTTGGCCTTTAGAACGCCTCATCTTCAAAGTGGATAATGGTTGACCTGAGGCTCAAATGAGATCGACCGTGGAAAGCACTTAGGGAAAAGCGCTGGGTGCGTGTGAATGTCTATGGTGGACCCTCAGAGCACCAGTCGCCTTCTCTCTTAGGTGGGGAGCTCGGACAGGCTGGTTTTCTGGACCGGGGGGAAGACACACACTCAAGTCCTGCCCGCGCGCGTCAGGCCAGCGACAGGGGCAGGGTGCGCCCTCGGGTGTACGGGCTCCCGGGTGGCCGAGGGACGACCGCGTGGCAGAGGAGAAGGGTGCTTTCCTTGGACGGCCCTGGGTTCCGGTCCTGATCGCTCCCCTGACTCTCCAGGTGACTCCGGGCAAGTCCCCCGGTTTCCGCCGGTCTGAAATGCGGGTGATGACTGTGCGAGGTGCAGGCCAGCCCGGGTTGGCCCTCCGCACAGCAGACCTACTGTTATTAGCAGTGGGTAAACTTGCAAGAGTCACAGAAACGGAGGAGCGGAGGGGACCTGGCTGGCAGTCTCGTCGCGCAACGTTCCCCCGGCCCTGGTGACTGTTCCCGAGGGAAGAATAAACGCTGTCCCGCTCGAGGGGAGCAAGGCCCATCCAAGGGTGGCGTTTGGGGAGCTCACCTGGAGGCCCCTGCCTAGGGATCTCCACCGGGACCCCCAGTTCTCACCTCTGCCGGCCCCACGGGCCGCGTTCCCGCCGCTCACCCCCCAGCCAGCGTCACAGGGGTCATTATTGCTTTACTTGCAGCAAGACAGAGCCAGCCTCGATTCGGGGGGCGCACGGGGACAGGGGGCAGGGGGGTGGCCCCGGCCGAAGGGCCGGGTGAACGTCTAGGGAAGGCTCCTTCATGTGGCCAAGATGCAGGGTGGCTGTGGGAGCAGGGAAGCCTGAACTCACTCTTGGTTCTCCCTTGGGCCCCATAACCCCTGCCCTGCTGTCCCTCCCCGTGACTGTCTCTCCCGCATGCTGAGGCCCGACCACGACAGACCGGGCTGCGGTACGCGGAGGGTGGGCCCAGGCTCAGCAGGTTGAATGCTGGCTTCACTCACTTGCGGGCCGGAGCAACTTCCTGGGCCTCTCCGGGCCTCAGTTTCCTCACCTGTAAAACAGGGTAACAAAACGAGGCAGTGCACTCTGGGGCCTGGCATGAACCCGGCATGAACAAACACGGCAGAAGCATCAAGTCCGGAGCCTCCCAGGACCCGGTGACCACCCGCCCCTTTATCTAACAGGCCCGCGGGCCAGGCATCCGGGGCGAGGGGGGAGCCACAGCTCGCCGCCTTGCACCCCTCCCACCAGACCGGCTGCACCCACCCCTCCCACTCCAGCGCCTCCCCCGTCAAGGCTCTTGTCACCCGCACTGTCCAGCAAGCTCCTAATCAGTCTGTCTGCCTCCAGCTTCTCCCTTTCCCGTCCCTCCTATGGCCCACTGCCCCAGCCGCCCTCCGAAAATCTCTCCATTCAGAAGTCCTCAATGGTACTACTGTATGATTCCAAGTATGTGACATTCTGGAAAGTGCAGAACCACGGAGACAGAAAAAAGGTCAGTGGGTGCCAGGGGGTGGGGTGGGGCGGGACGAACGGAGCACAGAGGAGCTTTAGGGCAGTGAATACTCCGTAGGATGCTGTCGTGGTGGATACGTGATACGTACCTGGCTGCCAGATGCCTGGAAGGTGCGACACCAAGAGTGGCTCTAAGCTTGACCTGTGCACTTGAGTTAATAATGCATCAACATTAGTTCATCAGTTGTAACAAACGTACGGTGCCAATGCCCTGCATTAATCAGAGGAGAAATCGGTGGGGGGGGGGGGGGGGGGAATTTGGGAACTCTACTTTTTGGGCCATGTTTTCGGTACGCTCAAGACCGCTCAAAAAAAAAAAAAAAGAAAAAAGACCACTCAGAAAAAAAAAAAATATATTCTTTAAAAAAAAAAAAAAAAAAAGAAACCTCCGTAGTTCTACACCCCTTAATTTCAACCCCTCGATTTGACATTGAGGCCCTCTGGGAATGGACTTCACCTCTACTCCAGGCTCCCACCACCCCATACAAACACCCCCTCGGTGTAGGGGTCTGTTTCCCCTGCGCCTTTGTTTCCATCCCCCCTTCTGCCCACTCCCCCCGCGCTCCCCCTGCCGGCCCCTGTGGTCCCGAAGCCCCCTTCCCAGTTCCCCTGCAGCCTCTGCCTGGCCCCCACACCCCTTCCTCCCCACCCCTCAGCCCCTCCAGAGCACTGACTCCCCACTGCTCCAGGGCAGAGGTCCCATTAACTCACTCCCTCATCATTCATTTCTTCACCGACTCTTCCGTCAACAAACCTCAGTGGGGCACCCACAGGTGCCAGGCCACGTCTGCGGGCTGGGGACACAGCATAAACAAAACAGAAACATCCTTGCCTTGGTGGGTTCCATTCCAGGAGCCAGGCCCCCATGAAACCCTGAGAAAGTGCCGCAGGGGAGAGACCGGGCGGAGCAGGGCAGGGGGCGGGTGCTGGGGACTGCCGGAGGGCGTGGCACTGAACAGATGGGTGAGGTGTGTGGGGGGGTGCCCCTGGCAGAGGGAGAGGCGTGGGGGCCCCAAGGCTGGCACGTCCGGGCCCCGCACCAGCTCTCCCTGCCTCAAAACAAACGGAAGATGAGAAAACAGGCAACATGTTAACGATCCTGCCCCACCCACCCCCACGCATCCCTCCCTTTCCTCTCCCTTCCTAATTTCTAGAAGAGCCATCTACATTCTTGGTCGTCACCTCCCACCTCCCGACCCCCAACTCACCTCAGAACCTGTGCGCAAAGGTCCCTTCTAACTGGCAGGTCACGGCCGGTTAGGGAACAACCCCAAACCCTGTGGGGAATCGTGAATGTGTGAGATGGGGACCCTCCCCCCCCCCCCCAACCCCACCACCGAGGGGAAGGGATGCGGTCAGCAGAATGGGGGCGGGGGGGCTTGGGGGTTACAGGCCCGACCTCTGCCGGGCATTGTGGACCCAAACGGGAAATGGACAGGAGGTCCCTTCCTGCCACCTTCCAGACCCCATCAGCAGAGCCCACAGTGTGGACAAGACAGTTTGCAGGGTCCCCCTCCAGCATCACCTGAGCCGAGCAGGGAGGGGCGGGGCTGGAGGGAGCCTAGAGACGACAGGTGCATCCCGGGCGCACCTGCTGGTACCTTTCACAACGACAGTGCTGATGGCCAACATCTAAGAGCTGCCTGGGGCCGACAGCACCCTGAACACGCCCCCTCCCCCCACCCCGACCATCTTACGTCATCACCTGCTCCTCCCAGTCCACCTCCTAAATTTCCCGGGGGGGGGATCCTTTCCTCCCCCTTTCTCACCTCCGGCTCCCCCTACCCAGGTCATTGCCACAGCCTAGTCTCTGTTCTGCCTCCACACCACCGCCCAGGGGCCCCAGTCACGTTGCAAATCCATCAACGTGGACCCTTCTGGAAGGCCCGCTCAGCCCCAGTGCCCCGGCCCCACCGAGACCAAGCCCCTGCTCCTTCTCGGGGTGCGTGTGGCTGCCTGATGGGGCCCTGTGCGTCCCTCTGCCTCAGCTCTGGCCTTCCTCCAACAAGCGCACTTGCTCCTGGCTGCATCTCCGTCACGCTGTTCTTGCACGTAGGCCTTCGTTCCAGAAGCCCCTCGGTGCCCGGTCCGGCACCCCCTCCCTCTGCTTGGCTTAACGCCTACGCAGCGTTTAAGACTCGGACCCGGTGTGTCCCTCCAGCAGGGCCCGACCTCCCGCCTCCCTTCCCAGGGGCTCTAAGATGTGCCCTTTCACAGGAGGCAGAGTGGGGGGCAACCCTGATGGGGGCAGGTGTTCGTGGCTCTACACAGGAGACGCCTGGGTGGGCCTCGTTCTTCTCCCCGCTGCTGAGCGCCTGCTGCCGGCCAGGCTTTGTGTGGTGCTGGGTTCAAACACTCACTAGGAGACGGACACAGAGAACAACCCAAAGAGCGAGTCCCCCCTTCTCCAGCCCTTCCTTCTCTGGGCTCCCAGAGGGCGCTTTCCAAAGTCATTCGGACCAGGGACTTCCCCGCTCAAAGGAGCAATCCACTGCTCTCCGAGCCAGAGGCTCGGCGTTCAGGGCCCCTCATTATCTGGTTCTGCTCCTGTGTCCCAGCCTTGCCTCTGTGTGCCCATTGATGCGTGAGCCTGTTTCTCAGGCCAGGACTGCTCTGTCTCACTCCCCCACCCACCATGGGAGTCCTCGTGTGCCCTCAGGCCCCGAGGAAGGTGGCAGGGGCGGGGGGTGGGCAGTAAAATGATGACCAGGATATGGCCCTGCTCTGGGACCTCACAATCTAGGACCACAGCATTTCCCCTTATATTATCTTTTACTCAATGAATGAATGAGTGAGTTAATGAACGGGGTAAGCTGATGACTGAACTCAAAGACAGTGTCCCGGGAAGACAGGCAGGAAGACGTTAATGAGTCTGTAGGTCACGTACTGGGAGGTATTCCTGTCTGGGGTGGGGGGGTGGATGGCGTCCACCCATGAGATTTCTCCTGCAGGGAAGGTACGAATGAAGGTTGTAATGGACCGAATGTTGTGTCCCCCCACCCCCCCACCAAATTCATATGTGGGAGCCCTAGACCCCGATGTGATCGTATTAGGAGGTAGAACCTTTGGGAGTAATTAGGTTTAGACGAAGTCATGAGGGCGGGCCCCCCATGATGGGATCAGTGCCTTTAGGAGAAGAGGAAGACGACCATGGTTCTCGCTCCGCCATGTGAGGACAGCCAGAAGGCGGCCAGCCGTCTGCAAGCCAGGAAGAGGGCTCTCACTGCACCTGCTGGGACCTTGACTTTGGACTTGCCGCCATCGGCGCTGTGGGAAATAAACGTCTGCTGCCTAAGCCGTCCCGTCCGTGGCGTCTTGTTCTAACACGCCGAAAACACGCGCGAAAGACCGAAATCACATCTGCGGTGCACCTGCGTGGCTAGCGGACAGAAGGCTCTGGGGGAGATAGCCCGCCTTGGGTGTGCCCCGTGCTCCCCGGTGGAGGCCTCGGCTCTGGGCCCTGGCCAGAAGTGACCGCGTGGGGCCTGCTGTCGAGAAGAGTCTCTGTGACCCGGGGACCAGAGACGTCACCGCGGCCACCACTCGGGCTCCCGGCTCTCCTCCCACACCCTCGCTGACCGATGCTCCCCCTGCCAGAGCAGCTCTGACCTCGAGCAAATCCTTCCCGAGGTTAACTCACGTCTTCTTGGAGTCTGTCTGTTGAAGGACTTACATCTTTTTCATTTGGGAGGCAGAAAGGTACATGTCAGAGAATTTGGGGATTGCGGAGAGTTCCCCACGTCGCCAAGAATTCAGAGTTCGTCGCGGTTAACGTCTTATTGTAGCTCTTTCCATTTTGTTCCCAGGATTTTCCTAAGGGCATTTTCCCCTAAAATGGTCTCATGTTGCCCGTATAATTTTGTACGGCTTCATCTATTTGTTGATTGTTTCTCTAACAGGTGGGTGTTTTCACATGTCATTAACTATCCCTCCGCTTGTGGGTTTTGATTTTTCATTCATTCATCCAACAAACGTATGCTCAGAGTCCACCACATGCATTTCGGGCGCTGATAATGCAACAGGAAATAGAACAGATGCCCTTGAACGGGATGCCACCCGATGAGAAAGCTGGGTAGTAAATACGGCATTGGAAGGGAGACGAGTGTTCCGAAGGAGAAGTGCAAGGTGTTCTCTCGATGCAAACAGGAGGAACCGCCGCCTGATCAGGAGATTCTTTAAGGAACCGAGGTCAACGCCGAGATCTGAAGCCTTTGTGGAAGTATCTAAATCAAGCTGTGCTGGGAGGTAACATTTAAGGCAGAGTAGCATGTGCAAAGGTCCTGGGTCTGGGGAGTGTGTGATACGTAAGGGAAACAAAAAGAAAAGCGTGGCCGGCACAGAAAAAGCCTGCACCCTCCTCCCCAGAATATCCCCAAAGGGATGGGTTTCTGCTCTAATACACCCTCCTCCTGCGACGCACCCACCCCAGGAAGCCCTGTCTGTCACTCACCAGCCCCCCTGGGACTGAAGACCAGAGATCTTTAGCCCATGTTGGGAAAATGGAAACAGGAAGACGTTGTTGGATATCCTCCCAGTGGGCTTCAGATTTAGGTCTCTGAGGAGTGGCCGACCTGTAAATTCTGTACAAGACAGGCCAGGTCCTCTGTCTACCTGGAAGAGGAAGACAGCCCCAGATGCCTATCAGACTACACCTTCAAAGTGTGGCAAGCGCGCCCCCTTGGATCCTTGCCCGATCCGATGTTTATGTGAGGAGAGGAAATGCTTGGGTGTAACTTGCCAGAGGGATTGTGAAGTAGGAGGCAGCTCCCCGGGTTCCAGTGTCACTGTCTACACCTCCTTCTGGCACCAAAAGGGCAACCCCTGATGGGTTTCGTCACCCAGAGGGCCAGGCTTGGAAATCGCATGCTTTCTCCACACATCTGGACTCCCCCCCCCCCCCCCCCGCCCCCACCGCCTTTATCTGCATCCAAGCAGAAATTTTTTTTCAAGGACAGTCATCTCTCCCAGACATTTTGGGGATTTAAAAAACAACAGCTGTGATCAGGAGATCTGTCCTCCAGCTTAGAAGCCACTTCTGGGGGCTCCCCCCACCCACACACAGCAGGCTCTCGGATCAGCGGGTTGACTGTGCTCTTTTGCTGGAAGGTGGGCAGTGGGTACAGTGAGCTCCAAGCATGATGAGCGCTAGATTGTCCCTCCCACCCCCCGTCCCCTGGCCTCCCCTTCTTCCTGTCTAATATAGTCCTGATTGTCTTCAGAACAAGAGGGCGCTCAGTCCAACGAGAGAACCAAGGTTGGTTTAAGTAATCATGATAATCTGATTCCATTTGGATGCTTGGTTGGTTAAGGCTCGTCATAGCTAGGGCACGTCACGTGACTGCATCTTGGACAGTGAGATGCACAGGGTGGGTGGGGTGTCTGCTGGGAAACTTCGGTTTCCCTGATAAAACAGGCAGATATGACTTTACCTCTTCCCTCTTTTCTTGCCTTAAACATGGGTATGATGTCTAGAGTTATGGCAGCCATTTTATGACAATGAGATAGATGATCGACATGAAGAAAAGTTGACACACATGAGGGGATATATAGAAAGAACTTGGACTGTCCCCCTACCCCAAGGTCAGTCTTTGTAAATATTTATTTATTTTTGAGAGAGAGAGAGAGAGAGAGAGAGTGGGGGAGGGGCAGAGAGAAAGGGAGACACAGAATCTGAAGCAGGCTCCAGGCTCCGAGCTGTCAGCACAGAGCCCGACGTGGGGCTCGAATCCACAAACCATGAGAACGTGACCTGAGCTGAAGTCAGACATTAAACCGACTGAGCCACCCAGGTGCCCCCCGCAAAGGCATTCTTGAGCAGATGACCCAATATCCCCAACTGTCTACCCCAAGACTTCTGTTATATAAGAAAAATAAGTTCCTGTCTGTTAGGTCTCTACTATTTGCAGCTGAAAGCATCCCTAACTGATTCACTTATATGTCTCACATCCCCTCAAATTCTCTAAAGTTGGTTCTGTAGCCGTTCCAGTTCTAGGATCTTTAACCCAAACAAGTACCATATCTGTTGCAGCAGAAAGAATGCCATATGTTTCATTTCAAGGAGTTTTGTCTCCTTTTATAATTTCCTGAGATTTAGTGTAATACCAGTCGATTCATCTCTATACTTAGAAGAAGAAAATTTACCTAGAGTTCAAAATTCAAAGCCCAGGATCCATGTAAGGTAGGGACCCTACTAGGAGATCGTGAGCCCATCATCCTAGAACTCTAAAGGACCACCCACCAAGGATTAGTGTGAACCAGAAGAAAATCTTCCCCTCTTCCTGCACTGTAGAGACTACAAGGAATGGCTTCTTGGCACTGAGGATATTGCGGGGCGGTTGGGGGGGCGGGGAAGCTCACTTGTGGGAAGTTATAACCACATGCTAACCCTCACGCAGATGGGTAGCCCAAACTCACAACACCTGAAAGGTCCAAAAAACTTCAAGACGCAAGTGTACCTTAAGGTGATTCTGGAGAGTGTTCCTAGTGTGTGGCAGAAGCAAGTGTAAACCCTTTCCAGAAGAAGTCATGTTCATCCCAATCTCAAAAAATTCTCACTAAGTGATTTCCCAAAAACAGTAAGCACACTAAATAAAATAGAAAAAGCACGAAAGGATGGGAATGCAAGCTGGTGCAGCCACTCTGGAGAACAGGATGGAGGTTCCTCAAAAAACTAAAAATAGAACTACCCTACGACCCAGCAATTGCACTACTAGGCATTTATCCAAGGGATACAGGTGTGCTGTTTTGAAGGGGCACACTCACCCCTATGTTTATAGCAGCACTATCAACAATAGCCAAAGTATGGAAAGAGCACAAATGTCCATCGATGGATGAATGGATAAAGAAGATGTGGTATATATATATATATATATATATATATATATACACACACAATGGAGTATTACTCGGCAATCAAAAAGAATGAAATCTTGCCATTTGCAACTATGTGGATGGAACTGGAGGGTATTATGCTAAGCGAGATTAGCCAGTCAGAGAAAGACAAAAATCATATGACTTCACTCATATGAGGACTTTAAGAGACAAAACAGATGAACATAAGGGAAGGGAAACAAAAATAATATAAAAACAGGGAGGGGGACAAAACAGAACAGACTCATAAATATGGAGACCGAACAGAGGGTTACAGGAGGGGTTGTGGGAGGGGGAATGGGCTAAATGGGTCAGGGGCATTACGGAATCTACTCCTGAAATCATTGTTGCACTATATGCTAACTAATTTGGATGTAAATTTTAAAAAATAAAAAATAAAATAAAATAAAAGCATGAAATAAGGCAACAAGAGCAAGAATAAGCAGAAAAAATAGCTAAGCTGACCCCCAAATGCTTCATATATCGGAATAATAGGAAACAAATCATAAATCTGTTTATTACGTTAAAAGAAATAAAATATAAGCTTAAAAATATCTGCAGGAAACAAAACTATACAAAAAAACCTGACCTGACTGATTAAAAAAAAATCAAATAGATCTTTTTTATAGACATGAAAACTACAATAACTGAAATATAAAATTCAGGAAATGGATTTAATAGATTAAATATAGATAAAGAGAGAATCAGTGAACTGGAATATGGGTCAGAAGAAATGGTTGAATGAGAGCACAGAGAAGCAAAAAGATGAAAATCATGAAAAAGAGGTTCAGGGATGGGCAGGACAGAGTGAGAATGTCCAACCACATTTAGTTGTAATTCCCAAAGGAAAAGCAAGAGAGAAGGAGGCTAGACTATTATTTGAAGAGATAATGTCTCAGAATTATTCAGAACCGATGAAAGATATCAATCCACAGATTTAAGAAGCCCGACAAATGCCAAGGAGGAAAAATAAAGAGTGAGGATGTTTGGACTCTGAGTGCTCGGCACAGCCCCGTCTCTTACAGGGTAGCCCAATGACATGTCCAAAGGGCTGATCTCAGCCCACCCTGGGACACGGTAGGGGGTGAACCAAGCAAGTGCATGTGCAATAATGGCCTCTGTGAAGTTCATTCCTTCTTTTCTGGCACAGGTCTGCTGAGCACCAGGATCAGAATGACAGATGAGGTGTTATCCCTCCTGATCTGCCTTCTGTTTGTTATGTATTATACAAGAGAGATGCAGGAAATGATGGAAACCCCATTCCTCCAAGGCTGGATTGATTTATTATTAAGAATGTTAGCATAAATTCCTTGTTTACCCCACCCGGCCCTTTAGCTTAGTTAGTCCCCACGTCCACCTGTGTAGTGTCTTGCACTTAGGATCTGATAGCAAACACTCTGGGAACTCTCGTCCAGCAAAGCGCATGGAGAAAAATTCCATCTTGTAAATTTTGGAATATCAACGCTTATGTCTCATTTTCAGGTGGAGAATCTGAGGCCAGAGAAGGTCAAGGACACACAAGGGAGGTCTGAGGTAAGGCCAACCTGGGCCAGGGTCACCCGACGGCCAGTTCAAGGTCCCATCCGCCATTTGGCTGCCCACTTCTTGGAGAACACGGAGGCAGGTTATTTCATTCTCAGGGATGGCACTCGACAACTGTTCGTGATAGCATGTGACAGAGCGTGTGAAAAAGAACGTTCTTAAAGCTTCCCATGGTGACATAGAAATATAGATGCGGGCACCCTAAATCAAAACAACCCAGTTACATAACTGCGACAGCAAATGGTGAATCATTGCCGTGTAATGGAAAAATCAGATTGGTCACTAGGAAAAGTAAAAGGATCACTGTGGTGAGTCACCGGGCCCACCCTCCCGTTGAGTCTCCAAAACGCTACACCTACCGGTTGATTCAGAGTCTGGGCTTTGTCTTCCTTTCTTCCACATCAATGTTTCGATATTTCACAATGGAACTTCGCAAGTGATGTGAATTTCTAAAGAAGGCTGGGCCAAAGTCCCACACACTGTCTCTGGGCTGTTCTAACGGGTGGGCTCCACACCTACACCCAGGAGAGATGACAGCCTAAAATGGGATAATAACTAATATTATCAAGTGCCTGCCATGTTCCAAAATGGCACTTGGGCTCTTGAAATTCATTATACTGATTCATCCTCGTTACAACTCTTTGAGATAGGCATCATCCCCATTTCACAGATGAGAGAGCTGAGGCTAAGGATTAGGAACATGCCCAGAGTCTCATAGTTAGCAGGAAATGACAGAGGGAAGAATCATCCCAGGAAAATCCATTCTAAGACCTACCCACTTTCTACCAGAATAGAACGTCTCCTCTGGGCTTTTGTGACCTAAGAGAAAGGTGGGCCCCCAGGTGGTGGGAGAGGAGAGAATGAATGGAATGACCCTACTCTCCTGCTGCCCCCAGTGACTATGCACTGGGTAGGATCTTCCCCTTTTTAGTAGATCATAAGAGTTGACGTGGGACAAGGGCAAGTACGGCTCTTGGAAGAAGCCTTTTGTTCAAAGGAGAGCAAGGCTTCAATTTCTCGGTCACTTCCTTGGTAGACCATGTGGAAAGTTCTGGAAGGCAGCCTTTTACGCAACACTGACAAGGAGCACTTTGAGGGAGGTCTGGCCTGTGCTGCGTAGTGGAAACTCGCCCAGAATAGCATTTTCCAAAGCACTGTTCACTCGATAGGCCGGGCGTGGAGAATGCCTCTTCTGCCGAAGTTCCGGCTAAGCTGCATGAAAACACGCTATTTTGATGGCCTGAAAAAATGATTCACTTATTTGTATATGTTACTGCTGTGACCCACTTCCTCAGCCACTTCTCCTTTCAGTATTTAAATTAGTCAGCTGAGCAGTTGCCCCAGAGCCTCAGGACTCAGTGCAAAAGGGCCAGACCTTCTGCCTCCAGCTGTAGAGAAGTCTCTCCCACCCTCGGAGGGTCTGGGGATGTTGAACGTCCCTGGCCTCACCCCACACACACCTCCAGAAATCGATTCCAGGTGGACTGGAGACTAAATAGGAAAGGGGAAACAACAAAGCCTCTAGAAGAGAGAATAGGGGAGCATCCTCATGGTCTTGGGATTAGCAAAGATTTCTTTCTTTTTTAAAAAAAATTTATTTACATCCAAGTTAGTTCACGTAGGATGTGATATTGGTTTCAGGAGCAGAATTTAGTGATTCGTCACTTACGTACAACACCCAGCGCTCATCCTGACAAGTGTCCTCCTTAATGCCCATCACCCTTCTAGCCCATCCCCCCCCACCTCCCTCCAGCAACCCTCAGTTTGTTCTCCGTATTTAAGAGTCTCTTATGGTTTGCCTCTCTCTTTGTTTTTATCTTATTTTTCCTTCCCTTCTCCCCTATGTTTATCTGTTTTATTTCTTAAGTTCTACATGTGAGTGAAATCATATGATATTTACCTTTCTCTGACTTACTTCGCTTAGCGTAATATGCTCTAGTCCCACCCACGTTGTTGCAAATGGCAAGATTTCATTCTTTGTGATCGCTGAGTAATATTTCACTGTGTATATACACCACATGTTCTTTATCCATCCATCCGTTGATGGACATTCGGGCTCTTTCCATACTTTGGCTATTGTCGATAGTGCTGCTATAAACGTTGGGGTGCATGTGCCCCTTTGAATCAGCATTTTTGGATCCTTTGGATAAATACCTAGATTAACAAAGATTTCTTAGGCAAAGCACAGAAAGTGCTAACCATAAAGAGAAGAAACTAGTGAGTAGGACTTTACGAGAATTAAGGACTGCCATTCATCAGTTAAGTTGCCATTCTCCATTGTGAGAGGGTAAAGGCCAGCCACAGGGTAGAAGTTACGTGCCATACATACTTCTGAGAAAATACATGTACTCGGAATATATTTTTTTTAATTCTCACAAACCACTAATAATCAGGCAAGCCAACAGAAAGATGGTCAAAGGACTTGAACGGGGTCTTCACCAAAGACTAAATCCAATGGCCAGTAGGCAAATGAAATTGTGGTCTACTTCGTCAGTCATGGGCATATGCAACTAAACCAGAATGTGGGGGGCGCCTGGGTGGCTCAGTAAGTTAAGCATCAGACTCAAGAGCTCACGGTTGATGAGTTTGAGCCCTGCATCAGGCTCCATGCTGACAGTGTGGAGCCTGCTTGGGATTCTTTCTCTCTCCCTCTCTTTTCTGCCTCTCCCTGCTCTCTCTCTCTCTCTCTCTCTCAAAAATAAACATTAAAAAAAACCCCCCACAATATGGCACTGCACACCCGACATGGCAGCTACTTGGCTAAGACAGACAATACCTGGTGTTGGCAACAAGGCGGGACGGCCAGAACTGTCACCACTGCTGGTGGGAGGTGAAAATGGGCACAGTCACTCTGGGGAGTGGTTTAGCCCCATCTACTGACGCTAAACAGAAGCTGGCCACTGGTCCGGCAATTCCACTCCGAGGACATGCCCACAGCAGCGTACCCACATGCGCACGGAAGGGGGGGAAGAGTACTCACAGGAGTCAAGCTGCAAGTAACCCCGACGTCTACCCCAGAGCTGAAGTGTATTCCAATGATGCAATAGGGCATGGCAACCAGACCAAATTGCCGATTCTCCTACCGGCGTGTGCGAGGCCACGAGTGTGCAGCTGGGCCCCGGACAGCGTGGTGCGTGTTGTTAACACATACGGAGTTCGGAGACAATGAGGAGGGCTCTGCCACGTAAGAAGTCAGAAGGCAGGTTACCCTTGGGGGAGTTAGTGACTGGGCGGGGCACAAGGTGGCTTCTGGAATATTCTGTCTCTTGCTCCAGGCGTCAGTTTCACCTTGTGAAAGTGCATTGAGTTTTTCACTTGGAATTTGTGCTTTTGTGATACAGGGTACAGTCGGTGACACTTTTTCTTAAAAAATGTGAAAGCGAAGAGGTCAAGGCCTCTCTTTTCTTCCAGGAGGCCTCTCCCACTGTTTATGAATTTGCCCACCCCCTCACCTCTGCCGCGACCCTTGCACTCTGGGTTTCAAGGATTACATCCAGGAATGGCCTGTGACTCCTCTGCGCGTGTAACTGTGCAGGCTGACTCTGGGGCCTCTGCCCAGAATACAGGACACGTGCTTGCTTTTCCTGCTGGAGAAGGATCTGGCGAAAGTAAAATGACAGCTTCTCTCACCAAAGCAAACAGCAAGTTTTGCCTCACATTGGACTACACACACACACACACACACACACACACACACACACTTGCTGTTTCTCTGATCAAGCAAGAGCTGCGGGCCCATTCTAGAACTTTTAGAAAATACAGAAAAGAATAAAGGAGGAAATACAAATCATTTGTGATTGAAAAAAAATTTTTTTAGAAAGGGGGGGCCTGGGTGGCTCAGTCGATTGGGTGTCCAACTTCAGCTCAGGTCGTGATCTCATGGTTTGTAGGTTCAAGCCCCCCGTCGGGCTCTGTGCTGATGGCTCGGAGCCTGGAGCCTGCTTCAGATTCTCTGTCTCCCTCTCTCTCTGGCCCTCCCCGCTCATGCTCTGTCTCTGTCTCTCAAAAATAAATAAACATTGAAAAAAATTTTTTTAAATTATCTATTGGATTATCTATTTAATTATCTATTGGACCCTATTGCCCAAACACAAAAGAACTTATCATTTTGGTACGTACTCTTTCAGTCTTTCTCTTCTTTTCTTTTTTTTTTTAGGTTTATTTATTTTGAAAGGGAGGGAGGGGCAGAGAGAGAGAGAGAGGGAGAGAGAGAGACGCCCAAGCAGGCTCTGAGCTGTCAGCACAGAGCCCAGCATGGGGCTCAATCTCACGACCCATGAGACCATGACCGGAGCTGAAATCAAGAGTCAGATGCTCAACCGACGGAGCTACCCAGGTGCCCCTCGTGACTACATTTTTTAACAGCTTCATTGAGATATAATTCACATACGATGAAAGTCACCTGCCCTCACTGCACAATTCAAAACTTTTCAGTAAATTTACAGAGCTGTGCAACCACCAAGCGTAGGGCATTTCCATCACCTCAAAGGATCTCTCGTGTCCGTTTGCTATCACTCCCCCCTTCTACTCCTGTCCCCCAGGCAGCCGTGATCTGCTTACCGTCTTTTCCGGACATTTCGGACAAACGGAATTATACCGTCTGGAGTCTTCTGAATCTGGTGTATTGCACTTAGCATAACGTTTTGAGGTTCACCCATGTTGTGAGCATGAATCAGCAGTTCGTTCCCTTTTATTGTTGAATATTATCACCCCCACGTATGGACAGAGAACGTTGGGGTTCGAAGAGCATTTAGATTTTCTCCATTTGGGCCATTATGAATAACGCTGCCGTGAACATTCACGAACCACTTTTGGTACAGCCATATCTTTTCATTTCCCTTGAGCACATTTTCACGGGGGAAATCCTGGGCTGTGTGGGAAAATTGTGTGTAACTTTTTAAGAGACCAACAAGCAGTTCTTTTGAGGAAGTGCTTCCAGTTTATGTTCCCAGCGGCCACATACACCTGTATTTACCGCAGGTTTTGAAAACTGTGGCCATTCTAGTCGGCGTGAAGTGATATCTCAGTGGGAAGCGGTTTTAATCCGCGTTTCCCTAACGCCTCACGAGCTGTTTGTGTATCTTTTTTGGTGAAGCGTCTCCTCAAATATTTTGCCGATTTTAAAACTGGGTTGTTTCGTCTTTTTGTTGAGTTGGGAGAGTTCTTTATGTGTTCCGGGTCCGCGTCCCATGTCAGGTGTAGGATTGACAAACGCTTTCTCCCATCCTGTGGCTTGTCTTTTCATTTTCCTAGTGGCGTCTTTTGAAGCACAAAAGTTTTTGATTTTGAGGAAGTCAGTCCAGCAGGTTTTTTCTTTGGCTACTTGCGCCTTTTGGTGTTGTATCTAAGAACTATTTGCCCAGCCCAAGATCACAAATGTTTTATCCTATGTTTATTCCTAAAAAATTGTTTTAGAATTTTTTTTAGTGTTTATTTTTGAGATAGAGAGAAAGACAGAGTGTGAGCAGGGGAGGGGCAGGGAGAGAGGGAGACACGGAATCCGAAGCAGGCTCCAGGCTCCGAGCTGTCAGCACAGAGCCCAACGCGGGGTTCGAACTCACAAACCGTGTGATCGTGACCTGAGCGGAAGTTAGACGCTTAACTGACTGAGCCACCCAGGTGCCCTTATTCCTAAAATTTTTATAGTTGAAGCTCTTATACTTATGTCTAGGATCTATTTTGAATTATTTTCTGTGCATGACGTGAAGTAAGGATCTAAATTCATCTTTTGGCACGTGGATATTTTTCCGGCGCCATTTGTTGAAAAACCGGTCTTTCCCACCATTGAATTTCTTTAGCATCTTCGCTGAAATTCAATTGACCACAAATGTAAGAGTTTATTTCTGGGTTCCTGATTCCGTTCCACTGTTCTCTCTATGTGGGTGTGCAAGTCCTATACTGTCCTAATCATCGTAACTTATTTGTAATAAGTTTTAAAATCAGGAAGCGTGAGTCCTCCGACCTTTTCTTTTTCAAAATAGTTTTGGCTAGTCTGGGCTCTTTCCAGAATATAAACTTTAGGATTAGCTTCTCACTTTCTGCAAAACTGGCCTGCTGGGATTTTGATAGGGACTGCATTGTGCATACAGTTCCCTTCGAAGAGAATTGCCAACTTACCAACACTGGGCCCTCCAACCTGTGAACATAGAACATCTTCCCATTCATTTAAATCTTTAGTTTCTTTCAGGGGTGTGTTTGGTGTATAGGACTTGTGCTTCTTTTGTTTGATTTATTCCCAAATATATTATGCTTTTTGATGCCATTGTGAGTCACATTGCTTTTGTAGTTTTATTTATTTATTTATTTATTTATTTATTTTTACATTTTATTTATTTTTGAGAGACAGAGAGAGACAGAGCATAAGTGGGGGACGGGCAGAGAGAGGAGGCACAGAATGCAAAGCAGACTCCAGACTCTGAACTGTCAGCACAGAGCCCGACGTGGGGCTTGAATCCATGAGCGGTGAGATCGTGACCTGAGCCGAAGTCGGATGCTCAACCGACTGAGCCACTCAAGCGCCCCTGGAATTTTTCTATTTTCCAAAGTTTATTTATTTTGAGAGAGAGTGTGTGAGAGGGGCAGAGAGAGAGGGAGAGAGAGAGAGAATCCCAAGCGGGCCCCACACTGTCAGCGCAGAGCCCCTTGTGGGGCTCGAACTCCCAAACCATGAGATCATGACCTGAGCTGAAACCAACAGTCGGATGCTTAACCAACGAGCCATCCAGGCACCCTACTTTTATAATTTTATTGTTGGATTGTTTATATTTATTTATTATTTTGAGTGTGTGTGTGTGTGTGTGAGAGAGAGAGAGAGAGAGAGAGAAAGTGCACACACACACACGCCTGAGTAGGGGAAGGGCAGAGAGAATCCCAAGCAGGCTCTACACTGTCAGCACAGAGCCCAACACGGGGCTCAAACTCGCAAACCATGAGATCATGACCTGAGCTGAAACCAAGAGCCGGACTCCTAATCAACCAAGCCACCCAGGCATCCCTCATTGTTGGATTGTTAATGGATCTTTGTCATTGAGCTTTAAGCTGTCACCTTGCTTGTTTATAACTTCTAGTAGTGTGTGTGAGCGTGTGTATGTGCGTTTCTTAGGATTTTCTGTCTTCACAGTCGTGTTGTCTGCTTATGCAGACAGTTTTGCTTTTCTCCTTCCGATCTAGATGCCTTTTGTTTCATTTTCTTGCTTGATTGCACTGGACAAAACCTCCAGTAGAAAGATGAATACAGGGGTGCCTGGGTGGCTTGGTTATGTGTCCGACTTCAGCTCAGGTCATGATCTCACGGTCCATGAGTTTATTTATTTATGAGAAGTTTATTTATTTTTGAGAGAGAGAGCTAGCATGTGCACGCATAAGCACTCGAGTGGGGCAGGAGCAGAGAGAGAGAGGGAGAGAAAGAATCTCAAGCAGGCTTCAAGCTGTCAGTGCAGAGCCAGACTTGGGGCTCGATCCCGTGAACCATGAGATCATGACCTGAGCCAAAATCAAGAGTCGGATGCTTAACTGACTGAGCCACCCAGACATCCCACTGATGCATGTATTTGTAAATGTAGTTTGATTTGTACAGTTTTGTTTCCCGTTCTTTTCCTTAACATTGTCACAAATCTTTGCCCATCATTAAACATTCCTTGAAGCTCAGTTTTTGTGGGTGCTTAATATTATACTGTGCTAGTCAGTGATTGCCCTACTGCTGAACATTTGAATGCTTTTCTAGTTTCTCGTGACCTTGAACAAGGCCTAGATGAACATCTTTCCACTTCCATCTAATTATTGTTTTTTAATGTTTATTTATTTTTGAGAGAGAGAGAAAGAGAGAGCCAGAGCACAAGCGAGGGAGGGGCAGAGAGAGGGGGAGACACAGAATCCGGAGCAGGCTCCAGGCTCTGAGCTGTCAGCACAGAGCCCGATGCGGGGCTCAAACTCACCGACTGCCAGATCATGACCTGAGCCAAAATTGGCACACCCAGGTGACGCAACATCTAATTATTTTTTGAGGGTAGTTTCTCAGGAGTAGATTTCCTGGGTCAAAGCAGGTGACTACTAATTCCTTTCTGGAAGGTCTTCGCCAAGTTATGCTCTCTTGTCTGGGACGAGAGCATTTACGTGACTGCACTTCTGTTAACACATGTTTAATTAGGAGTCCTGGCCCTGGTTTTCTGGGGGCTCAGTGACAGTGGGGACCCTGAGGGCTGCAGCAGACCTGAATCTGAGCAGAGCCTCCTCAAGCCGCTTTAGGTTGGGGGTGAGTGGAGAGAAGGAGAAAGCCGTCCTCTCCCAGGTCTGGTCTCAGGGCCTGCAGACTGGTGCTTGCTGGCCACGCTGAATCAGCACTTCCCAGAGACTTTTCTACCTCGGTTTCTGCAGTGGGAATCTGGAGCTGGTTCGTGACTCCTAAGAGCCACGTGGCTCCCTCAGGGTCAGGGCCTGGGTCAGCCATTCAGATCAGCACACGCTTGGTAAGCACCACACATTGGCCAGCAGAGCGATTTGAGCACGATGAGGTTGGTTCACCCCACACCCGGCAAGTCGCCATTGGTCTGCAAGGAAGGAACAAACCAGAAATTCTTTAGCCTGGTGTTCCACGGCCATCCATAGACGGCCCCAACTGAACTTTCCAGCTCTGCTCTTCTTGCATTCATTTAGGCAACAAATAGGAGTACCTACTATGTGCCAGGCACTTTTCTAAGTACTGGGACACAGCAGTGGTGAAAACACGAAGCCTGCCCTCTGTGGGGGGGGGGGGGGTTCCGGTGCCCTTGGCCCTCCCAGCACCTGGCTCTCCCCCACACACTTGTGCGGTAACCACGCCAGCCGCCGGCTCGTACAGAACGCGGAAAGGCATTCTCTCGCTACAGCTCCGCCCCTCCTTACTAGAACGTCTCCTGCCGCCTTGTTGTAAAGCTCTGCCCACCCAACCAGGCCCTTCAGACTCACCTCTTTAAGAGCAGCTCTCCCCGGGGCGCCTGGGAGGCTCAGTCGCTTACGCATCCGACTCTTGATTTCGGCTCAGGTCACGACGTCGTGGTTCGTGCATTCAAGCCCCACGTCAGGCTCTGTGCTGACAGCACGAAGCCTGCTTGGGATTCTCTCTCTCCTTCTCTCTCTGCCCCTCCCCTGCTCACGCTCACTCTCTCTCTCAAAAGCAAATAAATAAACTTAGAAAAAAAAAGAAAGAGCCACCTTCCCCGGCTGTGTCTGGGCCCAGTCCTTGGCTTACACTAGGTCATTAGTAATGTTTATGAATTCAAGAGTGCTGGGCTGTGGGCCACCTCCCGGAAGTGCCGTGGACCTCCTGAACAGAGGGGTGCCTTCATCCGTCCCCTGTCTTTGGTGCCTCCTCACTGTCCGTGGGGGCCCAGCAGGAGGGGTGCAGGTGGGTAGGTCACAGGGGCCAGCGTGGGACAGCAGGAGCCTTGCTGGACATCAGCTGTGTGCCTCCCGCAGGGCTATGCATCCTCTTGGGGCTTTGGGGTGCTGCTCTGTAAGACAGAGGGCTCAGGCTAGATGGCGAGTCCCCAGAGAGTAGCGACGGTCCCTCCTCTGAGAACTTTGTTACAGGTCGGATTCCGGGTTCTAGCCCCGGAGGCCCTGATCCGGGGGGCTGTGGCAGGGCCCAGGAATCTGTGTTTTCAGCGGACTGGGAAAGCACTGGACGAGGTGAGCGGCGAGGGCTCCACAGCTCCCTGAGTCTCTTGGATCTAAATTCGGTAACTCAACTCGGAAGTTCTGGGAAAGTCCCCAGTTAAATCTGCTCCTCGGGATTTCTGCCATTTTTCTTCCTTTGAAGACGGGGCCCACTGCTGGGCTGGGCAGGTGACCGGCTTGCCCAGGTGTGGGGGAACCAGGCCAGCCAGAAGCTGTGTGCGGCCCTCCGCTTCACCAGACCTGGTGCCCGTGTGTGACCACTGTCCCTCAGAGTCCTGCCGTGCCCAGAGTCCCAGCCTGGGAGTCTCTTCTGCGGTGGCCCCTCAGCTCTGGCAGCCACAGAGATCTACGAGCCACAGGCACCATGCAGGGGTGGACGATGGGGAGCCACCACACCCGACCTGCCGCCTCACTGAGCCTCGGTTTCCTCTTCTGTTCCGTGGGGTCCCCTGCCGGCCTGCCTCGTAGGTGATGCTCATGGGAGGGCCTTAGGGGCCCCTTGGGGGGAACAATGCTCTGCATCAGCCCTGGTGCTGAGCCTGCAGGGAGAAAGGCAAGGGGAACTGGGGCAGGAATCGGGGGTGGGGGTAAGTAGAGGTTGGATCCCCAACAGCCATGAGGCCAAGGCCTGAGCCAGGAGCCGGGCCCGGCGGTGGGCATGCAGGGACGGGGCTGGTAGCAGCGGCCCTCGGTGCCCGTCCCTGATGCCCAACCCTGGGTGAGGCTGCCTGCTTCCATGGCTGCTGAAGGCCCAGGGCCCATCCAGGGCAGTCGCTCCTAGAGGCCAGGTTTCCTCCCTCTTCCAGAGCCCTGGAGAATCTAGGGACCCACCTGGGAACACGACACCTTAGAAAACCCTCACTGGCCAGAAAGGGGGCTCAAAATGGGCAAGGCCGCCCCGGGACTCTGGCCAGCTTCCTCTGATCGGCTGCAGGTTTATGCAAACTGCTGGGTGAACCTGTACATCGTCGCGTCCATTTTACAGATAAGCACACGGAGGCAAAGGTGGGAAGAGCCCAGAGTCACAGAGCCTGTCAGTGCATGTCGGGGATTTGAACCCTGGCTCTAGAAAGAGAAGAGAGAACTCTAAACTGGAGTCACTATTGGGGCGCCTGGGGGGCTCGGTCGGTTGAGACTTCGGCTCAGGTCACGATCTCACAGTCCGGGAGTTCGAGCCCCGCGTCGGGCTCTGTGCTGACAGCTCAGAGCCTGGAACCCGCTTCGGATTCTGTGTCTCCCTCTCTCTGACCCTCCCCCGTTCATGCTCTGTCTCTCTCTGTCTCAAAAATAAATAAACATTAAAAAAAATGAAATAAAATGGAGTCACTATTTCAAGCTTGAAGGACGAGACAGCAAGCAAACCCTCCTAACTGGCCTGCCCTGCACAGCTTTCCAGGTGCTTCGGTATCTAATCTTCATTTCTTAGCTACAACAGTCCTATGAGGGGGACGTTACTATCCCCATCTGGCAGATGAGGAAACTGAGGCTCAGGGGAGCACGAGTCCTGCCTGGGGTCACCTAGCTAGGGAGGTTGGAGGCAGAACTGGAGCCTCGAGCTTTCGGACACCGTCGCCACTGCCTCCGTTCAGAACCTTCCAGTGACTGAGTAGGGGCGAGGGTGGTGTAGGTGCCGGAGTTGCCTGTGCCCTTCCACTTTATAGGCAGGGAAACTGAGGCTCGGAAGTACATGCCAACCTGCCCAAGGTCGCTCAACCAGCCGGTCGGCCCAAGCCCAGCAGTTCTTCCTAGACCCGGGCCCCCCTGCGAGTCGCATTCTCAACTTGGCCCAGCGGGTCCTGAGGCGTCCCGAGGTCTACTCGCCAGCCAACCGGGGGACGGGGGACCAGACCCCTGGCAAGTGTGGAGCAGGGCGAGTTCCGGCCGGGAGGGCGGCCGCTGAGCCCGGCACAGAGCACAGCCATTTGGTACTTTCGGTTTTTCGCAAATCCTGAAACATCACCTTCTAATTGCTTAATTTTCTGCATTCGTTCATTTATTTAGACTAGCCTGGGGCTCTCCCGCCTGGCGTATTAGAGAACTTCTTACTTTTTAATAATAATACTTAGCATTTATATAGTGCGTTTCATGTTCAAAGTGCTTTACAGAGTTCACTAATTAATCGGAACGCTAACTGCCGCCCTGGGCAGGTTTGACCAAGTTCTCAGGCTCCTAATTGCGAAGGGAGGGTAATTCTTCCTGCCGCCCGACCCCCAGTTCCCTCTCTGGACTTCCACTTCCAGCTGCAGCCGCGATTCAGGACCGCTGGTCACAGCTTGGCCCCCGTGTGCTGGGCCGGGCCTGGGCTGGGGACACAGAGCGGGGTCAGGCACGCCGCCCCCTCTGGGAGCCCTCCGACAGGGAAGGACACAGACTGTGTGCAGGTGACCTAGTGCTGGGGTGGACGCCACAGGGGAGAGAAGCCAAGAGACCCCTGGAGAGGGGCCCAAAGGATACACAGTGCCTCACTGGGCCTCCCAGAGCGGGGGTCCTGCAAGGAGGGAGGCTTGAAGAAAGACAAGGAGAGCTCCATGCAGGCGGGGCAGGAAGGACATCCGAGGCAGAGGGAATAGCCTATGCAAAGAGGTGGCGTTGAGAAGCAGGGGTTCCGTGTGGACACGGGAGGGGAGGGGCAGGTGGGCCCGGAGGCCAGGGGCCGGGCTGCAGAGGCATTCGGAAGAGCTGTGGTCTCATGCACAGAGAGTGAGCTCTCGCTGTGATTCGGCTCTTTCTGGGTTATTCCACGGTTCGCAATGAAGCTGAGTCAAGGACAGGAGCCACATGGAGAGGCCTGCACTGGGGGAGATGGGAGGAAGGGCAGGCCCAAGGGCGGTGTGGAGGGAGGGGACCAGGAAGGGGTGCCTGCAGGTTTCCTCCCAGCGTAGCAATAGTGAGCTGAGATGTTGGCTGTGAAGCAATCTGTGGGTCCAGGGCTTGGGGGAGATTTGGAGAGAGGTCTGAAAAAAGGCCAGACTTGGAAGTCACTGGGGTCCAGGTGGCATCTGAGACCTGGGGGTATCTGGGCTCTCTGGGAACACCGGTCTTTCAGGGGCGCATCGAGGAGAAAGGCTGGCGTGGGCGGCCGGACAGAGCGGACGGGTCAGCCGGACAGAGCGGTGCCGCTGAAGCCCGAGGGGGAGAATCTCAGGCCAGCAATGGTGCGGCAAGGCCAGAGAGTAGGCCTGGGGACCGGGGGAGCCCTGTGTCGGGGGGGGGGGGGAGCACGCAGATGAGGAAGGGCCGGCAGGTGCGTGTGCGGGGGGTGTGAAGGGAAGGGGTGGCCGTGCAGTGGCCGATGGGAGGAAGGGCCACAGGAGGTCTCCAGACTGGAGAAACTGATGGCGTGAGAGTGTCCAGAAAAGACGAAGGAGGCTGGCTGACGAGGGGGACAGCCCAGAGGGGTGTCTGTCTTCACCTTGCTGGGCCGTGTGAGGACGCATGCCGGGCGGGCACACAGGAGCGGAGGGGGTTCCTCGGTGGAGGACGGGACGGACCTCTCCATGTGGCAGGAGGACCCGGCCCTGGCCTCGAGGCCACGGCCACCTCTCCGGACCTGTCCCAGCCCTCTTCCTGCAGAACCGGCGGGAGCTCAGGGTGGGGGACGGGTTCGCCCCCCTGGGGAGCCTTGGGCATCTTGGGGACTGCTGTGCCCATGGAGGGCTCCAGTGTTCCTCCTGGGGGTGCTGTGACAGCCCATCTGTGGCTCCTGCCCTCCCCAGAGTCTCCCACGTGGACAGGGTCCAGCTGTGGGCTCACGTTCCATCCCGGCCTGGCCCAGTGCCAGGGACCTCACTTTTCAGGAGTCTTTGAGGGAGGCGGGCCCAGCCCTACTCCTCCTGGTCAACTCTTTGGGTGCATCAAGCAACAGGGCTCAGGGGGCCTGCCCTTATTCCCACTTCCCCGTCCACATCCAGCACGAGGGTCAGAGACCAGGCCTGGACCCCAAATCTGTGGGCCCAGAGGGGTGCGGCACCCCAGACCCCACCACCGCTAGCCACAAGGCGCCCACAGCTGGATGCACCCGCGCCTGAAGCAGGCTTGGGCGTCTCATCCGAGAAGACCAGGGAGAGAGCAGAGAAGCGTGAGGGCAGGCCAGACAGCAGGGCCCGGGAGCTGGAGGCGAAGTCTCACACGGTGGGGACAAAGGCAGGGCCTCTGCCCCGCGTGGTGTCTCCGTCTGATGGTCTGTCTTCGCCGACAGCGAAGTGGGGCCGGGAAGGAGGAGGCACTGGCTCCTGCGGCCTGGGGCGCTGCCAGGTCTGCGGCAACCGGGAGACGTTACTGCCCCGGAGGGAGGGAGGAGCGCGCCGGTTCTCAGTCTCCACTCAGGGTTCTGACTAAGGGGGTGCTCAGCGCCCGGGCCCGGCAGCCTCCTGGGTTCGCAAGTCCTCGGGGCTGGGAAGGAGAGGAAAGTTAATTGAACAGCTAATAGGTAACAGGCCCCGTGCCAAATAATAATAATTAACTTTTACTGAGCGCTGTGCTCGGCGCTCCCCGAAGCTCTTCACATGAATGATCTCAGTTAAGGTTCACCGCAGCCCCAGGAGGGAGGTGTCCCTGGTGTTGCCCCCACTTTACAGATGGGAAAACTGAGGCAGACCGAAGTTCAGGGACGTTGGCAGCCGCAGCACCGGGACCAAAGCCAGCACCAGGCACCCTTGCCGGTCCTGCTCTTGGATGCTATTGTCCACCCGTGAAGATGGGGCACTGAGTCTTGGGGTGCCCAGAGGGTATGGTGTGTGTGTGTGTGTGTGTGTGTGCAGTGTGTGTGGTTGTGCGAGGTGGGGGACGGTGTGTACCTAGCGTGTGCGTGTGATATGCATGGTGTGGGTGTGTGTATGCTTGTGGCCAGACAACTATCTCCTCCCGCAGTTGTGGGTTCTTCATTAGCAAAACGAGCACTTCGGACCGGAAGAATCCCAACCTTTTCAACCACAAATGTACTCAATGGCAGTCTTCTATGGGATCCTCAAGATCTGAAACAGATTTTAAAAACAACACTTCCCGGTGGGGCCGCAGCTGACGTGACTTCTTCCCTGGTCCCCCGGGGCTGCCCCAGAGCCCCGGAAGGACCCCTGCCAGTCTGACTCCAAGACCCTGGCTGTTGCAGAGAAATCTGTCGCGTCCACGACTAAGCACGACCCCCTTCCAACACGAAGAGCTCTAGTGACCAGAAAAGAGAAAGAGTTGCCGTAGAGAGCTGTGAGCGAGCGATCCGTACACATGCGAACTCGATAGGAGTTAGCCCAGCTCAAAAAGTTAACTGTATTTGCAGTATGTAAAGATATCCAAATTAAATCATCGTGACCTAGTGATTTTTTTTTTTTTTTACCTTACCATTTGCAGCCTTTCCCAAAATGTAAACTGAAATCCACACCACTTTATAGAAAAAAGGCACCAGCGCCATATTTGACAAATATTTACTCTGGCGATTCTCTCCACGAAGTCCCTGGGGCCCAGCTCCCACCCCTGCTGGTGTAAGAGACTTCGGGGGAGGGCCTGGCCATTTTGAGTGACTCTGAGACTGAGGCGCCCAAGGGCATAGCAGTGCTGTGCGTGATTTTCATTTATTCACATTATGATGCGTAGGAATTCAATCTGCATACACCGGGCACTTCCTGCCCGGCCGTGTTGGGCGCTCAGAATCTTGGGGGGCCAGGGTGGTGTAGAAGAGCATCCCTATTGTAGTGACCAGTGTAGACCAGCTGGGGCGCTTGGGCCTCACTCGGGCGCCCCTGGTCTCCCGATTCTGCCCCCACTGGCAGTGCTGAGGACCTTCTCCGGGCGCCCAGAGAAACATGCAAACCAGGCAGCTTGGGGGAACAGCTAGGAGGGACAGTCCCAGGGCCCCGGTTTCCCCATATGCACCTGCAGCCACACCTCCCTCCAGCCATCCTTCCCTTCCTTCTCCAGGCACCTGGCCCTGATCTCCAGGCTCCCGGCTGGGCCGGATTCTCACTTGTATAGTAAGGAATTCTGGCACAATGACTAGATGCTGTCACCTAAATGGGTTTGTCAAACAAATCAGAATCCTTGAGTTTTGCCCTCGGAAAGTCCCCTCGACGTTATGCAACCCACGCTAAGGTGGCCTGAACAGGTGGCTAGCCTGCCCTTGCTTGAACACCTCCCATGATGGGGACCTCACTACAGGTAAGGCAGCCCCTTCTACTTCTCAATGGCTCTTATTGGAGACTTCTTAAATTTTTCCCTTAGTGGTTTATACACGTACATCTTCAGGGCAGCCCGGACCAATCTCTATCCTTTTCCACGGAACATTCCAGCTGCCGGAAAACTGGGACTCACGTGGGCCGACCAGAGCTGCAGTCACTTCTACGTGGAGTGTCATTCATGCCCCCACCTGCGTGGGCCCAGAACCCGTGGTCTATGCCTGTCCCTTCCACCGAGGGCGCCCAGCCCCCCGCTCCAGCCCCCAGCCCTCCTGGGCTCAAAGCCTGCTCGCTGCTCCACAAGAGGTCTTCTGTCTCCTTTTTAAGACCAGACACATCTTTTTTAGTTCATAGAGTTTGCCAGAGGGTCCATTAAGGTGACCGCCGCCGTGAGCCCTTTGCTGGCAGAGGGAGGTGGTGGGGTTCAAGAGAGTGAGAGATGAGATCCCAGCGCTGTCCCGCCCACCGGCCACGGGATCTTAGGGGCAGATCCAGGGGTTCCTGGCCAAGGGGTCGACTCGCCAGGCCGAGTGCCTGATGGAGGCCGCATCTTCCCGGAGACGCCTTCCCGGAGGCATCTCTGAGCCTCACTTTCCTCGTCTGTAAAACCGCGTGAACGGTGACCCCGAGGAGGTACCCCGAAATGTTTGAGCGAATGAACCAAGGAACAAACGGTACCCATCGCACCAGGCCGTTGTGAAGACTCACGGGGACAGTACAGGTGCTTACGTCGCACTAGGCGCCCAGTCGGTACTCAGTACATGATCATTTCCTTCCCTCGCCTCCTTCTCTAGGTCAAAACCAGGAAACCCTGCTGCCCATCCGGCCCGTTACACGCACACGCTCTGCTTTTTGGGTCTGCCTGGCGTTTCTTTCTCTTTCTACGCCGCCCTCGGGGCCAGGACAAGGTGAGCGGCGGCTGCACGGGGAGGCTGATGAGTGGCGTGGCTGAGGTTCCGCGCCGGCCCGCCCGGCTGTCTGGGCGACGGGCCCCGCCCCTCCCACCCTCTCTCTCAGTGGAGGCGATTACAGGCCGTCGATAGAAGAGGAAAGTTAGTCAGTCGCCCTGCCAGCCAGCAGCCGCAGCAGCCCTGTTACATCACAGCCCGCTCAGCCGCCTGCCTGTCACCCACCCGGCACACTGGACAACGCCCCAGCCCCGGCCCCGGCCCGTGATGCATCATGACGGTAACTCCCTCCTGCCTCCCTAAACAGCTGGCGGGCCCCGTCTTGCCTTGGCATCGTCGGCTCCTATTCTCACCACCATCATTATGGGGAGTGTGACATGAGCAGCCTCTGTGTCTCCTGGGGTGAGGCGGCTCAGAATGCTTGCCCAGGGCTCCGTGGGATCCGGGCTTCGGTCCCAACTCACCAACCAGGGGACAGCTTCAGATGGCCGTTGGCCTAAATGAAGCCAAAGGACCGCGTAGGGATTGCAATTCGGTTTGGGAGTCCGCTCGGCCACTGACCAGCTGTAACCCTGAGCGCATTTCTGACATCTCTGAGTCTGTTTCCTGAGCTGTGAAACCGGGATAGTGATGTAAGGGCACCTGCTTCACACGGCGTTTCAAGTTAAATGAGAGAACGCTATGGAGCCCTTGTCACCGTGCGCCCGAGGCAGAACCAGGGCTTGTTTAGGAAACGGGTCCCAGGACTGCTGCTCGATATTCTTTTCTTCTGCTATTCGCCGAGTGGCCAAACGTAAATGCTCTTTCCCATGGCATACGGTCATGTGGAGAACAGATAGAAAAAAAAAAAAAGGCATAATTTTGAATTAAAAAAAATAATCAAGTTGGGGGGGGGACAGTTGGTGGCAAGAAGGATAAAACTAAGATGGCACCTGTTCAAGCGAGGCGAGGGGCACGCGGGGGTCCTTACACCCCTCCGTTGACTTGGTGTGGGGTTTGGTATTTTTTCATAACAAAACGGTTAAATAAAAATCAGTCTGTGAGTCAGGCCGACGCTTGGGTTGGTTCAGCACACTCACGTCGACTGAGACGGGACAGATTGAGCGACGGTTTTTCTACTGAGGACGGATTCTGTGGCCGGCTGGGGAGTCGAAGATGAGGAACGGAGGGCCCACCGTCCCGGTGTTCCCGCGTGATGGAAGAAAGACACGTCGGCAGGTCATTTATTCGAGATGAGCACGCAAGGGGGCCTTCCTAAGGAATGAGGTCTGCTGTAGGCCTGAAGCCAAGCCCAAGGCAAGGAAGAGTGTTTCAGCAGCGAGGACAGCCTGAACGAACATGCAGGGTGCACAGTGGGCCCCAAGCAGGTCTGGGGAGAGTGTCTTGTGACGCCATGCGCGACGGATAACAAAGCCAGGCAGGTGGCGGGCAGCAGGCGACAGCTGTGGCTGGCTGTGTCTCTGGGCATTCATCTGGAGACAGAAGAGCCTTGGGGCTTCTGCCAGGTAGGAGAAGGACTTGGAACAAGAGGTGTTTCAGAAAGTTCATTTCACAAGCATGAGAAGATTCAGGGGACCCAAGGACCGGCCGGGAGGCTCCTGCGAGGGGCTGATAACACACGAGCGGAAAATCAGCAGGGCTAGGCTTTGATCAGAAGGAGGTGGGGGTGTCGCTCTGGACCCCCGCCCCCCCCTTGATTCTGGCCGGGATGATTTGCAGAATCTGAACACTGGGGAGGAAGGCATGGCGGGGGAGGTGGACCCCAGGCCCAAATTTGGCTCCCGAGGGACCTACCATTGATATTTCCTAGTGCGTCAAGTTCAGCCATGGCTGGAAACGGATGTCGGCATCGTGAGCGGCGGGGGGGGGGGGGGGGGGGGGGGGGGGGGGTGTTGAAGGCCAAAGCTGCTGGGTCCCTCAAGAGGAATCTCGCAAGTGGGAAGGGTGTGGGTCACGTCAAGGGCATCTCAACATAAAGGGTGAGTGGGACAGGAAGGAGGGGCATGGGAACCAAGAGGGAGAGAGGGTCTGGGAGCACTCTCCGTGTTGGATGGGGGTCAGCAAGACACGACATTTGCTCGTCGCCGGAGACTTCCGCCGGGGTTGAGCAGGCACCGCAGCCGAAGCACCACGGATCGAGGAGCACACAGCAGGCCAGGTCCTAGACATCCTGATGGAGTAAGTGAATCGTGCAAAGAAGGAGGAAGTGGGAGGGAGCTGGGATATTTGGGGTGGGCTAAGTTTCTCGGATACAGCCTCATCCTTCTGCAGGGGACTCGTCCTGACCGCAGGCACGCCCACGAGGCCAATGCCAACCTGGACCCAATCGCACAGCCTTGGACTGTTCACACCACAGACCCCCGTGACCCAGAGGAGGAGCATAGAAAGTGTCTGAAGACCGGGCTTCTTATCAGAGCTCCGCCAATCCTCAGTTTTCTCCTCAGTGAAATGGGCACAAACGTGTTGGGTCATTCCTACGCTCGGGCAAGGTCACACACGTGGGTATTCCTGCATGTGGTAGAATACGTGTGTGCATAAGGGGAGCGTGACTCTTACTTGACGGTGCTGGCCTCCGGCCACGCGGGGTTCTGCCGTACTTCCTCCCCTGAGTAAGTCTTAGTGCGTCAAGGGTCAGTCCCCGTGATCCCCCCGTGAAAAGCCACCGTGGTCTTCCTGGGGTTGTAGCTCACCACCAGCTCCCGGGGCCTCGTTTGCCACGCGGGTGTCCTCAGAGCTCGCCCGAGTCCGCGGCTCTGTCCCACGTTCTGCAAAGGTAAACACGGCTTAGCCTTGACGGTGCCCTGAATGGTTTCCAGGTGAATCAGTGGGACGATGTACACATCCTGTTAAGTAATCATCCTCTCTCCCGGGGGTTCCCCTCTTTCCAGGATGTGATCTATAGAAAGCCTGCTGTCTCTGCATGTGCCCTTTCTCAGCGTCATCGCCTGGGTTGCGCAAATAGCCTGTGAGCAGTGCAGACACGGGCCAGCTGCTGAAGTAGATGCTTCCAGTGAAGGCTGATGTGGGGCCCAGTGCAGGTCGGATACAGGTTCCTGAAGCTGCCGCTGGCGGCTCTCACCCAGGGCCCGCGTTCGGCAAGAAAACATTCTTCGATGGTTATTTGGGTCTCAAAGTGCCAGCCCAGGGGAAAGGCAGACACTGTCTCTTAACCGAAAAGTCGGGCTGTTTCCAGGATGAGACCACCTGCTTCCTTGCAGTTGAAGGGTTTAGCACAAGCCTTAGGGTCTAGGAGGGTGATTCCTGATCAGCTGGACCCGGCAGACGTTGCACTGAGCACCTACTATATGCTCATGAGGGGTTCTCTTACCCCGTCATGAAATGATAGTGTCTTAGGGTCAGAAAGGACTTGTACAGCCATCGGGTCCGAGCTGCCCTCCTGACGTGCTTGAATAATCTCTCTAGCGGTTCAGCCAGGAAGGGGATCAACCCCTGCTTTGTTGAATCCTTTAGGGCTAAGGGGCTCCCTGCCTTAGGAAGCGGTCGGTACTGTCTTACAACAGCTCACACCGATAGGTTTTCTTCTTGTAAGGATTTTAGCAAATCCTTAGTAAATCACCCAGGATTTAGTAAATCACCCCAGGAGGTCTGACTGGTCTTGCGTTGAGCCCTCATCCACCCGCCAGCCCTCCAGATATTTAAACACAAACCTGTGCCTGCTGCCTTCTAGCGTCTGTTTTTTAAATTATGGCCATTCTAGTGGGTGTGAAGCGGTATGTATGACATTGTGGTTTTGATTTCCACTTACCCAGTGGCTAATTATGTTGAGCCTCTTTTCATGCGCTTAGTAGCCATTCATGTATCTTCTGCAGAGAAACGGCTATTCAAAGCATTGGCCAATTTTTAAAATTCGATTATTTATCTTTTTATTGTCGAGCTGTAAGAACTCTTTATATATTCTGGGCACTAGACCCTTATAAAATATATGATTTGCGAATATTTTTCTGTCATTCTGTGGGTTGTTTGTTTGTTTTTTTTTTTTTTTTTTTTTACTTTCTTGATAGTATCCTTGGACACACAAAAATCTTATTTTATTTTTCCAGCTCTATTGATGTATGGTCGGCAATTAAATTGTAAGATATTTAAAGAGTACAACATGATGATTTGAAAAAGAAATTTTAATTTTTTAATGCTGTATTTTTTTTTTTAAGTAATCTCTACTCCCAATGTGGGCCTTGAACTCACAACCCTGAGATCAAGAGTTACACGCTCCACCAAGTGAACCAGCCAGGAACCTCCCCCCGGCAAATTTTAATTTTGATGAAATTTAATTAATTAATTCATTTATTTATTTTTGCCTCTTGTGTTTTGGTGTTACGTTTAAGAAGCCATTGCCTAATCTAAGCTCACGAAGATTTATATCTTTTTTTAGAAGAGTTTTTACAAGAGTTTTATAGCTTCAACTCTTACATTTAAACATCTTTGATCATTTTGAGTGATTTTCTGTATGTGGTGTGAGATAGGGGTCCAACTTCTTGCTTTCACATTAGCTATCCGTCTGTGTCGGCACCATTTGTTGAAAAGACTATTCTACCCCCATGGAATTGTCTTGGAACCATTATTAAAAACCAATTGCTGGGGCACCTGGGTGGCTCGGTCGGTTGAGCGTCCAACTTCAGCTCAGGTCATGATCTCACGGTTTGTGACTTCGAGCCCTGCCTGGGGCTCTGTGCTGATGGCTCAGAGCTTGGAGCCTGCTTTGGATTCTGTGTCTCCCTCTCTGCCCCTCTCCTGCTTGCACTCTGTCTCTCTCTTTCAAAAAATAAACGTTAAAACAAATTTAAAAAAAGAGAAAATCAATTGCTAATGTACATAAGTTTATTTCTAGATTCTCAGTTTTATTCCATTGATACATCTGTCCTTATGCTAGATCTGTACTAGTAGCTTTGTGGTAAGCTTTGAAATGGGGAAGTGTGGGGGCACCCGGGTGGCTCAGTCAGTTGAGCGTCCAACTTCGGCTCAGGTCATGATCTCACAGTTTGCGGGTTCAAGCCCTGTATCAGGCTCTGGGCTGACTGCTTGCTCAGAGCCTGGAGCCTGCTTCAGATCCTGTGTCTCCTTCTCTCTCTCTGCCCCTGCCCTGCTCACGCTTTGTTCTCCCTTTGTTTCTCAGAAATAGATAAATGTAAAAAAAAAAAAAATTTTTTTTTTTTAAAAAGAAAGAAATTGGGAAGTGTGAGTCCTCCAACTTTGTTCTTCCTTATCAATATTGTTTTGGCCCATTCTGGGTCCCTGGAATTTCCATATGAGTTTGAGGATCAGCTTATCAATTTCTTCCCCCCCCCAAAAAAAAAACCCCATCTGGCATTCTGATAGGGATTGTATTGAATCTATAAGTCAATGTGGGAAGAAGTGTTGCCTTCTTAACAATATTAAATCTTCCAGTCCATCGACTGGCAGTGCCTTTCTAGTTATTTAAGTTTGCTTTGATTTCTTTCAACAATGTTCTCCCCCTCCCTCTGGCCCCATTCAACCTTCCCTTCCTGCCGAAAAACTGCAGTCCCTCCCGGTTACACATAAGACACGGTTATAAGCCCCTCGGCCTCCTCACTGGTTGTCTGAAAGTGTCCCCGTTAGCCCAGGTCTCTCTGACGGTGTGGGGCCAAGAACCCTGAGCACAGGGCCCATGTGGCAGGGAAAGAGGACTGTTCCTCTCGGGACGCTCTCAGCCCCCTAGAATACCATTGCTGACCTCCAGCAACCCCCCTGTTTCTAGGGGCCCAGCGTGCTGATCCTCACTATGGACTCATCTGCCTCCTCCAGCACACTGAGAACGGGTTGGGGGGCAGTAACCCAGGCTCAGCCAGCTCTCTGTCTTCGGGATCTGACTCCAGGCTTCTGTTAATGTTTGCAGAACAAGGCGGCTCCCTTGTTCCGGAACTAGACGGCTATGAATGCCACCAAAGAGTGCAATGGGGGAAGCTCCTGGACACCGCGGACCCTATGGCACGTCTGTGAGTTAAAATCCCTCTGTCTTTGGAAAGCAAGCATTCTGAGCATTATTGGGGATCCCCATCCCTCCTCTCTGATTCCACAGCCTGCTTCAAACTGACGACTCAGGACATTTAGCTCTAACTAGGGTGCCTAAATAGGAGCATTGTTCACTTTATGAGTACCCGGCGGCTCAGAGATGGAACACTTTAAATGTGATAAATAATAATAATAATAATACTCTCTTGTCCTGGGGGTTAAGTCTTTAAATTAAATGCTTGGTGTGAGTGGCGCCTTCCAACGCCTGCAGGCAACATGTAGCATCTTCGGATAGGAATTGCAAATAGAAAGAGCCATGACTCAGTCACAGGAGAGACTCAGGAGGATATTAAGAGCGCGGTTTCTGAGATACAGCATCTCGGGGGGCAGAAGTCGTCGGAAGTTTCCCGGTAGGGCAGAAACAAGACCAGTCAGAACAGAAGACCCTGGATAGGCTGTAAACTAGACCCAGAGCCTGAATGAATGAAAGATTCCTTGGGGAATCAAGCGGTGAATCGTCTGAGCTTCTGCCCACGCTCCTCACTCGGGAGGTTCTCACTGAGTCAGGCCATCTAGAGAAACCCCACTGGCCGGGTCGCCACTGGACCCGAGTCGGGTCGACACTGGATGGATACGGCACATCCTCTTTTGACTGAGAGAAGAGCCTGGATCCTCACCCTATGTTGCTGGGGTGACTTTACTCACCCAACGGAAATTCCACAGTAGGTGCAGTTAGCGTATTTGATCTGGTCCTACGTTCTGGGGTATCTGTCTTTCCGAGAGCACTACGGAAATTGGAATTTTATAAACTGATCGTGTTTTGTGTGAATCTGCTCTCCCATGTTCAATGGAGGATTGGCTGGGGCTCACCCAGGTCACTGCCATACCCAGCAGCGGTCACGATAGCCGCTCCCTGCAGTCCCCCGTGACCACTTTGGACTGGCTGGGGGGGTCACCCAGCCCTGCCTCTCACCCATGGTGGGGGCTGCTTTTCCCGCTACCTAAAGATACAGACATGTTGGGCACACCGTCCCCCCAAGAAAGGCCTAGGGCAATGACCCTATAGCCCTGCCTACGTGCCCAGCGCTTCTAATGGCCATTTCAGCACTTCAGACAGCCAAGGACCCGGGACCTGGATCTACAGAGACACCAGCAAATAAGCCAGAAAACACAGTCTATGTAAGGAGAAGAAAAAAATCATTCATATTGAAATTCTGAAAGGAATATTAATTCCACTCATGAAGGAAGCAGTAATAAAATGCTCGATAGAAGGACTGGAAAATTCAGTTGAGGAACTCTCCCAGGAAGTAAAGCGAAACGGTACGTGAAGTTTCCAGAGAAGAAAAACAAGAAAACGAACAGTCTTGTGCAGGAGGCCCAATTAAAATAGAAGAGACTAGAATACCCTCCAGAAAGAGAAAAAGAGGAGAGGAAGCAGTTGACAAAATAATTCAAGAAAAAGTTTCCCAAGCTAAAGGCCAGAGTGTCCAGAATGGCAGGGTCCCTGAGTTCCAGCACAATGGGTGAAAATGGGCCAATGACCAAGACTCCCCTGGGAAGGTGGCTTGATTTCATTTCTCTGAAAAGTTGTAAGCAGTCATTTTCCCCTTGAAATATAGGAGAAGAGAGGCCTCTACCAGTTGTTCTCAGTTCTGGTGGGCAAGAAGGCTTCGCAGACGGAACTAAAGGGAGGGCCGCTCAAGCACAGCACCAGGGCCTGCCCTCTGTGGGCCCCCGACCCTCCCTGAAGCACGCTCCCTCCTTGCCCCCTTGGGGACCAGCTGAGATTTCCCTTGGAACCAAATGTCACAGGATGAAATGTTGGACTGGAGCGGGGTCTCATCAGTGGCGAGGCTTACTAAAGGGGAGTGAGGCCCAGACTGGGTGCAGGAGCTCCATTAGGGGTCCAGGACCCTCTCTACCCACCCCCACCCCACCACTGACTCCCTGGGGAGCTGGAGAAAAGAACCAGGTTCGGGAACAGGGGCATCAGGGACTGTGGTGGAAAGGGATCTCTGAGGGCTCCCCGGGGTGAATCTGTGTTGGGTGGGGGAGGGGTGCTTTAAACGCACTTTGGCTGAAAGAACAGATGACACCATGGCATCATTCGCCACTTTGGCCTTCTTAAAACCCCTCGTCTGTATGGAAAGCAGTGACAATGTGTGTTTCAAAGCAGGTTGAGCAATCCGCTCATACTTACTTTGTGGCTGGGTGTGAAGAGACCAAAGCCAGGATGACAAGGCTGAGAGCCTTTCTCCAAGCACAGGATTGATCTGGGATCCCTGAGTCACAAGTAGGTGAATGGGAGAGGCTTTCAAATCGGGGCGTTGGAGAGAAGCTCAGCTTATGTAATAGAAGCATGGTGAGCTGTTCTTGATATGATTACCACTCTCAGTAATTATTATTATTATTTGACCTACTCAGATAAATCCAATTAAGTAGAATTGTTTTGCAATCAGGTTGTTCAGACGATGGCAAAGAGCTCTCTCTGTGGAGGCAAGAACAATCCCTTGGGCTTGTGCTACACTGGATGGTAGTCCCACCTGTATAGTCTCTTTTGGATTTTGGTCCACACAACCAGCTGTATGAGGAATCGGGTGTGATTGTCCCCATCTTATGAGCGAGGAGCTATTTTATGGCTCCGAGACACTGAGCGACTTTCCCAAGGTCACACAGCAGGAAAAGGACAGAGACAAGACAAGACTGGGCTGGTCTCCTGGACCCCATTTCAGACTTGGCCCCACCACTCCAGGCTGGGTGGCAGAAAGCCTCTTATCAAGTGGCACTGTCCTGGGTTAGAGGGTCAACAAGTGCTGGAAGGAGCAGGAACTTTGCATGAAATAAAATATTGTAACGTAGGTATCTATAAGGAAACCATTGGGAGGTAATGAGAACCATGCAGAATCTGTGAGCCTCAATCCTTCACTGAGCTCCAACAAGGCTGTACTGTGAGCACCCTGGGTGCTGTTTTCATCTAAGGAGACATAAAGTCTTGCCATTGTCACCTCAAAATTAAAATGTGGTCTTCCTCCTGATTATAACAGGATGCCAAATGTACTGTAGAAAATCTTGAGCGGACAGAGAACTACCAGGAACGATATAAAAACCATCCATATTTCTACTAACATTATGTGTTTCCTTCCTGAATTTTTTCTAGTATAGATAGGTGTTTCTTTTAAGGCACAGGGAACATGCTGTATAGGGTTTTGCATCCTAGATTTTTCTCCACTTTAACTCATTTCACAATTTTCTTCCCATGACATTAGTCTTTGAAAATGATGTTTTTGCTTGATTTTTGTCTTTGTTAAACCATAGAAATGAATTGAAACAGAAAGAATGAGAAACAGACTATATGCCTGTGTAAATTTCTAAGCATGAAAGTCTCTTCCTGAAAAACAAAGTTTGAGCAATTTAAAGAATAAAAATCACACACACACACACACACACACACACACACACACATTAATTGAGCCTAAAAAGCATTTGACAAGCATCCTTTCCTTAAAAATTCTAAACAATAGACATGGAAACTTTAGAAAAAATACCATTCACCAAGAACCAACAGAGAATAGTTTTCTAAAATGGAGAATAGTTTTCTAAAACTTTAGAACCATGTTCAATTAAATCAGGAACTAAGCAATGATGATACTACCACCATTATTATTTCTGAACATGGTCTTGGTGGTTCCAGCCAGTGCAATAAGATAACAACATTATGAAACTGATTTGAATGTCAGAAAACAAGGAATGAATTTGTCTATTGTTGTTGACGATACGACTATATACTTAGAAACCCCCAAATTAGCAAAGTGACTAGAATTAAAAAGTTCTTGCTAACATAGCTAGATACAAGATAAATATACAAACATTGATAGTGTCTATTCTATCTTTAAGTAACTAGAAATGGAAAAAAAAATCACAATAACAAATAAAACTTTTGAATATTTAGAAATACAATATGCTAAAAAGAAAATTATTTTATGGGCTCCCAGGTGGCTCAGTTAGTTGAGCATCCGACTTCGGCTCAGGTCATGATCTCACAGTTGGTGAGCTCGAGCCCCGCGTCAGGCTCTGTGCTGACAGCTCAGAGCCTGGAGCCTGCTTCGGATTCTGTGTCCCTCTCTCTCTATGCCCCTCCCTTGCTCATACTCTGTCTCTCTCTCTCTCAAGAATAAATAAAACATTTTAAAACATTTTAAAAAAGAAAAGAAAAATATTTTACATAAAAACAATAAAATATTATCAAATCACATAAACCAGGACAAGAACAAAAGGAAAGCCATATCCTATTCCTGGATGAGAAGATATAATATATATTTAAGGTTAATTAATGTATATTAATTCAATTCCAAATAGACTCCCAACAGAGTTATTGTTTTTTTTCTTTTTAAGGACAGAGAGTTGTATAAAATGATTATAAGGTTTATTTGGGAAAATAAAGTCTTCAGAATACCAATTTTTTTTTAAAGAATAATTAGAGGAATTTGCATTACCAGACCAAGACATACCAGAAAGCCACTCAATTCAAATAAATATAGTATTGGCATAGGAAGAGAAAATTACATCTAGAACAAAATAGAGAAAGTAGAAATAGAAAGCAGAAAGCAGTAAGTTTAAAAATATACTACATGGAGGGGCACCTGGGTGGCTCAGTCAGTTAAATGTCCGACTTTGGCTCAGGTCGTGATCTCACAGTTCGTAGGTTTGAGCCCTGCATTGGGCTCTGGGCTGACAGCTCAGTGCCTGGAGCCTGCTTTGGATTCTGTGTCTCCCTCTCTCTCTACCCCTTCCCCCTTACACTCTGTGTCTTTCTCTCTCAAAAATAAACATTAAAAAAAATTCAAAAATATGTACTACATGGAAAAATCATCTTTTACTGATGGGAAAAGATAAACTGATCTTCAATCTTATTACTTATACAACAATCAATTTCAGCCAAAGACTTAAATATAAAAAGAAAGGGGCACCTGGGTGGCTCTCAGTCTCCGTTGTCTGACTTCAGATCAGGTCATGATCTCATGGTTTGTGAGCTCAAGCCCCACATCAGGTTCTCTGCTGTCAGCACAAAGGCTGCTTCAGATCCTCTGTCCCCCCACCCAACCTCCCCTTTTTGCACGCTCTCTCTTTCTCAAAAATAATTAAACATTTAAATGTGTGTGTATATGTGTGTATATATATATATATATATATATATGACAAAAATCTCAGAAGAAAGATTTTAAATATTTTCTTTTTTTAGGAGACTACATAATAATTTAGCAATAAGAAAACTTTTCCAAGATTAGAAACTCAGAAGCTATTAAAAGGGGGGGGGCAGGGGGGGAAGAGACTCATTTGTCAATATTAAACCATTTAAATTGTTTATAGCAAAAGATATCTTAAACAATTTGCTAATTATATATATTTGCAATTCAGAGAACAGACAGGGGCTTAGTATCTATTATATAGGAAGAGTTCTTACAAACTGATGAGAGACAATTGCCCAGTAAAGAAACGGATCAAGAAGATAAAGAACCAATTCATAGAAGAGCAAATCCAAATGACTAACACATTTTTTTTTTAAAGATTCTCAAATCTCTGAGCACCTGGGGGGGCTCAGTCGGTTAAGCGTCCGACTTTGGCTCAGGTCATGCTGTCTCGTTTATGAGTTCGAGCCCTGCATCGGGCTCTGTGCTGACAGCTCAAAGCCTGGAACCTGCTTCGTATTCTGTGTCTCCCCCTCTCTCAGCCCTTCCCCTGCTCACGATCTGTCTTTCTCTGTCTCTCAATAATAAATAATCGTTAAAAAAAATGTAAAAAAAAAAAGGTTCTCAAACCTCTAATAGTATAGGATGTGCAATTTTTATTAACTGAGATAATTCTTCACAATGACAAAGCTGGCAAAGAGAATATGTACTAGGTTGTTAGCATAGACATCCTGGAGAGTTGTTATAGGTGGAGTTGGAAGGGGCATGGAGGGCTGGCAGAAAAAAAGGAAAAGGAGAAAAGTTACTACCCCAAAAGAAAAATAAACCAAGGGTGGGGATGGTGTGTTTTGGGCCTTTTCCCTTGGCCTGGGCACAGGGGAAGTCCAGTGGGATTTGCCACATCTGACACAAAAGACCCAGCATGGAGGCTTTTCCTCTAATACTTAGCAAACGGAAACTGGGAGGCATAAACTTATCAGCTTACGCTTAATATGACTCAGAGCCGGTCAGTATATTCCTCTCATAGCTTCTTTGGCAATAAAGCAGTGATGAAAAATCTCACCTTGTCTCTCCCTCTGACGCATGATGAAATGCAATATTTGTCCCACCATGAACCCTTTCTTGGATCACCTCCCTCCCTACAATGCCTGCTGCCCACAAGGACCCGCTGACATGGGGAGCTTATCCATTGGCAGGTGAGCCGGGCCGGCTGGGTTCAAGGTGGGTGTGAGCTGAGAAGACACCAGGACCAGTCATTCGGTGATTGCAGGCTTTTGCACTGAGGGGTCACGTTGCACCGGGGCTGGGGTGGCCATCTGGGGCTGAGGAGGCAGGATTGCCGAGAGCGATAGAAGAGAATGGGTAGGTGTGCAGTAAGAGTCACCACATATACCTGGAGAGAGATCGAGAGAATAGCTTCCAGCCCCAGCTTCAGCTCCCATGAACTGGGTTTTGCGTCCATGAGCTTGCCCTGTGCACCAGTTACCTATTGCTGTGTAACAAACATCCCCAAGGTGGACTGGCTTAAGACAACGATTTTATTTAGCTCATGATTCTGTGTGGCAGTGATTTGAGCTGGGCTCAACGAGGTTGTCCTTCTGGGCCGAGCTGAGCTTGGCTGTTCTGGCTCGGGGTCACTCACATGTCTGGGCCTCTGTCCACATGTCTCTTGTCCTCCAGCAAGCTACCTCAGTCGTGGTGGCAGAAGGGTTCCCAGCTCAAGAGCAGAAGCTGTAAAAGCCTCTTGAGGTCCAGGCACAGAACTCACCATGTTGCTTCTACCAAGGGTGGCCCGGGTTCAAGGAGGGAAGAAGGGGCTCCATCTCTTCATGGAAGGAGCTTGGAAGAACTGTGGCCATTTTGCACACCCTGTATCGTTTCAGCGACTACCGTCATTCCGTTACGTGACTAAATTTCTGATTCCGGGAGCCAGAGAGTTTTGGCTAAAGTGTAGGCACAGACACAGAACGCTGAACAGAGATCAAGTCCTCCCTCTCTATACACCGTGAATGGTAAAAAATAATAATAATGGTCCCCATCTGTCAGTCCTCAGAGCGAGCAGGGGACTCTGAGGAGACTTTGGAGCGACTGGGCAAGATCTGGGAGGAAAGGCAGGAGTTCTCCCAGCTGAGGCGAGGAGCCGGGAGAGCGTGTGAGGGAATCAAATCGGTGGGGGGGCTGTTGAGGGGGCAAGTGAAAAGCTCTTACCTGGGAAGGAGGTGTGAGGAGTGTTGTGTAGCCCTCGTTCTCCTGGCCCCTTCGTATCTGGGCTGAGAACCTGACTCCAGTCCCCTGTGGATTCTGGAAGAGCAACGGCCATGTGCCTCTGCTGTCTGCTTCCTCAAAGAGCGTCTGTGCAGAACAGAGTCCTCCTGGCGCTGAACACAGGAACAGCCCGTTTGCCAGGCACCGCTCCCACGCTCTCCCGGGAGCGCCCCCCTCGCGGACATGTTCCGCTAGGTTCCCGTCTCAGCTTTGTGGCTTACGAGCTGGGTAAGCCCAGGCGGTGCTTCATGGCACTTTCTCATTTGTTAGCTGGTGATCGGGACACACCCCTCATGGGTGTCTGCTGAGGGAGTTATCTCAGGTACTTAGCACAGGGCGTGGTACTTCGCAAGTACTCGGCGAACGTTGTAGTTGTTGAAAACCACGTCAGTGCTCATTGGTTGACCAAACCAAGGGATGGATTTGTTGCCACGACACTGCACATTTGTGTCTATCTCTCTTTCTCGGCTCTCCCATAACCTTCACAGGGACTGATAGGCTTTAGATCGCTTTATGCTACTAAAGGGTTATCATGATTGGCCATAGGCAATATTTGTGGGCCATTTTGCCATCTTGAAACTGCCTGTAAATGTTTTCTTTTTCTTTTTTTTTAAAGTTTATTTATTTATTTTGAGGGAGAGAGAGAATGAGTGGGAGAGGGCCGAAAGAAAGGGGGACAGAGGATCTGAAGCAGGCTCTGTGCCGACAGCATAGAGCCCGACGTGGGGCTCGAACTCACGAGCCGTGAGATCGTGACCTGAGCCAAAGTCAGATGCTCAACCGAATGAGCCCCCAGGTGCCCCACTGATAAATGTTTTCAAGTGAACACATCTACTGATGCTACAGTGACTGGAGTTATAGGCCCCAGAACTACTTAGTAATGATTGTTCTTCTTCAAAAATTCGAATATCAACTTTAATCAAGAGGAGGTTCAAAATCTATATGAAGGAGTTTATGTGGCCGTCACTGTTAGCTCTAAATCCAACTTGCCTACAACCAGACAAACTTATTTCTACTCTCTTGAAGAGAAGAGAATGTCCATTTTTCTGTTTACAAAAAAATTGTGATTTTTTTTTTTAATGGAAAGTTCCAGGAGACTATTCCACAGGCACACAGTTTATGACCTTTACATAGTGGTAACTCGGGTTTTTTGTTTTATAATAGCGCATGTATTCACATTTAATAAACATTTCCCTTTCATCTCGCCTGATTTCCCACCTCGTCTTTATTTTCCCGCCATTACAGAGTGGTGAGGTCAGACCAGGGTCAACGGCCATCATGAGAAGGGAGAGTGGAACACTCCCCATGTCTTGCTAACAGGAAGACACAGGCAAACACGTTATGGTTTCTGGTGGGGTTGATGTGTGGGGCACACACCACACACTGCTGTGTGGACTTGTTCCCACGAAATGAGTCTTTCATGGTGGAAAGGGAATATTAATTTATTTGATTGGATGCCTGTCAGCATTGTTCTAGAGGGAAAATACCAGAACCACAGCAGCAGTCATGACAAAGCATCAGCTACAAAGCTTTCCTTTATCTACCTCAGCATTACCTCACCCTTACCTTTTTTTTAAGTTTTAGTTATTTATTTTTGAGAGAGAGAGAGAGAGCATGAGCAGGGGAGGAACAGAGAGAAAGGGAGACAGAAAATCCCAAGTAGGCTCCTCACGGACAGCGCAGAGCCCGATGCGGGGCTCGAACTCATGCACAGTGAGATCGTGACCGGAACCGAAATCAGGAGTCGGCTGCTTCTCTTGCACTGCTGGTGGGAATGCAAACTGGTGCGGCCGCTCTGGAAAACAGTGTGGAGGTTCCTCAAAAAATTAAAATAGAACTACCCTATGACCCAGCAATAGCACTGCTAGGAACTTACCCAAGGGATACAGGAGTGCTGGTTCCTAGGGGCACAAGTACCCCAATATTTATAGCAGCACTTTCAACAATAGCCAACTTACGGAAAGAGCCTAAATGTCCATCAACTGTCGAGTGGATAAAGAAGATGTGGTTTATATATACAATGGAATACTACTTGGCAATGAGAAAGAATGAAATCTGGCCATTTGCAGCAACGTAGATGGAACTGGAGGGTATTGTGCTGAGTGAAAGAAGTCAGAGAAAGACAGATACCATACGTTTTCACTCATATGTGGATCTTGAGAAACTTAACAGAAGACCATGGGGGAGGGGAGGGGGGAAAAAGTTACAGAGAGGGAGGGAGGAAAACCATAAGAGACCCTTAAGGACTGAGAACAAACTGAGGGCTGATGGGGGGGAAGCAAGGGAGAGGGGAAAGTGGGCGATGGGCATCGAGGAGGGCACTTGTTGGGATGAGCACTGGGTGTTGTATGGAAACCAATTTGACAATAAATTATATTTTTAAAAAAACTAAAAAAAAAAAGTCAGATGCTTAACCGACTGAGCCACCCAGGTGTCCCCACTTCACCATTATTTCTTGTTGCCCTTGTGCCTACATCCACCAACTTCATTCATTCATTCATTCATTCAATACTTATCCAATATCTTCCATGCATTGAAGATACACAAAGAACCTAGGGTCCCAGCTGAAGATGCTCACACTTGAGGAGAGGGAGTAGGGAGAGAAAAGCAAACAAAGGCCCAGTGCCCTGGTAGAGAGAAGCCCAGGGAGCCTGGGCAGTTTGGTGGCTCAACTTGGGACAGAGGAGGCTTCTTGGGTGAGTTACACTGCCATTGGGTCTGGAAGGATGAGTAGATCTCACCAGGAAAAGAACCAGCAGGTACAAATGTTCAGAAGAGGAGGGAAGGCAGGGGGTTCAGACCCATCCAGCAGTGGGGTGGGCCTACAGCACATAGAGACACAAAGGCACCATAATTGTTTGTTGGGTTTTGTGTCGTGCCCACTGGACTGTGAACTTGAGGGCACAGACGGAACTTCCTTCATGGCAGCCCCAGTACCCGGCAATGGGCTTGACAACAGGTGGGGCCACTCAGTGAATAGAAAGTCATTCAAACAAAGGCCATCAACCAGCCAGCCCTGCGGTGGGCTCCATTTTGTCCTGGCCCAGAAGGGACTTGGCATCTTTTCTCCTTTGCCAGAGCCTGGGACTTGGGGATTCTGCTCCTCGAGTGCTTCCCGGGTCCCTCAAAACCCCAAGATTCTTCCTCTCTCTGTACCTACACACAGAAACAACAGTGAAAAACACAGCATTTTCAACCTGACTCTGAAACACCGACGCCATCTTCAAAAATGGGACTTTTTTTTTTTTTCCTCCTCCTTCTTGGTCTATCAATTAATGTCAAAAGAAAACATATGGGTAGAGGATCATACCCTTTGAAAAAAATAAATTCTTTGATCACAGAAGAATGTTTGGTAAACTTGCCCAGAGTTAAACTAATTGGTTTGGGGGGCTGATAGAATCTTCCCGAGGTGCGTTGCCGCTCAATTAGTATTGGTCAAGATGTTTGAAGTTCGAGAAGCCCATTTGAATAATTGGCCTCACGTGTTTTCTTTCCAAACACCGGCTTCCAGCATCCAACCCTCTTGGAGAGACGAAAGAGACGGGTCCCCTGTCACTGACCTGGCTCCTGCCAATGGAGACGCTCTGGAAACTTTGAAGAGCAGCTTGGCTTCCCTGCCCTTGAAAAGGGTTCTGGAACGCTAACAAGCAGGAAGAGAAACGATCTGGGCCACAGCAGGTTTCTCAACCTCCGCGACCTCTCAGGGGGTTTCGTACCCGAAGAACTGAGCCCCGAATGCCACGTGGTGTTTTATATATTTTCTAACTTCTTTGTCTCCCATATATGGTAACACACAAACATGTAGTCTGATTAAGTGGCCTCGATACTCGGGGCCGCCAGGGTGGCTCAGTCGGTTAAGCGTCCGACTTCGGCTCAGGTCACGATCTCGCAATTTATGGGTTCGAACCTCCCGTCGGGCTCTATGCTGACGGCTCGGACTTGGAGCCTGCCTCGGAGTCTGTGTCTCCCTCTCTCTCTGCCCCTCCCCCACTAGTGCTCTGTCTCTCTCTGTCTCTCAAAAATAAACGTTAAAAAAAAAAAGTTTAAAGCAGTCTCATGTTACAAGGTCATGAGGGATGTTGTCACGAATGCGCATCGCCAGGTTACCTTGAGGGTTTTCTTGTTTTTTGTTTTTTGTTTTCCTGAGGGAGGGGACCCTACCATGGTAGGGTTAAGACAGAGATTGAAATTAGAATTCTCAGCGGCCCGACGGCAGCGTTGCAGCCTAATCTGGAGTTGTGTCTCCTCATTCCCATGCAGAGCCTCGGTTTCCCCCTCTGGTAGAGTTCAGAGAAGCCCTATCCCATTTGTATGGTGGAGATACACTGAGCTAACGGGGCTTAATAAATGGCCCCTAATCTTACTGTGTCTACGCTTCTCTCTTCTGCCACCGTAGGACAGGGCCATTCTCAGGACAGGAGATTCCAACCCGCTACTAAGTCCTTTTGCTGCTGGCTGAAGTCATTCACAGCCCGTCTTATACATTTACAAAGAGCGGGGAGACTATTCTCTCTGTGACAGGCACTCAGGGCTCAGGCACTCATGGGCCTTGGGGTCAGCGGGGCCAGACTCGGTCTCTGGCCGTGCCATTGCCTGGCTGGGTCCAGGGCGGGGTCACTTAGCGCCCTCGCGCTCCCCCAGGTCCCCTGGGAAAACTGAGTCAAGAATCCCTACTTCACGAGGTCTTGGCACGGAGAAAGTGGGGAGACACCGTAAACGTTCCCAACACAAAGCAGGTTCGTGGACATCGTAAATGATCACGTCCGGTGCAGTCAGCGTGACAAGCCCAAGCCACAGATGGCAGAGATCAGAGCATGAAAACAATGCTGTTCGGGGGACCGTCGACCAAGGCAGCTCTTTGCTGGAATGTGCCGGAACGGTTTCACCTCAGATGTGGCGTCCGTGCAGCATTAACTTAAGGACAAGCTCAGTGTAAGTCTGCTGGCTGAGCACCTTCAGGTTCTAGACCACCGAGTGACAGCACCAAAGGGACAGTTAATGATCACCTCCTGAAGGGTTCCAGTTGGTTTTCTCAGAGCAAGAAAACAGTTCCAAACCAAGCCATCTGTTCCCCCTGCGAGTATAGAGCTAGCAAAGGCAGTGACAAAGAGCCAGGGGCTGGTGGGGAGCAGAGTTGGGCCAAATCCTCTGGAGTCTCCCCAGGGGACACAAGTCCAGAAGCATTTGTGCCGCAGTCTTTTTTTTTTTTTTTTTTTAATTTTTTTTTTTAACGTTTATTTATTTTTGAGACAGAGAGAGACAGAGCATGAACGGGGGAGGGTCAGAGAGAGGGAGACACAGAATCTGAAACAGGCTCCAGGCTCTGAGCCGTCAGCACAGAGCCCGATGCGGGGCTCGAACTCACGGACCGCGAGATCATGACCTGAGCTGAAGTCAGCCACTCAACCGACTGAGCCACCCAGGCGCCCCTGTGCCGCAGTCTTAAGAAGCATGCAATCTGAGTCTCCTTTTTCTTACTCTGAGAACTACCCACGTTGATCCTACCACACGTGGTCCCACAGACAATCGTTTTAGAGTAACAGTGTCTCCCTGAGCCCTATGGGGGAGGCCCCCAAATGCAGTCTAGACCCCTGGGTGGGTCCTTTGGGCGAGTACTGTCACCAGCACGGGAGTGTCCACGGAAATCATTCTTCTCTGGGCCTTTATGTCACCGAGCTGACGTGCAAATGTTTATTTAACCGGCGTGCTTTATGTTTTCTGGATGGTTTTGCTGTTCTTTGTTACTTACTTGGTTTTTTAAAATTATTGACATCTGTGCAGTTTCCAAAATTAGCACAGTGATGCAAGGCGCATTTGGAGAGGTCTGGCCTCCACACCTGTCTCCTCTCTGGCCCTGGCCTCGCCCTCGGCTAACAGGGCACCCCTTTATTTTTTTTTTCAACGTTTTTTTTTTTTTTTGGGACAGAGAGAGACAGAGCATGAACGGGGGAGGGGCAGAGAGAGAGAGGGAGACACAGAATCGGAAACAGGCTCCAGGCTCCGAGCCATCAGCCCAGAGCCTGATGCGGGGCTCGAACTCACAGACCGCGAGATCGTGACCTGGCTGAAGTCGGACGCTTAACCGACTGCGCCACCCAGGCGAACAGGGCACCCCTTTAAAATGAATGTCTGGTTCACTCTTGTATTGATTCTTTGGGAAAAATAAGGGAATATATCTTTTGAGTCTATATACTGAATGGGCGTCTATATCATATCGTGTATATGTGTATATAGATGTATCATATATATACACATAATATTTATTTTGTTTTATTATTTATACATATAACTTTTAAACTGGGATCTGCTTCTGTATCATGCTTCTATTTCTAAATACATCTTTTTAAAAAAATTTTAATGTTTATTTAGGTTTTTGTTAATCTTTTTTATGCTTATATTCATTTTTGACACAGAGAGAGACAGAGCATGAGCCGGGGAGGAGCAGAGAGAGAGGGAGACAGAATCCAAAGCAGGCTCCAGGCTCCGAGCTGTCAGCACAGAGCCCAACGCGGGGCTCGAACTCGTCAACCGCCAGATCATGGCCTGAGCCGAAGTCGGACGCTTAACCGACTGAGCCATCCCGGCGCCCCTATTTCTCAGTGCATGTTGAAGATCTCTTCCTTAGCAGCATATGAAGGATGTTTTCATTTCTAAAATCAGCATCTACAACCCTTTCATTCCGACAGATAAGGACGCTCGTCTTGTCCCCTGAGCCCATCATGTAGGGCTCTGAGACACTGAAGGTCTAGCCCAGGACTCTTTCCATTAATCACAGATAGACTGGGTTTCCGGGACCCACGGAGACAAGAGGCCTTTCCAAGGCTACAGGCTGGGTCACGCCTGTGCTGCTCTCCACTCTCCTAGGAGTGTCAGGCTGGCCTTCAGCAGGCAGGGGGCAGGGGCTCTGCCCTGTGGGGCTGCCGAGCAGGGGCAGTGGGGACCTGGACAAAATTGTGGCTCTGCCGTTCTGGGCTGTGTGGCCTTAGGTGAGTCACCTGACAGCACCGAGCTTCAGTGCCCTCATCTGTCAAACGGGGATCCCCTCTACAGGTGCCATGGCAGGATTGGGTGAGGTCGTTAAAGCTTGGGGTGAACATTTGCCTGCACACGATGGGCGGGCCCACTATGAACTTCATCTTCTAATATGGCCTTTAGGAGGCAGCCACCCAAAGGTGGGACACCAGCCAATCGAAAGCCAGTGTGGGGGGGATGGGAGGGGGAGTGGGTGCGGGTCAGGGAGCAGGGTTACCTCCCCGACCTGCTTCCTCATCAGGAACAGGGCCTGTGTCGGCTCAGGGCTGGGTGGCCGCCTGGATTCGGCCTGGGGAACGAACGAGAGCCTTCAGCAGAGATGAGAGAAAGGTGACAAAACCCTGACAAGGCCCCAGCAGCCCTTCTCTGGCCATTTCTCCAAAAGCAGGCCCAGAAACGCCAGAGGCCCCAAAGTCTCGCCTCCAGCCTCTCTCTCTGCTGATCGATAATTTCCTGCAGCCCTCACTGCCCTCAGTGGCTTCACCAGCTGTAATTTCTATTCTCGTGACCGATCTGGCTTCTCCACAATCCTGCGGGACAGTCACGGGAGCTGCTGGGATCCCAGCTTTGCAGATGGGAAAGCCAAGGCCTGGGAGGCTATCTGAATTATAGAGTCTATGAGAAATGGAACAGGGGACCCTGACCTTGCCTGTCCAGGAAGAGCGTGAACCCCACTTTGGTAGCTCAGGAAAGTCCCCGGGGCCTCTCTAAGTCCCAGCTTCCTTATCTGTAAATTAGACTATCTCAAAAGTCCCTCCAGTGCTTAGTTAACTCCTCAAATTCCAAGAATCAGGGGAAAGGATTTCCTTTCTCACCCATCTGGGCCAACCCTGCCTTGGGGGTCTGAACCTGCAGAGACCGTGGCCGACTCTGAGTGCCCATATTTGGTGGGATTGCTGCCCCATTGGCCAGCTCTCCAGGTGTCTGTCCCTCCCCGACTCTTAGTCACCTGCCCGGGAATGCCAGCACTTGCGGGAGATGACAGAGCGTCTCCAAGGTTCCGATTGCCAGGTATTCTCTAAGGCCATGCTTCCTGCTCAAATCCTGGCCGGAAGGGCTGCTCTGAGCACTTTGGATACCAGGCAAGGGGTTTCATCTCTGTCTCATTACATCTCAGATTTTATCTCGCTCTCTTTTTTCGTAAGGAGGAAATTATTTCTGGAAGGTAAACTGAAGATGTTAACCCTTCACCTCATAGATTCCCTGAAGGGAGCCAAGGAAGGAAGATTATTAAAAGCACATTTTGCAAGGAGCTGGCCCAGGCTGGGGCGTGGCTGGTGGCCAGGCACCTCTACGTGGGCACTGAGCTCCCTTGTGTGGTCACGACACTCTGTAGGGGGGGGGGGTCCCTGTTTTCCAGATAAGGAAACACCCAGAGAAATCCAAGGAATCCTGAAGTCACAGAGAATGAGTGGCGAAGCTGACATTTGAAAAGAGTAACACGAAATGACTGGCCCCTTCACCACCTGTTGCCCAGAGGAAGCAGCTTGGGTAAGCTGTGACCTCAACGCCTGCTTCAGAGGTCTGCTCCCAGTGGGGCAGGGTCCCATTTTACGTGTCCCTCCTTGTCCTTTATCAGACAGCTCCCCCCTGCCCAGCAGAGACCTCGCCCCAGACATACAGGACCTGGAATGAGCAAAGCAGATACATCCTTGTTTTTCCTATGGATGCCCGTTCCTTTTATAATAATCGGGCCTCAATTACTACGCCAGAGAAGCAGTTAAATGACGATTCTGCCCACCTTGCAATCTCCCATTTCTCTGCACCTCTAATGTACAAAAGAATAATACTTTCTTTTTCGGTATCGGGTGCTTTACATGCACTGACTGATAAACCGGGGGCTCAGCTCTCTTCCCAGATCTCACAGCACATGGGGGCCACGCCGGAATCAATCTAGGGCTCCTCAGACCCCAGGCCCTCTGCCTCCGCTTCCCCCGAGTGGAGAACCAGCCCGGGGTCCTGGGGTGGCCTGCCTGTCCGCTCCAGGGCTCGCCAGCCTGGGGCTTAATTGCACACGTGGAAAGGCTTCAAGTCGAGATGAAAGAACCAGCCATATAGAACTCTCCACACACAGGCCTCTCATCTGAAAGCCCTATCTATCTATTTATCATCTATTAATGTTTTTAAAAGAAGGTAATTGACTCTTCCCGACACAGCTCAGAGGCAAGAGGAGACGGTCTTTCTTTTTTTCTTAGGAAGAAAGAAGTCTAGAGGTGCGGGCTGGGTGGCTTTTGCCAGGGATGGGCGTTTGAACATGAACTAGACTGCAGACTGGCAACAGCTCTGTTTTCCCGTCAGAGAACCGGATCCGGGCCTGCCTCAGTTTCCCTTTGTGGTTACATCTCAGATCCGCCTGAGTTCCATCCACCAAGGGGAATCAGAATGTCACCAAGCCCTCTTCAGAGCTCAAGCATCAGGAGCAGTGGCCAAGGCCAGGAGAGGGTTCTGGAGTTTGTCCCGGAGTTCTCGCCAACGTGTCAAACTAGGGTGATGCGATTCACCTCGTGGGGTTGTCGTGGGATGCCAGGAGAGAATCCCCAACCCAAGGCCCAGCACACGCGTCAGAGACACTTACTGTCATTATTTGCTGGCCTCTGACTGAAATCCGTAATTATCATGCTGCATTGATTATTGGCAGGGAGCAGACGTGTTATAATTTTTAAAAATTATATAAATTATCTTCTAGGCTTTTTTTTTTTTTTTTTTTTTTTTACTTTCTGTGACTATATCTGCCTTTGTTTCTGCTTGTATGGAAATTAAAATTTTGCCTTTTCCTGCAAAATTATCTTTTATAGTCTACTAGATTACGATAATAATACTTTGTACTTTTGTAGGGCCTTTTATCCGGGAATCTCAAAGCCCTTCATAAACTTTAATTAATTCTTGCAACAAGCCCCGTGAGGTAGGTAAGTATTATTATCCCCATTTTACAGATAAGGAGAGCTGAGACATTGAGAAGTTAAGTAATTTGCCGAAGGCCCCAAAGCATTTAGTAGCTAAGTCTGAGCAAGACCACAAAACGGCTGTCTCGGGCCTTACTTGGCCCACTTGGGGCTGCCCCACTGGTCTCCCTGGGCCCCAGGGCGTGATTGATGGGGGGCCTCAAGCGATTGTCGTGCCCGCGTTAAATACATGTTGTTCGCCTTACAGGCGTTATGGGGAATTATTGAGGCTGACTCATGTGTCGCCCCTGGGTACTGGCCTATCTTCGGTACTGGGCACAGCCGGCTAACCCCCTTCCCCGATCGGAACCCTCCTGCCACAAAATTGTCTCTGCCAGGAGACTCCCATTTCCCTCACGATTGGACTCAACCAAGCGCACACCGTGTCCCGGGCACGATCCTCCCCGTCCGTGCCAACTCCTCCATGCCTTACGGCGATCCGATGCGTGATGTGGTTACCTCCCCCCCCCCACTTCACGGATGAGGACAGCCGAGGCTCAGAAGGTGAAATGGGAGAGCCAAGGTCACACAGGAGGACCGGAATGCTAGCCGGGTTCTGGCTCAAAGACGGATGACGTTGTCACTCAACCAGCTGACGGCTGATGTCCAGCTGTGTCGCAGGGAAAGCTGTCGATCCTACAACGGACTCCGTAGGCGGGTGAAGAGCTTCTGTGTTGTTGTCAGCCAGGTCAAGCTGGCGGCTTCTCTTCTTGGATGCGGGGATTAATAGGGAAGGACCGGCTAGACGCAAGATTTCACCAAGGGCACGGTTCCTCTGGAGACCCTTTCCAGAGGGTGCCCAGCAGAAGGCTTCTATTGTCTTCCTGACTCAATGGCCCCTCACCACGGCCGCAAAACTCCTTCCCTCGGGCTCGAGACACTGAGAACGGCTCAGGATACTTCACTTTCCTCCAACGCGACTGCTGAAGTTGGACAAGCCTGGATTTGAATTCCGGTTCTGTACTCACTTATGGTTAATCTTGGGCAAGTCCCAACCCCGGCGCACCTCGGTTTCCTCATCAGGAGAAGGAGCCGTTGCAAGGATTAAATGAGTAAATGAATACAAAAGCCCGCGGCACCCGGCCTGGCATATAGCAGGTGCTCACTGATGTCCCCTCTCCCCTCCTCTTCTTGCCTGGCCACTGCTGACATTCCACCGTCGTGGAGCTGCCTGACTCACGCCAGTGCCACCCCGTTCTTTTCCTTGTTGGCTTTGCCAACATCCTGGCTCAGACTCTTGAGGGCCCGGCATACCTCACCCAGGTCACTGCCATACCCAGCGGCGGTCACGATAGCCGCTCCCTGCAGTCCCCCGTGACCACTTTGGACTCTCACCCACGGTGGGGGCTGTTTTTCCCGCTTCTGGATCCGGAGACTCAGGCCCTCCTCCCTGAGGTGGAAGGTCGGACTCAGTGAGCTCCAGGCCTTCAGGCCCTGACGCCCCAGGGTCCCTTCTGCCCTGACCGTGTCCCAGCCACAAGCAGAGCCTTGGGAAACCAGGAGCCCCTCCCCAGTGCCACTCGGCCAGCGGCAGGCGCCCGGGTACAGTCCCACGGCCTGAACATTCAGGCTTCTCTCAGGGGTGGCAGATCTGAGAAAACCTAACACGGTTTCCTATTGGATTAGCTCTTTAAAAATAAGAATGCCCGGGGCGCCTGGGTGGCTCAGTCGGTTGAGCGTCTGACTTCAGCTCAGGTCATGATCTCACGGTTTGTGGGTTCGAGCCCCGCGTCGGGTTCCGTGCTGACAGCTCAGAGCTTGGATCCTGCTTTGGATTCTGAGTCTCCCTCTCTCTCTGCCCCTCCCCACTTGCACTCTGTCCCTGTCTCTCTCTCAAAAATTAATAAACATTAAGAAAATTAAAAGAAAAAAAAGAGCCTTTATACAACAACATCTAAGGCTTAAAAGAGTTCTACAATACCAGCCCCTACCTTTCTCTCTCTCCTTCACCTGTGGGCCCCTCTTTGTTCTTTTAGGCTCACCTGTTGAATCTTAATTGGTCATGAGACAGTCTTCCCCGGTCACACTCAAGGTCTTGGTCAGCTGGACGCTAAAAGCTCCAGAGAAATATGAAGGGAAAAATTAAGATCATCTGGAACCCCTCCACCCTGGGGTTAATAATGATGGTAACACATACTGAGTTCTCCGGGCTTGAGTCTCTAGGACTCATGTTCCTAGGAGCAGGGACGGCGGGCGAGGGGGGTGTGTGGTTTCGAACTGAGGGACCAGGACACCTGGGGGGGGGGTGGCAGGCTCAGAGCCCCCTCTGGCCTGACCTGGCCCAGGCTGCCCCTTCCCGGGGTCTAAGCCATTTTGCATCCACTGACCGGTGAGCAGCACTGACCGGTGAGGAGGGGTGGCCGCGGTTGGCTGGGAGAGGTTTGTAGCCGTGAGCCCGGGACTCCCCGGTCTCTTGTCACAGGTAATTCTCATTACGTCTGCCAGCCTGCCTAGTGGTTGTCAGGTTTCCTGTAGGGCAGATGAGAAAGTTCTGGAAAATAGTGGTGTTGGTAGTGCAACACTGAGAATGTACTGAATGCTGTCGACTTGTAACCCTAAGATGGTAAATGTTGTCAGGTGTACTTTACCAGACGTCTTTAAACAACAACAACAAACCCTTGAACCGGAATGGTCACTACGTCTGGACCAGGTTTTCTTCCCCGCTCACGTGCACGCACACACGCACACACGCACACACACACACACACACACCTCCAATTGCTCACGTGGCCTCATTCTCACCAGTGGCGGAAAAGAAGGAAGGCTTAGAGCATCACAGAAAGGTCTCTTAGATATTGTCAGGTCGACAATCAGCTGATCCAAAGCCCTGCCTCCCTGCGATGGCTGTGTCCCCTCAGCAGAAAGCCTGACCCCAAGGCTCTGCCAGCCCGACTTCCCCGCCCCGCTGGGCATTTCCCCGGCTGGTAAGCAGGCCCGGGCCCTGGCCAGGTGAGTGGGAATATCGTGGCACCTGATAAGGCGTGTTACTTATTGCCGCTGTCGAGGGACTTTAGTGCGTATTTGGGCCCAGGTGCCCCTCCTTCGTGAAGCCATTCTCCGTGCTTGCTGCTGGGGCCAAAGCCCAGGGCCCTCTGTCCTTGTCCTTTCCACCCCGGGTTGTGCACGGCTTACCTCCCCTGCTAGATGGCAGCACTTCTGAAGCAGAGGCTTTGCACCATTCCAGGGACGCCCCTGCCCCCGTCATCACGCAGGACTCATTTCTCCATCACACGTGAGGGGACACTTAGCAAGGTGCCGAGGGCGCAGCAGTGGACCCTGTCCTCCCCTCAAAGAGGTGTCCTTCCCGTTAGACGTGCAGAGGCCCTCCATACAGAAGTGTGATGTTCCTCCACGGATAGGAATGGCCAGGCGATCACCGCCAAGGAGATGTGCCGTTGATGTAGGTTAGGAGGAAATGGGGCCCACGTCCGAGGACAGGTGGTGCCCTTTGCAGCCTGCGGGCGGCCTGTCTACTGTTTTTCCCTCCGGTGCAGGACCCTCACTTCGGGACCTTAGGAGAGGGGGCTGTGGGGCGCCTGGGTGGCTCAGTCGGTTCAGCGTCTGACTTCAGCTCAGGTCATGATCTCACAGTTTGTGGGTTCAAGCCCTGAGTCGGGCTCGGCGCTGACAGTGCAGAGCGGGCTTGGGATTCTCTCTCTCTCTCTCTCTGCACCCACCCTCTCTCTCTCTCTCAAAAATAAATAAATAAACGTTAAACCAAAAAAAAGAAGAAGAAGAAGATGGGGCTGTATGCTAAGATTTTACTTGGCGGTTAGAGCAACCCGTGCCCTGCATCTCTCTCTCTGGCAGACCGTCGCTGTGGGTCGTTACACGCAAGACAGCCGAGGGCGCTGAGCCACAAGCCTCCCGCCTGGGGCCCTTGAGCAGCCTCGGCACCACCATCTCGAACCTCACGGGCCCTCAGCCCCTAGACTGACTCTCACCCTTGGCCCCAAGCGGGGCTAGTGGGGCGGGCAGGCGCAGTGAAGCCTTTTGACAGCCCATCCCGGCAGACTGCGGCCAGATCTGAAAGCTGGCCAGCGTTCATTGACGGGGTGGAAAAAAGTGGGGGTCACCGGAGGCAAAAGATGCCTTGGTGCCTGATCATTTCTGCTACCACCATTCATCGGAAGAACCTTCCCGAACTCAGGATTGGGGAACCGGAGAGCAGCTTCCCCTACCCTGAATTCAGCCCCTTGCATATTTACCGGGCCTCCACCGTGCACTTCAGCCACAGATCTAAAGAAGCATGTCTGTTGGCAGTTACCGAGACCAGGAGGCCCGGATTCACGTCCCGCTATGAAGCGTGGGACTTCCCTGAGCTTTTGTTTCCTTACCTCAAACCGGGCTCTTGCCTCGCTGAGCTGGGACAAGAGTTAAAGAAGATCAAGCCCACGAGAGCAACTGTTTCCTTTAATGTTTATTTATTGTTGAGAGAGAAAGACAGAGCCCAAGAGCAGGGGAGGGACAGAGAGAGGGGGAGACACCGAATCCGAAGCAGGCTCCGGGCTCTGAGCTGGCAGCACAGAGCCCAACAGAGGGCTCGAACCCACGAGCCATGAGATGGCGACCTGAGCAGAAGTCGGACGCTTGACCAACTGAGCTCTCTGGTGCCCCAGCCCATGAAAGCATTTTATGAACTGGAACCACTAGGTAAATGTCAAGTAACTGAGTAAACAGAGGGTGCAGCCAGATGGCTTCAGGGTGCAGGCTCTTCTGGGGTCTTATTGTTTTCTTGATGACAAAATTAATAAGCATGCAAATGCTTAGATCCTCTGCTGCTGAATGGTGCCCCTCTCCATCTAAACAAGGTGAACTCAAAAAGATGAGTCAGGGAACCCTGGTGGGGGGGCTCACTCGGTTAAGCGTCCGACTTTGGCTCAGGTCATGATCTCACGACTCATGGGTTCGAGTCCCGCTTGGGGCTCTGTGCTAACAGCTGGGAGCCTGGAGCCTGCTTTGGATTTTGTGTCTCCCTCTCTCTCTGCCGCTCCCCAGCTCACTCTCTCTGTCTCTCTCTCTCTCTCCCAAAAATAAGTAAACATTTTTTAAAAAGATGAGTCAAGGGGCACCTGGGTGGCTCAGTGGGTTAAGCGGCCGACTTCGGCTCGGGTCACGATCTCGCGGTCCGTGAGTTCGAGCCCCGCGTCGGGCTCTGGGCCGACGGCTCAGAGCCTGGAGCCTGTTTCGGATTCTGTGTCTCCCTCTCTCTGACCCTGCCCCATTCATGCTCTGTCTCTCTCTGTCCCAAAAATAAATAAACGTTAAAAAAAAATTTTTTTTTTTTTAAAAAAGATGAGTCAAGTAAAATAAAAGTAAGACAAGCTTCTCATAATTTTTTTTAAATTCAAAAATATGCTCTTTCTGTGCAAGTATACATGTAGCTGCATACAGAGATGATATCATAGCACATGTAACTTTTTTCATGTAGACCTTGGACAATTTTTAGACGTTCAAACACATAGACCTAAAGCAGAGGCTCATTACCCATCATATGGGTGGGTTACAAGGGGTGGGAAGGCCCTGATTTGTAGGAAGGGTCACATGACCTCACTCATCATAGTCACACAGGAGCCCATCTTCCAAAAGACCAAGAATCCTACTCTAGATCTTTGCTTCTCCAACATCTGTGTGCCCACAGATCACCTGCGTCTTGTTAAAACACAGGTTCTGAGGGGAGCCTGGGTGGCTCCGTTGGTTAAGCGTCTGACTTTGGCTCAGGTCACGATTTCATGCTTTGTAGGTTTGAGCCCTGCATCGGGCTCTGTGCTGATGGCTCAGAGCCTGGAGCCTGCTTCAGATTCTGTGTCTCCCTCTTTCTTTGCCCCTCCCCTGCTCATGCTCCGTCTCTCTCTCTCTCTCTCAAAAATAAATAAACATAAAAAAATGAAAAAAAAAAACAAACCCACAGGTTCTGATTCACTATTCACTAGGTCCAGGGTGGGGGCCTGAGAGTCTGAATTTCTACCAAGGCCCCGGTGCCCCTGCGGGACTTCAGGCCTCCATCTGAAGGGCAGGGCTGGGAAGCAGTAATCCTTGTCCCTGGCTGCACATTAGGATCACCTCAGGGCTTTAAGAGTCATGTTTGGGCACCGCTCCCCTCAAAACTTTCCGCTTTAATAGTCGAGATTGGGGTCTGAGCATTGGCGTATTTTGAAAGCTCCCCAGATAATTCTAATGTTCAACTAAGACACTCCATTTTATGCCAGCAGACTTGTCAAACAAAGAACATTTTTATCTTCCCTTTTTTTTAATGTTCTTATTATTTTTATTTTTGAGAGAGAGAGAGAGAGAGAGAAGAGAGTGTGAGCAGAATGAGGGCAGAGAGAGAGAAAGACAGAATCCAAAGCAGGCTCCAGGCTCTGAGCTGTCAGCACAGAGCCCGACACGGGGCTCGAATTCACGGACCGCGAGATCATGACCTGAGCCGAAGTCAGATGCTTAACTGACTGAGCCACCCAGGCGCCCCTCTTCTCTTTTTGATTAAAATAAAACATGGGGAGTCAATGAGGATGTGTGGAAAGCACCCATAAGAGTGAGCGTCTGGCATGCATCTGCCCACCAAGCTTTGCCCAGTGTTAACACTGAGGGCGACGTTAAAAATAGTTAACAGCCGCACAACGTAAGAAGTGAGCCCTAATGTAGACAATGGACTTGAGTTAACGATAACATATTGATTGTTCAATATGGATTCATCAGTTATAACAAACATACACGCAAGATGTTAATGACAGGGGGAGAGGGGCAGGTATATGAGAACTCTGTATTTTAGGCTCGATTTTTCCGTAAACCTAAAACCGTTCTGAACAATAAAGTCTTCTTAATTTAAAAAAAAAAAAAAATGGACAACTGGTATGACACAGACAGTGAGCAATCAGAGGACAGCAGAGTCAGGAAGGACAGGCATCAGCTCCTTCTTTGCTGAATCATGGAGGGAAGGTGGGGGGAAGGGAAGGTCCCCAGGGAGGGGCTGAGCAGTCAGAAGGCTCCGAACTGCAGAATTATTTCGATACAGAAACACTGGCGTAGTCTCAGCACCCAAATATCAACTATGGCTGATGCTCACGCTATCAGTCGTCGTCTGTGAATTAAAGGCAGAGATTAAGGCAGCGAAGAGGGATAAGCCTGTACGATAGATCTTGTTATCCTCACTTTAGACGCAAGGAAGCAGAGGCACAGAGAATTTGTGACTTGCCCAAGGTCACACAACTATTCAGTGGCGAGTCTGGTCGCAGAACCTAAGCTTGTCTGCCTCACAACCTTCTTCTCCGGCTAAGGTTGCGGGCGATCCGTTCACCTAATCTAGGTTTGCTGGTTTACTTCTCCGTGAAGGTGGGTCGGGAAGCTGGCGTTTGCAAAGGGCGGAAAGTACTTTTGTGCACAAAAGGCTGGAGCTCCTGCTCAACTTGGCCACTCACTTCCCCGGGCGGATCTTTTTCCTCCCTCTGCTTCACTCTAGACCTGGAGAAAGTCAGCATTCTAAAGACCTTGGGGCTCGTCGGCCAGTCATCCCCCGCTCCCATTTTATAGACCGGAAGAGTGAGGCTGGGAACAGGGAGGCAACTTGGCTGACCCTAACTCGGCAGGGTGCGGGTCAGGGTGCTGTAATGCTCCCTCCCCAGGCCCAAGTGCACACGTGCAATTAAGCCATAAGAGCCATCTCCCCGCGCAGTCAGCGGGCCACAGGGCTGCTCTGTGAGCGTCATTCGGTGATGTCACTGGGAGTTGTCCATGTGTGACTTCACAAAGGTGTGACGGTGACACATACACTTCCCCTGTGCTTCAGATCTGCAACCCAGCATCCTTCCGGATCCTTCATCCAGGCCAGCGTGTGTTTCACAAAAGTAATGGTTAGATGAGAGTCAATTTAGTGTAATAAGGGGTTTGGTTTTATAAGCAGGAAGAATTGCCTTTGTCCAGCAGCATGAAAAAAGTGGTTTTAAAGTTAAAATTATGTCATGGGGTGGCTCTCAGTCTCTGGCAATGTATGACACCTCACCAGAGAGTCACAGGGGTGCTTTCTTCCAAAGGAAGGTCAGAGAGGAGGATGCCCAGCTTGTGGCTTGGGGAGCCGTTCCCACTTGCTTCTGAAGTGCTGAGTTGACAGACTTTCCAAGGAATATCCTGTCCTAGGCCAGAGTCCCGTCCTGAGAACACAGTTCCTGGAGAGACAGGATGAAAGGGGGTCATGGGCCTGGTAGGTTCGGGGGGTCTTCCAAACGCAAATGCCGTTGGCTCTGTTGCTATTTGTCCATCTCAAATCACCATTTATAGCCTTCGCCTGGAGTGTCAGGGTCCAACATGGCAGCCGCCAGCCGGGCATGGCCGTTTAAGAGCGTAAGCTAACTGAAACGAAATACACTTACAAATTTCATTTCTCAGTCACTCCAGCCGCGTTTCAAGAGCCACAGGTGACAAGTGGCCGCCCTCCCGGACAGCAGAACCACGGAACACTTCCATCACTGTGCCATCAACGGTACAGGCCTAGAAAGTGGGCATCGTTGGCGGGAGTGGATGCAGAGAGCATATCACACAGACCCAGGGAACCAATCAGAAGGACCTGAACCCCACGAGCACGTGAGAGAGTCTGGAGGTCTAGACGTGGTTAGAAAATCTGGACCTGAGGACAGCGATGCCATCCTAGTGGGAGAAATTTACCAGGTACATCACAGTGCCAAAGCGGTTCTGCACAGAACAAGTTCTAGTCCAGACCTCACATAGGGAGGACACTCTGGGACACGAACGAATTACAGGCAGTCTCTTATTTCGCACTTGGTGTGTATCTTCGGGCCTAGAAATGTAACCATGAAGAGATCGGTATTAAGTCATATCATGTTCTCCCAAGAAAATGTTCCTGTTTATTTCTAGGGCAGGGTGGCTGTCAAGGAGCCAAGCCGACCTTCACAAAGCAGGGGAGGTTTATTCTAAGAATTCGGGGAAGTCACATGAAACCTGGAGGAGGCAGTTCTGCCCTGATGGGGCTGGGAGTGGCCACATGCCAGGCCTGGTGGTCCCAGTTCCCCTCCCATGTTCCTTTCACCCTGACTTCTCAGCCACGAGGTCGTTCTTCTGTGCACGTGGACTTGAGTGGTTCCCACAGTTGATCCTCGCCGACCAGACTCAGGGCCCTATTGCTCTGGTGCACGGGACATGCGTCAGTGCTCCAGGCAGAGGGAATCTGGCCCGGCTGGTTTGGGTCAGGTATCCATCGCCTGAGCCCGAGGGTGGATTTATTCCAAGACTGTGGAAGGCACGGGGCGCTCTGGAGACGGTGGAGCAGGAGGGGGCAGCTGCCTCTCTGGTACAACCTGGTGCGAGATAACTTGGAACATCCTCAGGACGGTCAGAAAAGAGAAAACAGCGAACATCTCTATGACCTTTTAAGGGATCAAAGTCAGCTGGAAATTCGAGACCTGAACCCAGATTTGTAGCGTCCAAGTGTCTAGAATAGGGTCTGCTGCACAAAGTGCTCGGTGAATATTTGTACAATGAATGGGTCCGCTGAACCACGGAGAGTCACAGAGTATAGGACTTTTGATTTAAAAAGAAAAAGAACAAAACCAAAAACGGGCGCCTGGGTGTCTCAGTCATTTAAGCATCTTACTGGTTTTCCGCTCAGATCAGGATCTCTTGGTTCACGGGATCGAGCCCCGCGTCAGGCTAAAAAGCCTCACTTCCGTGCCTACGATGGACATAAAGTTTCCAGTATCCTCCTTTCAACAGACATTTACTAAAACTAGACCCTGCTCACCATGCTGGGAATACAGCATACGAGCCGCGAGCCCGCTCTCCAGGCTCAGTCTGGCGGGGAAGACGCAAAGTAAACGGGCAACCATACTCAAATACGTGCACATGTCCTAAGGATGATGGAGGAGATCGGAACTTACGCTTCTTTACTCTTGATCAATTTCACCGTAGCAAGTATCCAAAAATCATTCCAAGCATTGTAGGCGGCCCTTAATAATGTTATTTTGAAGATAAAAAGGGTGTCGCTCCCAGTAGACAGCATTTTAAATATGTTTTAAATCAACAAGGTAATTCGCTTATTGACTAAAAGTTTGATTACACAGAACCACATTAAAAAAAAAGAATAAAGATCCCATCTATTCACATGTATTTACCTAAAATGGTTGTTTCACTTGGGACGGTGAAAAAGTTCTGGAAACGGATAACAGTGATGGTCGCACAACCTTGCGACTATGCGTAAAGCCACCGGATTGTCCACTTAAAAATGGTTAGAATGGTGGGCCTTGTGATGTATATTCTTTACCACGATACAAAATGAAAAAAAATTCATCCTGGACACACAATTTTGTAGATCTGTTCTCACTTTATAAACACAGCACTTTTCTCCAAATCGTTAGAAAACGTGCATAAATATAATTGTAAAGCTTGAGTACTTTTTTGTCCTATGGCTACAGCCTAATTTTATCACCGTTCCGTTTATGTTGGATCTTTGAAGCGTTTCCAATGTTGGGTATTATAAATGACATTTCCGTGAACACCTTTGTGAATAAAACTTCATCTGCTTTTTAGAGTGTATCCGTGGATAGATGAAGTCCTACCAGTGGGTTTACTAGACGAAAGGGGACAACACGTTGAAGGCTTCTCACAGTTATTGAGAGATTGCATTCAGTAAGGGTGATAACCGGTTTGTACTTCTCGCTATGTGAGACAGCCTCTGTCACACCCGCAGCCTGAATCAGTTCAGAAGGTCCCAGCAGCCGGGGGCATCTCCTGTCCTCCTGCTCGTGTCTTGCTTTCACCTCGAAGTGCTGCTGTGGGTCGAAAGCCCAGTAACACTGCCCAGGCCATTGGCTCAGACTCATCAGAAAGGACACCGGCAACAGGTGTCCCCGAATTGCAGAGATGGGTATATAGCCCGGCCCTGAGGTCCATGCAGGTGCCTTCTGGAGAGAGACGGTGAAAGAGGGAATTGTGCCAACAGAAGGGGCTGGGAGACAAGGTGACAAGGCCACCTGGAGGGAGGAGACGATGAGACTTCTCAGCCAAACCAGGACCCGCTGAGAGTGAAGGGGACGCTATCACTCATCACATGGGAACAACTGTCTCAGGCAAACCAGGATTTACACCCAACTTACATGTCACCTGGGACCGCATGTCTATCCTAAACTCAGCGTCAAGAATCTGTATGGAATGGGACCCCAAACATTGGGAATGAGGACCTTATTAGGGCGTTTGGTTGCTAAATGGACGCAGCAAAGGGAACACGTGGCCTCATTGTCCAAGGAGCATGCGATTTCATGGGGTGACAGGACAGCACACCCACCTGAATGCTGATACTCTACCTTGTCCAAGAAGCGGACACCAGACGAGACCAGATGTGGCCGAGAGACCCAGGAGACGGCAGGAGCAAACAGATCTGCAGGAATGTAGTGACTGAGGGCTTCACCCATTTGAGATGAGGCAAGTTTCAATCAGCCAAGATCTAAGGGTAAGGCATTCCAGAAGAGGGAACGGGGTAGATACGGAGGCAGATAGGAGAGTTTTCAACTGTTTGTTGTTGAGCCCCTCCCAAATGTCAGGGCTGAGCGAGGCACCTTGTAATTTATGGAATAATCCTGTAACCAACAACCATGCAAATTCCTATGTCCGACAACCCTACAAAATAACAGAGGTGGAAAGACTTCCCCGAGAGCCCAGGGCTAGCTGTAATGAGACCTAACATTTCTGCTCACCAGGCACTGTGGTTTGAGACAGGCGGGACGACCCAGCGACTGCCCCAGGTACAGGCAGTAAGGACCTGCATTGTCTCTGCAGGTGATTTGAAAACGATAATAAAACCAACCGGAAGCTGCTCTGCTTGTCATTATCACCCAGCCCATCAACTCTATACAATGTCCCAGATGAAACACTCCTCCCCGAAAAAAATCCTTTGTTCTAAACGATTGCTTGCGGTTATGATTGAATTTTAACAACGCGTACGTGAAACTCCATGATGTCACTGCTTGCCCGTTCACAGCATCCTCTTCTGCACCCAGATTAATTCAGAAAATTCTTAGTTCTCCAGCTGGTTCCTGATTCACACAGACTTGGCTACATGTGTTTGTTCTGTTCCTTATGGTTTGCAGCCCTTCGGTAGGCTAACCAACTGGTCCCCGATCGCCAGACACTTTTCTGCTTTGGACACTCTAAGTCCCAGCCAGTTGCCACCCTGCCTTTGAGTTCGGCCGGGGAAAAATTCATGTCTCCAGCTCTCATGACAGATTTGAAACCAACAATATCACAAGTGTGTGAATGCAAAGGGACAGAGCTCCACTGAATTCAATGCTGTCATCCCCTACGTAGTTCCGACGTGGGAAGTTTAAGCCGTGGAAATGCTAAGTGCAAGATAAAATATTTGCATTTGGTAGGTAACAATTTTAGTTCATACACGAGGTGCTTAATTTGAATAATATCTGTAGAACTGAAGTTTCTTCTTTTAAAACTATTTGTGTGTGTGGGGGGGAGGGGCGGGGTGCCTGGGTGGCTCAGTCAGTTAAGTGTCCAACTCTCAGTTTCAGCTCAGGTGGTGATCTCACGGTTTCATGAGTTCAAGCCCCACGTCGGGCTCTGGTGCTGGCACCGTGGAGCCTGCTTAGGGTTGTCTCTCTCCCTCTCTCTCTGCCCCTCCCCCACTCACGCTTTTTCTCTCTCAAAAAATAAAAAATAAAATAAAAATAAAATAAAAAAATAAAATTTTTAAAGACAAAAATAAAAAAAACAAACTTAATTAAAAAATTTAAGATATATCTTTTTGTTTTAAACCTAAGGAACAAATCAAGAAAATAATAATTGCTGGTGGTTTTTTACAGAAGTGATAAACGGAAAACAATTTTGTTGTATGGGGGGGGGGGTGTTGAAGTTTTCCGTTTCAGGCGTCAAATACAATAGATTGGTGCTGCGTGTAAATTATCTCACTTCACCTCCGTGGCAACCCCAAGGGGTGCCTTCTATTATTTTCCCCATTTAGAGAAGAAAAAAACTGAGATTCAGGGACATGAGCTGACTTGCCAGGGAGGGCTGGGATTCAGACCCATTGCACTCTGTCTCCAGAGCTCACTCTGACCCCTGTGTTATGATGTATTTAATCCCGCAGCTGGGCCCTTCCAGAGAGTGCTGCTGGCCAGGGTATGCAGGCCCCGCTCAGAACTTTTTTGGTAAGAATATTATAGCTGATGGGGCGCCTGGGTGGCTCAATCAGTTAAGCATCCGCCTTGGGCTCAGGTCATGATCTCGTGGTTCGTAGGTTCAAGCCCCGCGTCTGTGTTGACAGCTCCGAGATGGGAGCCTGCCTCGGATTTTCTCTCTCTGCCCCTCCCCTGTTCATGATCTGTCTCTGTCTCTCAAATAAATGTTAAAAGATTGAAAAAAAAAGAGAGAATATTATAGCTGCTTCTTTTAGTTTAATCTGGCTAGGTAACACAGTATCCCAAACTTTGGCGGGCTAAAACAACCATTTCTTACGCCTGCAGAGTCGATGGGTCATGGGCGGTGGGGATGGGTTTGTCTCTGCTTCGTGATGTCTGGGGTCCTCAACGGGGAAGTTTTGGTGGCTGAGTGACTCCCTGGCTTGGGGCTGGACTGTAGGTGTTGGCGTTGGCTTTCCGCGCGCTGGGAGCTCAGCTTGGCTGTGAGCAGAACACCTGCGTGGGGACTCTTCAGCTGGCCTGGGGTTCCCGCAGCATGGTGGCCTCGGGGAAGCCTCCCAACTTACAAGGTGACCTAGGGCTCCAAAGGCCAGCATCCCAGCTCGCAAGATAGAAGCTGCCCGGCCTCCGTCACATTCCGTGGGCTGAAAATAAGCCACCGGGAAGCCCAGATTCCACTTCACGTCTTGAAAGGTGGTTCTGCCACGTTGGAACAGCTGCCTTGGTAAAATCCGATCTGTGCCGCTTCTCTTTTTTTCTTGTCCAGCTGGTTCTGACTCTTCCAGGCTCGGCTCCCAGCTGGGCCCTTCCGGGGCCTTCCAGCCTCCTCCAGACCCGGGTCCTTCAGGCGGCCCCAACCCAGAGAGTGTTTTCAGGTGCGCCTGGGGAGAGGCAGCAGATGAGAGGAGCGTTGCTTTCCCATGAGCCTTTGCTTTATCTGCGTCGGATTTCTACAGCCAGGGCAGCCACTGGAGCCCTGAGGGAAGCTGGGCCCACACCCTGGGCACGGAAGTGAGACAGACCAACAGAACCTGGTCTTCAGTGCTGTTCGTGAGTTTCTGAGGGAATGAGACTGCAGCCTCCTTTCCTGGAGAATTCTTGGTAGGTGAGACAATTAGTTTTCTCTGTTGCTCAGGCCAATAGGAAACGTAACCCTGTGCTTTACTGGAACTCTTCTTAGGAAACGTCCTCCGGGCCAGCAGGAGGAAGATTTTGACAGGCGTTTGGAGAGGGAGGTGTGCCTGTCATCAGCCTGCTTGATCTCACACCCTCTCACCCGGCAGGGGCCTGGCTCCGTTTTGCAGGTGGATAGGGATGTGGGCTGAGCCCTGAAAAATCATCTGCCAGCTCCAGTTGGGAGGCCCCAGTGAGAGAGTGGAGGGCGGAAGAAGCTGGATCCTTCTCCTCTCATCTCTCTGCTTCGAGCAATGTGTCCAGCACTGGCTGCTTCCCCTCTGGTCATGCCCCTCTGGGGTTCCATTTCCCACTGGACCGCCCCCAGGTGGCCACAGCTCCGCTGGGGGCCCTTCCTCCCTTTGATGCCCAGCCCTACGGGTGCTGCTGTTTCTACAGCTAGTAGATATTCTGTCGTCTCTGTAACTAGCTCCCGTGTTAAGTTCACCCCACTGAACTGCCTGTTGGGACCCCGAAAGACACAGGGCCTGGTGTGCCAAAGGGGAAGGCTTAATGCCTGCGCGTGGGCGGCTAGCCTGCCCTCCTGCCCTCCTCCCTCCTAGATCACTGGGTCCTGATGTCAGCAAGGGTTTGGTTGGGCTGATGGGAACTGCAGATTGAGGCCGGTGCCGAACTATCTGCACAACAAAGGAGTGAGGAGTGGCCCTGGGTGGGGGGGGGGGGGTGGTCAGAGGCTGTCCCCAGAGTGAGCCTTATCATAGCCCGTGGTTCTCTCCCCAAGTGAAGCCGGGCACATGGAACATGGACGGCTGCCTCTCTACACGCTCTTACCCAGGGTGCCCTTGGCCCCTCCCCGGCTCAGTCCAGCCCTGGACGAGCCTTTCCGAGCCCAGGCTCCTCTGTCTCTAATACCCAGAGCCAGCTCACGCCTTTGTCCTTGGGTGCCCATGGTGGTGCCTCGTGTGGCTACTAGTCTGGTGACCAGAGATGCACAGCACCAGCCTGGGATGTGACCTTCCCTCTGGACTGCGAACTCCTTGGCTCATCTCCTCCTTGGCAGCAGGAGGGGGCCTGGCCTCGAATGAGGGCTCCCAGGTTGCTTGAAGGGGGAAAACACGCAGCCCCTTCAGGTGCTCCTGCGGCCTTTCCTGATGGGCCCAGACACGGGCTGCCTTACGCCCGGGGCCCCCGGGGCTCGGTCCAGCACGATATTGTTGGCCCTTCAGTCTGGGGCCTGACTTGGCAGGGATGTGGAGCTCACACCGCCTCCAGGCAGAGCGCACACTTTCCAGAAGGCCTACCTCGGGCAAGGGCCCCCCACATGCTGTTCCCTGCCACAAGAGGGAGAACTCCTGCGGGCTCTGGGGCGTCGCAGAGGTGGGGCAGTGGCAAAACCCAGCAGACGTGCCGTGACAGGTGGGGTCAGAGGCAGTCAGCAGGAGCCCAGGAGAAAATCAGACAGAAGAGGCGGTGGGTGGAACAGGCTCTTGGTAGTTCCCCACTGGTCCCCAAGACCCCAGTCAGCCCAGAGCTGCAGCCAGAGGCTTCTGCCTCACCCAGTACATCAACTGCATGTGGGAGACACTCGATGTAAACACGCACTGAATGAATGAATGAATGACCAAAGGAAGAATATTCAGAATCTTTTCTCCCTCTGACTTTAGAGAGCACACGGGGAGAATTTCCCATGAGCTTATCAGTCACATGGCCACAAGTCACAGATTTCTCAGGGCACCCCTCCTTCCAACCTAACAATACGGAGTGACTTTTGTGTGCCGGGTACTTGGCTAGAAACCGGACATATGAAGAGAATTGTGGCCCTGACTTCAAAGGGAGTAGGAAGAGACGGGGGGACAAGACCAAGGTGCCCATACTGTGGGATGCGTGCTGTGATGACAGGCAGGCAGGGTCCGTGGCAGGGTTAGGAGGGCTGGAGTGCAGGAGATGGGATGGGGAAGGTGAGCAGGGCAGACCCCAGAGGGTCCCCGGAGCCAGGCTAAGGCGGTCGGACTTTACCCACTGGGCCAAAGGCCACCAGCAAAGAATTTTAGATAAACGAAGGGAAGCTTTTAGATAAAGCTTCTGTTCTGCTGTCAGTCCCCGTGTTAGGGAGGCGGCACATCTGAACGCTGGGTCAGGGCACAGGCACTGGGGCTCTGTCAGGCTGTGGGAAGCAAAGCATTGCTAAAATCACTCGGCCAGTTTCAGTCGGTTAAGTGTCCGACTCTTGATCTCAGGGTCATGAATTCAAGCCCCATGCTGCGCATGGAGCCTACTTAAAAAACTTTTTTAAAATAAACATTTCTAAAATCAATTTGCCAGTCGAGTGAACGCCTGCTCTTAACATCTGGACGGAGGCCACCTTTTCTCTGCAATGTACCGTGTGGTTACCGACTTACCTTCTGGGCTCCAGAAGGCCCTGGCCCAGTTCCTGCCAGATGGCCTCTGTCCTGGCAACTTCCCAAGGGAGCCACACCAGGGCGGGGGCAAGGTGGGGCCATGATGCAACACTTATAAAACAGACGTCCTGGGACTTCCACATGGGTGTCTTTGGCTCCTGACAGATACCTTTGGAGATGCCCCCCTTCTCTGATGAGAAGCTCTGATGAGCCTGTTGCTCACAGCGAGGAGGGCCATCCGGAAGCTCTCTGCGCCTGAGGCACATCATTTGGATATTGGCAAAGGCAGCGCGCTTTCCACCTCGGAGGGCGGACTGGGATTTTGGAAACACCTAAAATAATTCCAGGGCACGGCCGGAGTGTCGGTGAGTGCCTGAGCTTCAGAAAATTATTTTTGGTCAAACAACCCACATGGGAAGAGTGCCCCATGACCGGTTCCCAGGTGTCCTGAGTTATGGCACCCTAGCAGGACAGGTCCTAACCTCTCAAAGTCCACATGTCCTCATGGATGTCCTGGGCCTCCCTCCATGGTCAAGTCTGACTGTGCTTCTGGGAGAAATTTGGTGCAATGGCATATACCACCTTGGACATGGGGACAGAACACAAACCCATTTTCCAGGAAGTTTTCACTGTCTAATATTCCAGTATCGACCACATGGATACATAAATCTTTGCGGAGTATTGTCTTTCAATGTCACTTAATTATTTCCAGCGAAGATTACTGTTTCCATTTGTAATCACTATATGACTGTATAAGCCCTTTCGTGTAAATAATTAAGGAAAAAATACCTCCTTCTTCGGACGCGTCCTCATTTTTGGTTCAAAAAATTGTGTACAGTGTACTTATACATAGGCCTCATCGTAAGAGAAGTCAGAAATTCTTAGAACATCAGGGTGCAAGAGTTTGCATGTCTATTTCAGTCCAGCCACAGAGTGTTTTACAGAAAGAGCCTGAGATCGCTTCTCGGCCTTTTGGCTAAGATCAAGTGTAGAAAGAGCCTGAGACCCGGAGGGAAGGGAAGCCCAGGGCTCCAGAATGAGCTCAGTGGCGAGGGTAGCTACAAAATTGGAATGGATCCTGGAACTCAGGTGGGTGGGATGACTAAAGACACAGATCTTACTGGCGCGTCCAACGTGGTTTTTGCTGTCTGTTTGCTTCCATTACCGCTTTTGCACCAAACACAAAAACCTCACCTTCACGTTAGTGTAACTTTTAGTAGTTGGCCATCACATAGTTTACAAGGATCTTTGGCTTTTTGTCTAAGGAAAGAAATGGCGGGGGGGGGGCGGGGGGAGAGGACAGTCTACTGAAAATATGCAAAGACATTAATGCCACGCATATGAATAAGGCCAGGTTTACTCACCATCGATTTATCTTCTCAAATCCAGGTTAGTAGCCGGGTTTCATGACTCAGTCCCTGCTGACTCCCAGACCCAGGGCCAAGGCCCTCTCCAAGAGTTTGCCTGCAGCCAGCTGGGCCAGCCCTCAAGGAAGCAGCACGGCCTCCTTCCCTTGCTTCTGTTTCCCTATCTGGGTCAGATGGATCATCTGGGAAAGACGTGGCCTCCCCAGAGGAAAGTACAGCACGTTGGCAGGAGTTTGCATGTTTGGAGAGGGCTAGCCCACACGATGGGCGACCTGGGTGTGAGTGGCACATGTGAACAGCAGAGGGACAGGCTACCCTCTTTCCTCAGTCAAGAACTTGCCTCTATGTTTCAGTGAATACCTCGAAATCTAGCTGAAACGGGACCCTAGATCTGGCCCCAAGCTGGAGAATCAGAAGCTCAGAGCGGCAGGGAAGTGGCAAGACGTGGGCGGACTGTCCTTCCCTCCAGGCTGTTACCAGGATCCCAGGTGTGGAGACATCCCGTGCCCTCAGCCTGGAGGAGGCGAGAGAGCCAGCACAATGTTCGCCTGGCAACGACTGGCTGACTGACGGGCCAAGGAAAGCTGGGAGTGTGGACGCTGTTCCCCTCTTGGCCTTGGCGACTTGTGGACTGTGCGGAGAACTCTGGCATTGGGAGAAAATGTGTCTTCACAGAGGGGGGACAAATGTTCATCATGATTCTAAAGTGTCTGGGCTGGAATGTTCTCTGAAGGGGGAGTAATCTCATCCCTCCATAGGAATTAAGCTTGTCAAGGTGGAGATAAACCCCCTCCTCCCTTCTCTAGTCCAATTTGCCAGGCACCCTCCCAGTGGCTGCTCAAGGACCATACGGAAATAAAGTTGAGCGAGGTGGGTCCCAGGCCTAGGGGACAGGACAAAGGTTTTCAAAATGCCTCAGGGTTTTGCAGCTATAAATATCTTTGGGTCATCTAGTCAAACCTCGTGCTGAGAAAAGAGACGGAATTTACCCAAGATCACACAGCAAGTTGGGGCCAGGAACAGGCTAGAGCACTGAGCTCCTCCAGGGTCCCTCTGCACCAACTGTGACCTGGGCTATTTTCAATGTTTTTTAAATCCTCACTGGCAACCCTCTGGTACCCCCAATTCCTTCCTCTCCCTGGGGCCAGCGGTGTGGGGTGTCCCACAATTGAGAGGCACAGTCCTCCACCAGAGGCCACGTGCGCTCTAAAGGACAACCAATTTCCTAAGGCTTTTGCCTTTACGTATTCACGGTGTAGACTTTAATGCGAGGCAATCGCAGCCGCCCTCGGAGATGTCTAGTCATTGACGAGTGCCATCCAATACGGTAAAGGGCAGCGGGGGGAGGGGGGTCTCGGTGACTTCCGGACCCTCTACCTCCTCCCCCTTCCCCTTCGGCCCTTAGACAAGCCTCTAGCTGAACACTGAACAAGGGTCTTGGCGTGGCCATTGCTCCCCGCCACCTAGTCGAACACACCTGGATAGGTCAGGCACGGTTTATTGGCTCAGGAAGGGCCTGAAGCGGCGCCACCAACTTGCCAGGTGACCCTCGGCATGCACCTTGCCCCTGTCTGCGTCTGTGTCCCGTTCTTGGAGCGGAGCCAGGATCGTTACAGGTCCCGTCCCTAGAACTGGAGGGGCCCCGGCAGAAGGGGCCAGAGTCCGCCCGGCGGGGTCCACGTGGCCCGCTCGCGCCCGCGAGCTCCTTTCTCTGCTCTAGGGCGCACGGCATTTATAAAGGGCCAAGTGGAAGAACAGTTCTGCCCGGCGCAGATGCTGAAAGTCGGCGTCGGTCACCAGCAGGTCCTGCAATTGCGCGGGGCAGGCTCCCGCCCCCCAGGTTGAGACCCAGGCGGACGGCGGGCGCCAGGAGAGATCCCGGGACCTGCGGCGTGGTGCGCGTGCGCGGTCCCGCCGCAGGGCCGGGGAGGGCGCGAGGCCGCCGGGGGCGCCCCGCGGCGTCGTGCGCGTGCGCGTGCGCGTGCCTCCCTCAGGGCCGGGAGCGGTGCGAGGCCGCTGGAGTCTTCCTGCGGCGTAATGCGCGTGCGCAAGTCCGCCGCAGGGCCGGGAGGGGCGCGAGGCCGGGGGCGGGCCGGGTGGCGCTCGGCGCTGCTGACGTACAACTGCCCGCGCCCCCCGCCCCTCCGTCCGGCCGCGGGTTGGCCGCAGCCACCGCGCTCCGCCCCCTTCCTCGGGGGACGCCCGGACGGAACCGATCGCGGCTGGTTTGAGCTGGTGCGTCTCCATGACGACACGCGCGGCGCTATAAATAGCGGAGCGGCGGCCCGTCGGCTTTGTCAGTCCCCTCAGCCTCCGCCGCCGCCGCCCCTCTGCCAGAGCTCCGGCGCCACCTCGGGCCGGCGGTCCTCCGCGGGAGGGAGCGAGGCGGCGGGCGGGCGGCTGACGGGGGCGGCCGGCGGTCCTGCGCGCTCGGCGGCGGCATCTCCATGGGGCTGGCCCGCGGCGCCGGTGCGCTCTAAGGTGAGAGGGGCGCGTCTGGGCGGTTGGGAGGCAGGAGGGGGGACGGCCACGTGTCCCTGCGCGCCGGGCCGGCGGCCGGGGGACCGACCCTGCGCCTGAATCCGTGAGGGACACGTGGTCGCAGAGCCGGCTGCGGGTCCCTGAGCCTGGTGGTCGCTGCCCTCCGGGGCCTGGTTTCCCCCATGAAGGGGGGCGCCGACCCCCTGGCCCTGTGCGGCCGCCCTCGCCGCGGCCCGTCCTGCCCGCGATGGCCCCGGCTTAGGGCAGCCCGGGCTGGAGGGGGTTGCGTTTCACCTCTTCCGAACCACGTCAGTGAGTGTTCAGAGCCGGAAGCTGATAGGAAGGCCCGGGGTTTCTTCAACCGCTATTCTTTTTTAAGACGCGCGTGGCAAGCCCGGCAGCAGGTGCAGGAGAGAGATGAGCGAGCCCGTGCAGGTCTCGGGCTCCCATCGCTCCTCTCACTTTTATTAGGATGAGGCACACCGTTTTGCCTCGTTGTCCTGGAATTTTGTATCCCTTAGTTTTCGCGTGCAGAGGAAATGACCCGGTCTCGAAATTGGCCGGAGTTGCTGGAGCTAAGAGAGCCTGGTAGTAACTGTGGCAATAAAGTCTCCGTTCGCTGTGAGTTGCGATTGTCCGTTTAAGGAGTCTTGGACTTCGCGATTGAAGAAAAGCCTAGAATGTATAAGATCGCAGGTCAGGCGAGCAGACCCGCAGTTGGGAGGCAGCCCTCCGGTTTTCAAGAGAAAGCTGACGGTGGTTGTTTGAGGATCCCAAGTGATTGGGGAACGTATGGAGAGCACAGCCTCTTGAAACGTCTGGGGAGGACAAAGAATGTGTTGACTTCACGTAAACCTGAAATTGGGCATAATTTAGTTGACTTGTGAAACGTTTTCCGTTCCCTTAAATCAGTCTCTTGTAATACTTCCCAGTTGGCAGCAAAGATTTCGTAGCAGAAAAGTGCGATCTTGTGCTAATTGACTCATCATTTTAAGGAGCTTAGCTCTACAAACACCGGAAGGTGGGATTTCTTTCTGTTGCAAGTTATTAAAGTAAACCTTTAGAAGGTACTTAGTGCAAAGTAATGAAAACTTCCCAGGTGTAAGCTTGAACATTGCCTAAAAGATAGGCCCTAACACAATAACCCTGTCTGCCCCTGAGTGGCCTACGCTGTGTGTTATTCACACGGCCAAAAAGGGTTTGCTGTCCCCTTAGTCCCCTGCCTGCCTCTAGGGGTGCTTTGGGCGACGGAGGAGGCTGCTAGTGCCAGAAAGTCACGTTACATTAGGTCAAGTCTTAAAACAAGTCCTACCTGCATGGGTTTGGATTTATGGCAGGCTCGTCCCCCTGGGCCTCTCATAGTGCCCCATGCCAGAGCCAACCGTGGCCCCGAACCATTGCCTGGCCTCCCTGCCGTAGGCTGCAGGCACTGAAGCGGGTCGCACAGTGAAAACAAAGTCCCCTGCCTAGCAGCAATTAAGTAGGTTAAAATCGGTAATTTTAAGATCACTCCTTTACCAGTGTCCCATTTTGTGAAGGCCAAGGACAGTGGCTCAGATTGTGACGAGCTTTACTTCTGCTTGTTCATAATCCACGTACGCTTCTCTATTTTTGTTATTCGTAAAGTTAGCCAAAAATTAACTTCCATGTGATTACTGTCGGTAGCTAAGCAAGCGTTAGGGTGCCTGTGACGACAGAAGAGGTTGCCAGAGTTGTGCTCACTGGACAGGAGCCAACCCTGACTCCAGAATGCTGATTTCTGATCAGATACAGCAGCCATGGTGCATTTTCTTGATAGGAAGATTGTACTTTTTAAAAAAAAAAAAAACACATGCCCGGTATGAAAATAAAATAGCATAAAAATTCATAACATTTTTAGGAAACTTAAGAGCACTCAGTAAGTTGAGCCTTAGACACTTCCACGATGCCTTTTAGTCACTAAGTTACTCTGTGCAAGACTTAGTGAAAATAGGAAATACAAGATGTTTCTATGGTGCCTTTCTGTAATTAGCGTAATGCTGTTTTAAGCTTCTAAAAAGCTAAAGCATCTCTGAAATCAAGTAAACTGACCACTCTAAAATTTTGTCCACATTTGTGAACTAAGTGAAGATTCTGAAACCGGCTTTCTGTAGGTTTTTTAGCAAAAATATTTGCAATGCTTATTTTGGGATGTGCAGTGCTGCATATGGAATTTTAGCGTGGGGCTTGAAAAAGGCTAGTGTTGAATCTGGTGTCCACTTGGATGGTGTAGAGGTTTGTGGGGTCATGTGACTTCCACCTGGAATAATGCGATTCCCGAATCCAGGGAGCGAGCTGTCTGCGGGGGTGCTGGAGTAGCCCGGCTTCCTGTGTGTGTGCAGTCCCTGTCTGATGTTTCAATTTGATGTGTTCCCAAGGGAGACGGCGACTTCTGTGTTCATCAGAACTTTTCCACTGCTGCACCGAGGGCACGCCCTTCCTCAGGGGGGCTTGGGATCCCGGAAAATTGCCTTTGTGAAAAGCTGGCAATAATTTCTTTAAATTCCGTCTCTTAGTTTTCCACGTAAGTATCCGTGGTTGCCACAGGTTATTGTTAAGAATTATTAAGTGTCGCAGTGAATTCTGAGTGAATTTCTCCACCCCGTTTGCAGTTTGTTACGTTTCAGAGGAACATCAAGAAACCATGAACAGCTTTAGTAATGCAGAGTTTGACTGCCATTTCCTCGATGAAGGCTTTACTGCCAAGGACATTCTGGACCAAAAAATCAATGAAGTCTCCTCTTCTGTAAGTATATCAAGTCCATGCTGGCAGTGCAGCTTTGAAAATGCTGGGCAGATGAGTGGGGAACTTGAGTGGGAACCTTAAGGAAATCTAATGGAGCTCAAAGGTCTTGTTAGGGAATTTGGGATTTATTAGCTGTGGATCACCCAGTGGTAATAGTGATATTCGTGTCAGTGACGGGAGTAAAAAGATGAGGGTTCACTGAGAACGATGGGAGAGAAGAGGGGCCGCACGTGGGATGTATTATAGGCTGCTGCTGAGTCCCCTGCAAACACTCTTTCTGCAGGATGATAAGGATGCCTTCTATGTCGCGGATCTGGGAGACATTCTAAAGAAACATCTGAGATGGTTAAAAGCTCTTCCTCGGGTCACCCCCTTTTATGCAGTTAAATGCAACGATAGCAGAACCATAGTGAAGACCCTAGCTGCCATTGGGACAGGATTCGACTGTGCCAGCAAGGTAAGCAAAAGCGGCAGGGCTCCAAAGTCCTTCTATAAAATGGCGCTGGTGTTCCCAGCAGGACAGATCAAAGTTGTGCGTTTCTTGGGCAGCAGATCGTAGTGCGCAAGCTGCCCTGTTTTTCTGTTCTTTCGTCGATTAGCCGTGTGTATATAATGCGTGATCTATTCTTTTTCAGACTGAAATCCAACTGGTGCAGAGTCTCGGGGTGCCTCCGGAGAGGATCATCTATGCAAATCCTTGTAAACAAGTGTCTCAGATTAAGTATGCTGCCAATAACGGAGTCCAGATGATGACTTTCGACAGTGAAGTGGAGTTGATGAAAGTTGCCAGAGCTCACCCAAAGGCAAAGTGAGTTACTCCGTTTTGAGGGCAGGGTCAGGTATGGGGTCTGCGGGTTGTCAAACTCAGATTTCCGGTTTTGAGATTTCTGTACCTTAGTAAAGCATAAAAGTGTGCTGGGTCGGGCAGAGTCGAAAATCGGAAAACTTCTTGAGTGAAACCGTGTGAAGCTCAAACCGCAGGCTGTCCGAGCCACAGAGCCTTGTTGTTTTAACCGTGGCCGTAAGCGGTCTTCCGTCATGGGAAATTTCATACGATCTTCCTGCTCCTAGGTTGGTTTTGCGGATTGCCACCGATGATTCCAAGGCAGTCTGTCGCCTCAGTGTTAAATTTGGTGCCACACTCAAAACCAGCAGGCTTCTTTTGGAACGGGCGAGGGAGCTAAATATTGATGTCATCGGAGTCAGGTGAGCTCTTGGTGGTGGCATAGACGCTAAGATCTTAGTGCGCCTTTCATAGGTCTTCTGTAAATGGTTCTTTTCAGAAACAGCAAGAAATCATATATTCTCCTTTCTTTGCCCCAGCTTCCACGTGGGAAGTGGCTGTACCGATCCCGAGACCTTCGTGCAGGCCATCTCCGACGCCCGCTGTGTCTTTGACATGGGGGTGAGTATATGTAAACCCAAATGTGGGGGTGGGAGGAGGGGGCAGGGCTGACAGTGACTAGACTTCATTCTAGAATTAACCTGGGGAGGTAGGTACCCCATATTCCAGAGGCTTAAATCCATCTGCATAGAATTTCAAGACTTGGTATCAATCTGACTACTCGATTGACCGAATGTTCTTGACTCCAGGCTGAGGTTGGTTTCAACATGTGTCTGCTCGATATCGGTGGCGGCTTTCCTGGGTCTGAGGATGTAAAGCTTAAATTTGAAGAGGTAATTATAATAAAACTAATATTCATAGCTATTTTCACAAGTTCCATTTTGGAGTGTTTTGAAACTTCTTTAAGTGTTTTAACTAGTATCAAAAGAAATTGTACAAATATAAAAACAATGTTTTGGTATTAGTATTTTCAGTAAGTTCTGTGCTATTTAAAATTGTATGTAATATCCTTTGGTTTTGTAAGCCAAAATGAGTCCGTTTCCCCCAAAATCTTGGAAAACAGTTGATTATGTTAGGAAATGTTGCTGTGGAAAGTGAGCACGCAGACTTTGGTACATCATTACCCCAAGTGTGCTTTTTCTCGGTTTTGTATTTCTCTTTAGACATTTTAATTGTTTAGTCACTTAGGAAGTTAAAGTGGACATACTGTTAATTGGACCATTACAGGGTGGTTGAGTTTGTGAAATAGGCTCACCTTGTAAAAATTTTATGAGACAGGCAGGATGGTTTTATCCTATTGGCATGTATTGGACAGATTAAAGTATTCAGGCCCCTTGAAACCTTAGTAAGCAGTAATAAATTTATACTATCACTCGATCGACTCACAACCCATAACATCTTCTAAAGGACAGGGGAGTGTCCGGAGGGGAATCCAGATGAAACCACGGGACACGCAGGCTGGTTTTTAGGGAGATGTTTGTTCTCTTGCCGTTGTTGCTCGATCCTAAACCTCCCTGCTGGTGGCTGCGTTCACCTTTTTTTATTGTTACTTCCCAGAGCACTGGGTTTTGCTCTTCCATGCGAGTTCCCCTTGATGATGACCGTTCTTGTCTCTCTCTCCTAGATCACCAGTGTAATCAACCCCGCCCTGGACAAGTACTTCCCGGCAGACTCAGGGGTGCGAGTCATAGCTGAGCCCGGCAGATACTACGTCGCGTCCGCTTTCACACTTGCAGTTAATATCATTGCGAAAAAGCTCGTCGTAAAGGAACAGACGGGCTCTGATGGTGCGTATAAAGGATGAATCCTTGCATGCGTAACTGTGCGTTGGTACAAAACATGGTAATTGAGACCAGTCTGCCTTTCCAGATGAAGATGAATCGAGTGAACAAACCTTTATGTATTACGTGAATGACGGAGTGTATGGATCATTCAATTGTATCCTTTATGATCATGCACACGTGAAGCCCCTTTTGCAGAAGGTACCTTTTTTTTTTTTAAGTTTCTTTTACTCGTTTTGAGAGAGGGCGTGTGGGGAAGGGGCAGGGAGGGAGGGAGAGAATCCCAAGCAGTCTCTGCGGTGTCTTTGCAGAGCCCAGCGTGGGGCTTGAGCCCACGGACCCGCGAGATCGTGACCTGAGCCAGAATCAAGAGTCGGACGCTTAACCGACTGAGCCACCCAGGCGCCCCTGTACCTTTTGAATATAACACATACACCAGTTAAAGATATTTGGTCCTAACAGGTGTGACTAAGCATATTTTTCTGTCTTAAACGCAGAGACCCAAACCAGATGAGAAATATTACTCAACCAGCATATGGGGACCAACGTGTGACGGCCTTGATCGCATCGTCGAGCGCTGTGACTTGCCCGAGATGCACGTGGGCGATTGGATGCTCTTTGAAAACATGGGTGCTTACACTGTTGCTGCTGCTTCTACTTTCAACGGGTTCCAGAGGCCAACCATCTACTACGTGATGTCGGGGCCGACATGGTTAGTGACCAGAGTCTCCGTGCACGTATGTGGGTCTCGTAAGAATAGGTTTCTTCTTGGGTTTTTACTGGTTCTTGTCTGGTTGAGTAAGAAATCGTTCTGTTTAGATTTAAATACAGTGTTTCTAAAAAGTTTATTTTCTGCCTGTATTAAGAATATGTGCTTTCCAGAGTTTGGAAAATACAAACGGAAAGAAAATCCTCCTGATACCGATCTGTATTTCCTTTCAGATTTTTGCAAAGGTGTAACTATTTCAAAAAAGAGCAGTTAGGGTATTTCTGTATGACTAGAATATTTTGACAGGTGTGTACGGCCTGTGGTTTCCCCGTTACCAAAAGAATGGTTGTGAAGAAATGCTTGCCTTAGAAACACGTTGAATTGCCTCCTGATGACATAGTAACCGAGGAAGTTAATGGGCTCGTAAAGAAGTTATTCTCGTGGCGAGGCTGCCCGGGTCGGTGATCGGGGTTTCTGACTGTGCCACTTCTGTCTCAGGCAACGGATGCAGCAGATCCAGAACCACGACTTCCCGCCCGAAGCGGAGGAGCAGGACGCGAGCGCGCTGCCCGTGTCCTGCGCCCGGGAGAGTGGGATGAAGCGCCCCCCGGCCGCCTGCGCCTCGGCCAGCATTAACGTGTAGGTGCCGCTCCTGGAGCCGCTCACTCGGGAGTTTAGCTTGAATTCTGGGATTGGGGGGGACTGTCTAACTTAATTACCGCTAGTTTCGAAATGTCTTTGCAAGTAGGGTTGGCACGGATGCAACAATACGGAAGACTAGGAGTTGGGGTCACTTATCTGTGTTCCTATGGAAACTATTTGAATATTTGTTTTATACGGATTTTTATTCACTTTTCAAACATGCTACTAAAGAGTGCCCCTCAACTGCCGAGCAAGCGTTTGTAGCTTGTGCGTCGGCAGAACGGGCCGAAAGCTTAGTGCTGTGACCGGTTTTAAAAATAAAGTATCTTGAAATAATCGGGCATTGGGGAATTTTTACACCGTGTCCATTCCAAACGGCTCATCCCGAGTGTGTGTTGTGAGGGGGGGACCGATGTTTTGCCCCACTGCCGAGAAGGTTGTCGCCGAGGACTTGGGAACCGAACCCGTGGTTTTCGGTATTTTGAAAAGCCATCAAAATTCCCTTCGTCCTGTTGAGCGTTTTTCTTTCAAGTACGTGAGTTTTGTAGAAAGCTGGCCGCGCATTTGCATAAAGAACAGTGGACCCGGCCCACGTGCAGGCGGAAGGAGAAGCGTGGACGAGACAGGCCGTGCCCTCTGCTGCTGGCCCGGGTCAGACTCCCCAGTGTCCACAGAAGTGGCTGGTGGAGGAGGGCCCAGAGCCCCTGGTTGACTGATTGTCGCGTCAGGGCTTGTGCCCAGGGAAGGAGGGCCCGTGAAACCCCTTGCGTGCTGCCTTCGGGCCCCACCTTTCCTTCCCGCCCGTCTTCTCTCCCAGGACGAGCTGTGTAGCTACGCGTTAGGAAAGCGGTACAACGTTTGGCGGTCAACTTACTTTAATAAATTCGACGACGATTATCCCGCGTTGTAGAGTTCTACCTTCTTTGACCTCGTCCGCTGGCTTTTACGTTCTCTTCCTCAACTCCAACCCCTCCTGCCCAAAAAAGGACAGCAGGTAACCCCCAAGACGGGAACGTCGAATCCCTGCAGTAGCTGTACGTGGGGAGGGGAGGCCTGGCTCTGGTAAGCCGCCGGCCCCCACCGGTCCCCGAGCGGCGCCGCGTGTCTGGAGGCGCACAGGAAGTCCAGATGGGAAGGCTGCGGCTCCTCTCGGGGAGAAAAGGAAGCCGAGCCCGCCAGCTCCTGCTGTGTGAGTACATCTGCCGAAGGATTTGCGGGGAATGGCTTCTGTTTCCTAAAAAGCCACCTTCCCCCAAGACCCGAGTTGCACATGGACACTGCGTCGCTGTGATGGCCGTTGCCTCTTCCTCGGCTGCTCGGCCAGACTTGGGCTGGGCTCGTCCCCAGCTCTGATCTCCCTTCTTAGGCCCGCGAACATATTTTAGTTGTCAGATGTGAGTGATACCTCTCAGGAGCTGCGTACGAGATACAGGTCTGGCTGGAGTTGGGGCCGAGGGGAGGGAGAAGCCTCTTCCGTCGACACTTTGTCCCGCTTCTGTGAGCACATCCTCTTGTGATTCTTCAGGGTGTTCGCGGCAGAGGGGTTGGCGTTGAGAAGCGGGACTAGTCACCAAGCGTGGGAGCTCGGGACATCAGGTCTTTCCACTTCAACAGGAAGGAAGGATGACCTTGTAGTGGTAGCGGCGAACTTGGGACGGAAGAGAGAAAGAGGGAGAGCGTACTTCCTCACTCAAAGTGTGCCAGGGACTTGGAAACTGCTCTTAGCAGCGAGGTAAAATGCATTCCAGACAGCTGGCTGGTGGGGACAGAAGCGGGCGCGGGTCACCCGTTCTGCCCACACAGCAGCCTCAGCCCGACTCCTGGCACCCTGCTGAAGCTACTCGTGACCCCCCGAGTTCCTGGGCTCTGTCAGGGCCGCACTCGGGTCTGGAGGGTGACGGGGCCTGGCCCCGGGCCCAACGGTCTTCACTCCTCCTTACACCCGGGAGGAGGCAAGTGAGTTCAGTCAGGACGGAACTCTCAGGTGCCGGGTGTGTGTGAACACTCCTCCAGAGACCCTCTCGGGTCCCGGTTCGCCGTGCAGGGCTTAAAGGTGGCACTAGCTAGTCATTCACAGAAACTGGATGTTTCTAGACTTGCAGCGTGAGGTCAGTGAGGACAGTGGCTCTGGGCCTCCACCAGGGCAACAGGTGAATTTTCCCTCCTGAAGGTGCTGGAGACCAGACAGGCCTTCCGTGGGGAGGGACCCAGGGGTTTCCAGCTGTTGGTCTAAAGTCCAAGGTCCAAGGCAATGGTCTCTGGCTCTGCATTCTGTTCATTGAGGGAGCATCTGAGAAATACGGATCGCCGGGCCCGCCGCACACTCCGGAAACGGGGCACCCACCTGAAAAAAGCAAGAGTCTCCCCGACTCAGTCCTTCCACGGCACATCCTAGGTGACCGTCGTAGCGGGTTAGACCGCCAAGCGAGAAGACATTTGAAGTCAAAGAGGTACAGGACCGACGGGAACCACAGGAACGGGGCTACCTTTCTTCGTACCGGAAGAGCTGCGGTAAATAAAGGGACGAGACGACAGGACGTAGGCAAGACACGAACCTGGGTCCACAGAAAAGAAAAGCCTTTGGGCAGGAGGTCCCCAAGGGCAAGAGAGAGGACGTTAATGTGCCAGACGAGCTTGGGTCGCCGGCTTAGGTGCACTGACACGCTAGACGGAAGGGGGATGGTGAGGAGGCAATTTGGCAATGTGAAAAACAAGGCACGCTCTCTCACCCGGCAATTCTAAGAATTTTCCGACAAGCCCTCTTACAGGCTTTTCACTGTGCGTCGTAACAGCACATGTGGGACACGACCCGCGTGCCCAGGAGGGCGCCGAAGATCAGTGGAACGGGCCGGTGGCTGCCGGAAGGACGCAGGCCTACAGGGGCCCATCTCCCAGCTAGAGAGGGAGTGGGGTGGGGGGCAGCGGGCAGTGTGCCGCTGTTGAAAGCCATCCCAAAGCACACCCCCACCCAATTCTGTGTGTGGCCACACACACGCGGATGAGCACAGAGGCTTTCCAGAAGAGCCCACAAACTGGTGGTAGGAGAATCGGGGCCTGAGGAGCGGGGTGGAGACTGCATAGGTGCTTTCACACGTGTCTGCGCTGATCTTAAATCACAAGTCTCCCAGGTGAGGAAAGGGGCTCAGAAATGAGTGGCTCCAGTCCCACGGCTGTGGACAGAGGCAGGACATGTGACTCCCGCATCCGCTTGGGGCGCTTTTCCTAGCCTACACATACGTTGCTGAATTTGAAGCCCAGAGAGGCCAAGTGACTCGTCCAAGGGAAGCCAGCGAGTCCAGAGGATCTAAGAGTAAATAGGTCTCTGCTTCCCTGGCCAGTCTGGCTCCTGGTCACTTATTGAAAAGAGCCATGGCGGGAACGATCCTCTCTCCCTGCAGCGGTGGGGACACCGCTGTCCCTATCGCCCGCTGCCTCGGTCTCCTTCCCCGCCTAGGGCAGCAGCGCCTCTGGCTCCAGAGCCCTGCTCAGGTGGGCACCCGTTGCTGCACGGACGTGGCCCCACCGTGGCTTGTCCCTGTGAAAGGGAGGCTTTCGAGTCCCTCACCGGCCCTTATTACAAAGCTCAGAATTTAGTGCACGGATGGAAAACCTCTGAGAAATCCTTGCTGCTGTTTCTGGGGGAGGATTTTTTTTTTTCCACCCTCACTGCTAACCCTAGAATGGGGAGGGTCACGACCAGAGGTGGCCTGTGAGGTGGCCGGGCCCCCGAAGCTTCTGACCTGCCCGCCGGGGACTGTGCACACTCTGCTCCTTGGCTGGACAAGTAGCGTCGCCGGACTCAGCAAATAAACATGGAAGCTGATGCGTGGGGCGTGTATCTGTTTATTTGAAATTCAAATTTAACTGGGCCTCCCGAGTCCTGGGTATCAGGAGCCCAGCCTCAGCCTCTGTACGCTGTGTGGCCCACGCAGAAAGGTGCTCCTCTGAGCCTGTGTCCCCTTATCTGTCCAGTGGAACGGGGACAGAAAGCGGTATAAAGCAGGCCCAAGCGGCTCTGAAACCAGGCTGGGAGGCCTTGGGGATCGGCACGCCCGAGCCTGAGACAGCCCTCCCGGCCGCAGCCACCAGGGGGCAGCAGCGCCTTGTGTTCGAGGTTCCTGGGCCCACTTGGGCACTGAGACCAAGCTGTCAGGTCATTCAGTCACACAACAAACGCTGGGGAAAGGGGCTCCAGCCAGCCTTGTCCACAGCCACTGCCCCAGTAGGTGAAGCCCGTCTCCCGGCCCAGCCACCGCCCCTCCTGCCTCGGTCGCACCAGCCCGGTGAACAGCCCACGGGGCCCTGCAGCCTGTCCTTGCTGCCCCGGCCTGTCCGGGGTGGGTTACACCCCCAGCCACCTACCGAGGTGCCCTGGTGACGCCGCCCCCTACCCCTCCTGCCCTAGCCCTGCGGGCCACACAGGTGAGTGTGGGAAGAGGTGGGGCAATGTTCTCTGGGGCCCCCACCCACTGAGCTGTCCTCGAAGCCAGGATCCAGGTCCCGTGGGTCTCCACGCATCGGTGTCACCCCCTCCGTGTCTTCGCATGGTCCCAGGTCCGTGTCCTTCCCACGCCAGAGCTGCCCCCTTGGGGGTGTCTCATCCTAACCTCGGCCCTGGCCTCACGGCCCCACATCTGCGGGATCAAGGGGACACTGGCGGCCACTGCTCTGAGCTGGGGAGTCTGAAGAGTAGATAGCTGCCCCCTGCCCCAGGGCCCCTCCTCCTGCCGACACGCAGGGTCCAGGTCACCCTGTGTTACAGGAGAGGACAGGGAGGACCTTGTCTAGCGTCACATGGCTCATTGGTGGCCACGCTGGGACTTGAACCTCGGCCTCTGTGTCCAGGGCCCTCGTGGTGCAGCTGCAGGGGGTCGGAGGGGCCACGGGCTGATTCCCGTTGGTCTCCTCCTGGGCAGCTAATCCTGTGCTGGGCATCCAGGGGCAAAGGTGACCGGAAGGAAATGAAGTGACAATATAAAGGGAACGGCGCTGTGAGGGGAGTACGGGGGGCTGTAGGGACTATCTGGGGAGAGGCGGGGTGGCTTTCAGGAGGAAGGGACATTTGCATGTGGTCAGAGGAAGGGCCTGGTGTGTGGGTGAGCGTGAAATTCCAGGAGGAGGAGGCAGGAAGGCCACTGTCACCCCACCTGGGGACAGGAGCAGCGGCAGAGCTGGGCCAGGCTGAGGGCCACGGACAAGGTGGATTGCCCCCCCCCCCCCCCCCCCCCCCCGGCCGAATGAGCTGCCGGGGCTTCCACACGGCCTCCCCCACCTCTTCAGGAGCCACCCGCTTGCCAACACAGTCCCAGGCCAGACGGACCGGACTCTGGATGCCACATCTCTACCCGGGACGTGCCTGGATGTGTGTCCACGACCCCTCCACAGAGGACAGACACTCCAAACTGGACCTCGCCAAATCCCCGTGGGCAGACACTCAGGCACAGGCCACGTCACTGGTCCTTCCCCAGGCACGCACGCAGTGCAAGGGGCACCGTCGGGGGTCGGGATCTGGCTAGTTCTGATTCTGCTACTGACGTCCTGGGACCCCACGGGCTGAGGGGCCTGGCTGTTGCTGCTAGTAGAGTCTTGGGAGCCCGTGGGGGGTCTGTGGGGCCTGTCCATTCCTTTCCCGGGGTCTCGTCTCGCGGGCAGGTGGGGCAGGAGCGCGAGAGAGGCCCTTGTAAACAGAATGGCGCTGTGAGAGCAGGACAGCGGTGCGGGGACCTGGGCATGCGCGCAGTGTGTGTGTGTGTGTGTGTGTGCGCGCGCGCTCGAGCTGTGAGCTGTGGGGACACCCAGCCCAGAGGCCAGGATGGGCCCTAGTGTGCCCTTTCGTGAACTGCAGGAGTCAGGTGGCCTGGCCATCCTCAGAGTCTGAGCCCAGGGAGCCCCCCAGCCCCCAAGGCAGTCTTAGAAGCTGCTAGAAAGAGCCCAGAGGCGACGGAGGGGGAGAGCCCTACTCTTTACCCTCCAGGGGCGGCAGACTTTCCTTCCCAGGACCCTGCACTAGTCAGACTGCACTCACCCCGGCCCCGAGCGGCTCCTCTGGCCCCTGGCCCTGGCGGTGTCCTGCCGGGCCGTGTCCCCAGCTCACCCTTGGGCGTGTCTGCTCCTTACACACACCTCCCTCCAGGCCCAGCTCGCAGTGTTCCTGCACCACTGTGTCTCCAACATCTACTCCACCCTCACCCCTTCTCCTCTGAGAGGCCTTCTGGGTGTCCCCCAGGCCCAGGAGAGGGCTGCACCAAGGCACCAGGACTCCATGAAGATGCCCCAGTGCGTGTAGCCTGAGGGCTCTCCTCTTGGATGCCTGAGTCTCCCCTCTGGCCGGCGGGCTCCTCCGGGCAGACTGGGCTTTGTTCACTGCTGGCCCTCAGCCCAGGGCAGGGGGGCTCTGGGGAAGGTCAGGGACAGGAAGAACTCACAAACTCCCCTTCCCCCAGAATACCTTCCGTGGGCCTGCGGTCTCCCTGTCAGAAGGCTGATGGCTTCTGTCCCCTCCTCAGGGAGCTGCGATCAGACCGGAAGCCAGTGTCGGCCGTCCAGCGTGGGCCCGCCAAGTGTCGGGAACGAAGCTGATGGCCCCCGGCGGTGCCCAGTACAGGGCCAGGCCCTGAGAACAGGCCCGCTGGGAGGACACAGGCCGTGGCGGGGATCGGCCACAAATGTGGCCCCCTTAGGGACCCAGGGACTTTTCCCCAGATGCTTGGGGCCCTGAAGGTGGCTGCAGAGGGCTGACAAGGAAGCATGGACCAGTCAGCTACCTGACGGCCATTCTCTAATTGGGAGGAGATACACACAACTTGGGCCCTCGGGAGCTTCACCTGGGTTCCGGTCCCAAATCCGCCACCCCCTTTCTGGACCAAGTCACTTCTCTAAACCCCAGGTGGCCCGTTTGTACCATGTGGGCGGTAATGCTACGTTGCATGTCGATGGGAGGTTGAAATCAATACACTGAGCAGTCTCCGTCCTAGGAAGCCCTCGGCAAACGGGGCTCATGGTTTGGCGACTTATGCCAGTTCCCACAGAGGAGGCCAGCCTACCCAAAGAGATAAAGTCTGAGGCTGCCTTCATAAAAACCCAGGATTCGGAGTGAGGGGGTGATAGTACCACCCTCATGGGGATTGATCACGACCTGCCCAGATGAGCAGCCTCGGACACGGCTCCCCCCACCCCGCCCCACCCTCCCCTCCACATCCCAGGGCTTGCTTCCTTAGATTCTAAACATTCTCCTGTATCAGGAGTTGTTCCTATCGCTGTATTTAATCCGTGAGCACAGGACACTGAGCCGGGGTGTCAGAACAACTGGAAAAGTTCCACGGAGATACCACCCTGGGCCGGGGGTGCTCGGTCCACACGAAGGATGGAGGGCTGAGCCACAGCCTTCACGCAGCCTCTGGGGCACATTGGGATCCTGTGTTTTCTGGGCGGGACCACAGGGGTCCCACAGAGTCATGGAAAACGCAGACTAGCCCGGGGCCATTTTCTCGAAGGCCTGCTTTAGACACAGAACGTTATTAGCTCTGCAGTCTAGAGTCTAAGGGATACAGAAGAAACTCCCGAGGAGCTTTAACCAACGTGAGGTGCCCATGCAGGAGGGCAGAGGGTCTGGGCTCCCCCGGGGCAAGGAGAAGGCAGGACGAGACCCTTGTAGGAGGGTGGGGTGCAGGGAAGAAGGGGGCAGGCCCAGGCCTATAATTTGCAATGTAGGGAGGGGCAGGAGGAGGAACCTTCTAGCAAGCAGCTCTGGAAGAGCTTGTTCCAAGCCAGAGGATTCCTGCTGGGGAGGTGGCTCGGACCAGACAGCTTTGAATTCAGTTCTGGGTTCTTCCCCCCTCCGATGAGCTGAGCTCCCTGGCATCTGACCATCTCTGGGGCGACTCCCTTGCCCACAGAACTGCCCCCCTGGCTTCTGCGAGCTCCTGCTGGAGCAGGGTCCACTAGGACCCCCAGAACCACATCGTCCACATTTGGACAGAAGCCCTTGGGATGGTTAATTTTCTGTGCCAGTGGGACCGGGTCATGGGTACCCAGATATTTGCTTAAACATTATTCTGGCCGTGTCTACGTGGGCCTTTCTGGATGAGATAAACATTTCAGGTAGGAGACCGAAGAAAGCGGATGGCCCTTCCCAACGTGGGTGGGCCTCGCCCAGTTCGTTGAAGGGCTGACTGACGCAAAAGACTCGGTGAGGGAAATTTCGCTCTGAAAGTCTTGAGCTGGGATGTTGACCTCTGGCCGTCAGGCCCATCAGCTCTTCGGGGTGGGGCTCCAGCTTACGCCTCCCGGGGCTCTTCTGTGAGCCAATTCCTTATCGTAAATCCGTGCGTGTGCGTGTGCGTGCGCAGCTCTCCTGTGGGTTCTACTCCTCCGGACGATCCCGCTACGGCAATCCTTCCCATTATGTCACCTCTCCCCAACAAGCAGTTACCGACTTAACCTTTTTTGTAAAATCCAAGCCCCTCACTGGGAGGGGAGATGCCTCTGGGCCCGGCAGAGTCATCAAGGCACCACCTTGCCCTTGGGCAGCAAGCTGGACCCATCCCAAGTCACCTGGCCTCCCTCCCTCCGCCCCCACCCCTGGAGAGCGCCGCCCACCTAGGTCCAGAGCTGTGGGCACATAGGGAGATTCACCACGAACTGGGATCTGGTAATGCCACCGGCCCAGGATTCACCTTACAGGCAGCTCATGGTTTGTACACGGAGGCACGTACCTTAAAAGATGACTAAAGCCAACAAAACAGCCCCGGTCCCCGACAGCCTGTGAGGCAGGCTCCGAGCTACTACCCCCTTCTCCATTTCGCCCCTTCCACAGGGGGAGACGCTGAGGCTCTGAGAGGCCCCGCAGCCCACGGGCAGGTGTGACAGACACTGTGGGTGCCCATCTTGGAAACAGAACTCTGGCCCTGTTCCTGAAGGACACGGTGGGCCCTCCTCTGAGAGCCAAGGGTGTATCCTGCCTGGCCGGTCACGGTCACTTCATGCCCCCTGCCAAGGCACGGACCTGGGTTTCAGCCAATGAGAGGCGAAGCTGGTGAGAAGGGGAGGGGTGGCGGGGAGGATTCTGGAAAGTTCTCCCCCCTCTCCAGGAAGAAGAGAAGACAGGCCTGCTTCTCTTCCTGCCTGTGGGATGCCGTGTGAGCCATACCGTGGGGACCCCAAAGAGACAAGTGCGAGGACAAACGCGAGTGTGAGACTGGGGGGCGGGGTGGTGGGTAAGGTGGAGGGAACGTGGGGGGCCCAGGCTGCTGAAATTAGACAAGCCTACAGCCTTTGGACTTCTCGACCTGTGAGTCGGGTGGAATCACCTACGGCTCGGTTTTCTCCTGCTGGGACCACATGTGTCCCTCTGGTCATAGGCTGAGAAGGCAGGTCTCCCTCACGGCCGGTGCTGATGCCCCTGGTCCCCTCTCTGCCCTCACCGGGCCTGTGTTGATGAAACGGGGGTGGGAGACGCCGGGGGCGGGGGAGGGGGTGGGGAGGGGAAGGCGGTCAACCCCGCCGGGACCAGTCCTCTTGTATTTCCACGGATATTTCTTGGCATTGGGCAGATATTGAACAGGCTGCACAGGATTTACAGACACAGTGACAGCTACGGGGACACCAGCGGGGCCCAGTTTACCAACGGCAGCTGCACCCGCTGAATCTACCTGGAGCCGAGCGCGGAGCGCCGCGGGCAGCCACGGGGGGCTCTCAGGGGCCAACAGACAACTCCAAGGATTCCGTTTATTTGATCATTTTAATACAGGAAATGCCAGACCAATCAACGGGAGGACAGCCCTTGCACAGACGCCTGTGTTCACTACGTGGACGGGAGGGTCTCCACAGCACGGGGGCACGCATGCATTTCCTTTGACACGGGCGGATGGAGAGCGCATAAATACCACAAGATAACCAGGTTCGGGGCCGGGCGCGGGGGGCGGGAGGGGAGACCACAGGCCACGAGGGAACCACGCTTCACAGGCAACGGACGCATGAAATACGGGACCTACACGGGACATTGCACCTCACCACGGGCATAATTTATATATCAAAAGAAAGGAGGCCATAGTATGCGTACGTGCGAGCAGCTCTGATCGGAGGCCACGGACGAGCGAGGTGGAGCCATGCACGGGGGAGGGCTTGCCCGTCTCCTCTCCCTCCGTTCTTGTCCCCGGCTTTCCCACGGTCACCCGCGATCGCGAGATGGATGAGCCCGCCTTGTCTCCATCTTGGGAAGTCCCATCAGTGTCCTCAGCCGCGTGCCCTGGGCTCCCTGGGGCGGGGAGGCACCCCGGAATCGAGAACTATGAGCCCCGCGTGTAAACACCTGCCCGGGCGGCGCCCTGGGGGCCGGGCCGGGGCAGGAGGAGGCCGGGGGGAGGGGGGAGGCGCAGCCGCCAGGCCGGGCAGGTGCCGCGTGTCGCCCGGGGCCCCGGCCGGGGGAGCAGGAGTGGTGGAGGAGAGGCATCCACTTTTGCAAGCAAAGCTGAAACGGCGAGGCAGAGCCTGTGTTTCTCTGCAACCTTCCGGACGCCGGGTCCCTCAGAACTGACTGGCGCTGCTGGGGTCACACTGTAACAAGCGGACGATGGAGGGGTCGCTCTTGGCACCTTTAATGAACTCTTCCAGGGACAGTTTGCCTGTGGGACGGCAGAGAGGAGATACGGGGAGGGGGTGAGCCAGTGCCCGGTGCCCCTCGCGCTTCCAGAGGTCACGGAGACGGCTCCCGGGTCCGGGACGCCCCCTCTGGTCTAAGTCTCGCACCTTCTCGAAGCGGGGCCCAAGGGAGGCTCCGCTCCCTTCGCAGGCGCTCCTGGAAACTCCCGTTTTGCTGTCACCGCTCGCTGCAAAGCACGGGGCAGCTTAAGGGGCATATCCAGTAAGACGGGAGCTGTGGCTTGTGGGGCAATTTAAATCCTTTTAGCAGTCACCCCAGGCTTTACGTAAGCAAGCCGTGAGCTGTGCAGAAAGAACACGGTCTCCGCCTCTCACCCATAACTACTTCAGAGCCGAGGGGAGCGCGGCTGGGTGGGTGGGTGGGTGGAGGGCAGCCGGGCGTCCCCGGACACTGCCCGGCCTCCGCTTGGCTGGCAGACCGGCTGGTTGCTGCTGTACTGTCACCCTTTGGGGTGGGGGACTCGAGGAGACCCGCCTTGCCGAGCGTCCAGCCGGCCCCCCCCCACCCTCTGTCCCTCCCGCACCGCCGAACCTGCCACTGTTGGGACGAAGAGATAGGAACGTGGGTTTGACAACCTCAGTGAGTTCCGGAGAAACCGTGACCCACACGGTCACTGCCCCCCTCTCCCAGGACGCACACGGGCAAGGACGTCGGGGGGAAGCTGGCTGTGCTCTGCCGGCTGATGCTTGGGCAGTCTGCAGCTGTGAGGCCGTGATATGTACCCCGCAGGACAGCAGTAAAGGGAGTAAGGAGCTCGTGGCCCGTGCCATGCCACCACGGGCAGGGATCTCCAGCCCCGACCTGACCCAGAGGACACACTCCGCGAGCGGCTTCCAGGAAGCCAAGTGAGGGGTCCGGAGGCGAGGATCCAGCCTCCCAGGCCGAGACCACCTGCCAGCCCCCTGCCGGAGAGGAACACCCCCTCTTGCGGGTCCCCAGTAGGGGGCAGGCAGACAGGCCCCTTGGGGAGACTAACCAGCCTCTAGGCTCCAGGCTGGGCTGGGAAGCACCCCCTTCAGAGGAGGAGAAACCGTCCAGGACCCTCTGCTTGCACGGAGGACGACTGTGTTTTCTTACTCTCCTGATGGCTGGTGGGGACTTTTACCGGCCACTCCCCCACCATCTGATGGCTCCGGGGTGGGGGTGGGGGGACGGGGAAGCTTCTAAAAGCACAGCCCCTTCCTCCTGGCAGACAGCAGGGCGGGTGAGGGGCTGAGGGGAGCCCTCGGGGGCTCTGGGGGTTCCTGAGCATGATCTGCGTCTCTGGGTCCGTCCGGCAGTGGTCGGGGTGCTCCTGGCACGCGGCCAGTCTCCGTTCACACGTATGGCTGGGCGGGGGGTGTGGACAAGACAGGGTGGTGCTGGAGAAAACCCATGGGCACCACTGACCCCTGGGGTGGCCGGAAAATAAGACAGAGTGCAGGGCCCCCCAGCTCAAGGGCTGGGCACCCCTGCTTTCGCCCTGATCCCTCCAACACCCACTCTTCCTTCCCTCCCCAGGCCCCAGGGACAGACGGACAGGGGCTCACAGAGGTGCCCGGCCCCACGGTGCACGGACTCAGGTTCACCAACAAGCAGGGAAGGCCACGGTGCGGGCCCAGCTGGGCCCGGAACGGGTGCGTGGGTCCCGGCAGGGGAGAGGGGCCCAAGGGCGACACTAAGAGCTTCCTGGGCATCGTCCCATTGAATCTCACCGCCGCCCGAGCCTGAATTTATCAACCCCATTTCCCAGAGGAGAAAACCAAGGCTCGGGCGAGCCAAGACTCCGTGCAGGTCTGTGGGCATCTGGAGCCTGTGCCTTGCTACCCTGGAGGGTGAAAGACGGGTTTTAAGGGAGCCCAAGGGCAATGCCAGACACAAGGCGGTCTTGTTTGACATGTGGACGAGTTTGGGAAACTTCCCTTGCTGTCCGATGTGTCCAGGGTGCTCTCTGCCGCCTGCGGTCACACCGTAAACGTCATGCCTGGGCTGGCTCAGTCCTCGGACTCATGTGCCAAAAGCGCTTGAGAGTTTACCGAGCACTTCTTCACGCATTCACTGAATTCACTTCACGCATTTAACCTCCAGGATGACAGGGCCGGCAAGAGGCACGGACCCGCCCTTGCAGGGCTACCTCCCCCTGCATGGATCCTACCGAGCCTCAGTGCTGAGGCAGAGGACGACACACGGAGCATGTCCTCCGCGTACGGCCACCACCACTGCCCATCTGTCCCCACCAGTCCTGCTGCAGTATGGCCCCAGGGACCCTGCCACGGCTGTTGCAGGCCACGGGGCACCGGGGAGCCTGGCAGCGCAGGATGACAGCAAAGCAAAGGTTTCCCACCATCCGGGCCCCTTGATGCACCTGCCCCCCGGGTGCCTCCCCCTCCCTGGGACACGCCGATGGGGCTGACGGTCTCCCTCATTTTAGAAGTGAGGGCGCTATGGCTCAGGGGCGGGGGATAGGACATGCCTTGAGGACAGAGCCAGGATGCAGGACCGGGTCTCTCTGACTCTGAATCCTGCTTCTTCCCTCACTACAGCTGCACGAGGCCAGGGGTGGGCTGGGAGAGGCCCGGGAAGCCGCAGAAGGGGCCAACCACATCTTTGCCCTCAGCCGCCCTGCACAGACACACGCGCACACACACACACACCCACTCCTTACCGTCATTGTTGGTGTCCATCTGCCGGAAGATCTTGTCCGTTCGTTTCTCCGGGGTGGACTCGTCCTCGGGCATTTTCATCACAGAGGACACCATCTTGTATATAGCCTGCAAAGAGACACGCAGAAGATGTGCTCGGAGATTCTGGAATGTTTCTGGGCAGATGGGGCCGGCGTGAGCTTCCACGCAGCTCACGGCAAGGCGCGAAGAGGTCGGGATGTAGCAGCCTTCGGGACCCTTCCTCAGCTTTCCAGAGGAACGTTTCTAGAATGTTCCACGGTGACTATCGCAGATGGCATGCTGAGCAAAGGAAGCCAGACCCATTTATGTGAAGTTCAAGGGCAGGCAAAACAACTCCACAGTGACAGGGGGCTGAGACTGGGGGGCTGTCTAGGGTGGGAGGTGGGACAGTGCCCGGGGAGGCCCTTGAGGGAGCCTTCCGGGGGGCTGGGAACTCACCTCCGTAACTCACCAAGGGTGGTGGGCACACAGACATATATGTATACGATCCACATGCTGCACAGAAAGCTGTGAGCATCTTACTGTGTGTCATACCTCAGTCTAGAATAGGAAAGATTTAGTCCCTGAAACCCATAGGGAGAAAACCAGCCCCAGAAAGGGGCAGCAGTGAGGTGACACGGGTCTCTTCAGAAGGATAGAAGACCTTCTCTTTAGAGCACTGCCATCCGCGGGCTCACCACCACCACGGGCCATCCCTGTGTGTCTCTGTCCCAGGGGCCCAGCCAGGACACGCGTCCCCGTGCCGTGGTGGGCACAGGCGTGCGTGTGGAGGGGCCACGAGGAGGCCAGCGACCATCAGAGTAACATGCAAGGAGGAAGGGGCTTCCGTGAAAGTGGCCTGACTGATACCCCCATTCCTGAAACAACAGACCAAGAACAGCAAAAGTCTGAGACTTATTATAACTTAAAAGCAGGGCATTAAAAACACAAAAACAAAACCCAAAAAAGAATGGTCCTGAGTGAGTTTTCCCATATGTATTATGTTCCCCTGCTCCTTGCCCCCTCTCTGTTTTCAGGGCAGGGGCAGGCCTGGCCTGGTCCCGTCTCCCACCAGCCTCACGGCCCAGGTGAGCTGTGCCACACGGGTGTGCATCTTCCTGAGACAGGACACCCTCCTGGGCCCGGGCCACCCCTCCTGCCCAAGTGCAGAGCCAAAGGCAGCACCAAGCACCTCCAAGGACTTGGTAGGTAGGCTTCTGAAGGACTTAAAACAGCAGTCCATTCTGGGGCAGCTGGGAGGCTCAGCCGGTTAAGCATCCGACTTCGGCTCAGGTCAGGATCTCGAAGTTCATGGGTTCCAGCCCCTCGTCGGGCCCTGTGCTGACAGCTCAGAGCCCGGAGCCTGCTTCGGATTCTGCGTCTCCCTCGCTCTCTGCCCCTCCCCTGCTCACACTCTGTCTCCCTCTCTCTCTCTCTCTCAAAAATAAACATGAAAAAAAATTTTTTTTTCTTAAATTCAAAACACCAGTCCGTTCTGAGAAAGATGGAGGGATGGGTATCCTACCTGGCAAGCTGAGGAGCTATGCGAGGGGACAGGGGAAGGGCATGCCTGGTTGCAAAAGGGCTGACGGGTAGGGCGGGATGAAGACATTCCGGGGAGACAGATTTCTTACTTCTCCCACCCCTTATAGCTACGGACCGGAAGCGACGAATGGACCACAGAGTTCCCCAAACCTGTGTCGATTTATTCTTTGTGAAGACCACCTATTTGAGAAATGGGTGAAGACCACCTATTGAGAAACAGGCCACTCGTGGCCGGTTTGATGCTCTTTGCTCAAGACTTCGTTCCTGAGCTAAGAAGCCGCTTCCTTCCATGTAGAGAACGCCTCTTCTGGGGAATTCTAGAACCGGCTCCCCCAGGCTCCAGGAGAGGGGGCACAGGGGGGGCACCAGGAAGGAGCAGCTCCGGGGTCCCTCTGGCGAAGTGAACAAAACTTGGTTTCTTTCTGGAAAACAGCCTCACCTGCCAGAGCTCCTGACAGGCGCGAAGGTGAGGCGAGAAGGTCTCATGAAGAGGTGTTCCTCCTGCGTCTGACTTATTCCGGGGCCACTAACGCTTCCGTTCTGCTTTACAACTGCGCGTTCCCGGGGACATTACAAGCTGCCCGTTGCATTCTCGAATACGGGGATTCGAAAAGGTCTCCTAGCAGGCGCCTTCCACAAGTATCAAGGGACCCCTGAATTGTAATTTTCAGCTCTGTTCTTTCTTAGGGCATCACCTCTCCGAGGCTCAGATTTTGTGAAATGCAGAGAAGGGCGCTGGCGCACAGGGTCGTGAAGAAACAGATCAGAGCCCTTAGGCCCCGGGCCTGACGCATACAAGCAACTGATCGAGAAACCCGGGCTCTTATCATTCCTATTGCAAGGCCCCGCCGGGTTAGGTGACAGCCGGGCACCTTCAAAAGCGCACGGTGCGGGGTGGGGGAGGGGGCGCCCCGGCCGAGAATGACCCGACGCCACGGCGACCGCCACACGCGTGGGGGGGGGGGGGGGGGGGGGGCCGGCGTGGCGCGGAGCCGTACCTGCACGATCTCCAGCATCTCGCTGCGGCTGATGTAGCCGTTGCCGTCCAGGTCGTACATGCTGAAGGCCCACTTGAGCTTCTGCTCCAGCTTGCCCCGCGAGGTGACGCTCAGCGCGATGATGAACTCCCGGAAGTCGATGGTGCCGTCCCCGTTGGTGTCGAAGGTGCGGAAGACGTGCTCGGCGAACTTGGAGGCGTCGCCGTAGGGGAAGAAGTTGGCGTAGATCTTCTTGAACTCGTCCACGGTCAGGTGGCCGGTGGGGCAGTCCTTGAGGAAGCCCTTGTACCACTCCTGCAGCTCGTGGTCGGTGAACTCCGTGTTCTCACGCAGGTCCTGCAGCACCTCGGGCCGCAGCTTGCTGTTCTGTTTGCCCATGGTGGCCGGCGGCTACACCTGCAAGACAGGGCCATCAGCCGGGGGCACCCGGGGCCCGTCCCCCTGCCCCCCCCCCCCCCGCCCGCCGCCTGCAGCCATCGTGGGGCGGCCGAGAAACTCCCCCTGCGTGTCGCGCACGGAGGGGTGGAGACGCCACCGCCGTGCGTGGGAGGTCTCGGCCCGTCTAGGACACCCTGCAGGAAGGTGGACCCTGAGTCCCGCACCCCTGGCAAAGCCGAGCTGCCCCATGCTTGCAGCGAAAGACACATTCTGACTTCCGGAATGTGGAAATGACTCTGTGTGTGTGTGTGTGTGTGTGTGTGTGTGTGTGTGTAGGGGGGGATCGCAACTTAAAATCAGCGGAATGAGGTGCCTATCAGGTGTCCACTGGGTCTGTACAAGAGTTGAGGATTCAGTCCTCACCCTCCTGACGAAGGTCCTGCCATGTGGAGCGCACCCCCGGACCCCGGGGTCTGAATAGTTCTTTCTTTCCTCTCTCAGGCACCACCTTCCGGCTTTCCCCTCAGAACAGGTGTCCAGAAACTTTTCAGGAGTCCCCTCTCTGTTTTGCCTCTGAGAAACTCCCGGGGATGGGGGGCGGGCGGTGGGGTGGAACTAGAAGGGGCCCGGGACAGTCCTCGATTCTCAAATGTCACCCGTAAGCGACCAGGCACCCGTGGGAGCACAGAACCTGCTCCCCCCAGCGGTTTCCCACCCAGCCTGCACAGAAGACCGGTCCTGGGGTGGTGTCACTATTAGACACGGACACAGCTGTCACCTCACAGCCTCATTTTATTTGCTGCCTCTGGCAGTAACACACGAACATGGGTTCATCATTTTTCGAGCACGAAGGAAAACACAGTGAGAGGAAGATGTCTCCTGCCCCAGTCCCAGAGGGGACCACTCTGAATGGCTTGTGTGTTTGTAAGCTCTGAACAGTATGCACCGAATCCCCATCAGGAAGGGGAACAGATGTGGTTCATCTCGTCTCCCCGGCATTTCCTCCTTCGTCCCCTCCTGGGCTTTATTGGTTTTATGACACATATCCCTGTTTTTACTTGTTATCTTTATAACTCTAAATTATACACTTCAAGTTCCCTTCCTAACTCCTATGGAGGGCGGTTTGGCAATGTCTTTCAAAATTGCAAACGCCCAGCTATCCCATTTTGAGGAACGTCGCTAAAGACACTTCGACCTGTGCGAACAGCCCGTGCACGCTGCTGCTTCCTGAGCCGCTGTCTGTAATAATAACGCAGGCCTCCGTCATCACGTACCGAGAAGCAGCGATCAAGACGCATTAAAAAACAATTTTTTTTAATGTTTATTTATTTTTGAAACAGAGAGAGACAGGGAGTGAGCGGGGCAAGGGGCAGAGAGAGAGGGAGACACAGAATCCAAAGCAGGCTCCAGGCTCCGAGCTGTCAGCCCAGAGCCCGACGTGGGCTCGAATTCACAAACCATGAGATCGTGACCTGAGCCGAAGTCGGACGCTTAACTGACTGAGCTGCCCAGGCGCCCCTCAAGATGCATTTTTAAGTGAAAGGAGAAAGTTCAGAGCAGCTACCTAGTTTGCTACCATTTGTGAAAAAAGAAAACACTATTTGTGTGCATATTTCTGTGTCTGGAAGGACCTATTTAGGACATAACACTGGCCAGAGAGAGAGACGGCTGACGGCCAAGAGCCGGACGGGGAGTTTTTACCGTAAATCCTTTTGCAGAAATTTTAAAATGCCAAACTCTGTGTATGTATTTTCTATCCGAAAGCTAAATATACAAAAATAAAAATAACCAAACCTCTATTTCTTGGTCAAGCACCTTGACTCTTGGTTCTCTCTCCATAAGATCAAGCTATCAGTCCCGCCGCTCCTTCCGTCCTTATCAGCTTCTGTCGTGGGCACTGGTATTTTGACAGAGTCAGGGTTTACAGTCTCTTTCTGTTTTCTTACCTATAGGTTGGCCCTAAACAGTGGACACCAGCAAGTGCCTGAGTAAGTTGGCTGTCAGCTTCCTGGTTAGGAGAGGCAATGTCAAGGGCAGGACCAATGCAGGGGGATCTGCTTCTGCCCCACCCGAGTCCACCATGAGGTCACCTCGCCAACTGCAGTGTGTTCTAGAACGAGGCCACAGGGTCCAGATGGGGGATCTCCCGTGCCTCCACTGGCCAGCTCTCTGACCCACCCCAGGGATTGGGGTGGCATGGGCCTCCTAACACGCTCTGGGAAGCCCCCCAAAAGTTCGGGTGCTAACATATAGCTGATTCAACTTCCGGTCCTTTTGGAAATTCAGATGTTTTCCACGACCACTGTGGTTTCTACGTTAAAAAAAAAAAAAAAAAAAGTGAAAATCGAAACATCAGACACCAAAATGTCTGGCAGAAGAAGACAATCAAGACACCCGTTAACATCTCTGTCCTGTTGGAAAAAGCTCTAAGCCAGCTTTGGAGATGTGGGCTCCCTCTGGATTCTGCGTTTTTTACGATCGCTCTTGGGGCCCCAGCCAGACGAGCTCCCGGGTCCTTCCAGGTGTCACCCTGGAGGGCCTGATGACGGCACACCAGGATGGCTCTGTGCCCAGAGAGCCCTGCCGGGTGGGCAGGGCCCCGTGCCCCAGAACTGTGAGCGCAGGATGCCCGGGACGGCTCAGCGTGGCAGGTCTGTCTCCTCAGGCGCCCTCACGTTATGGTTGACTCCCCCAACAAAACAAACAAACCAAAAAAGATGTTGAGGTTTTAAGCCCTAGGACCTGTGACTATAACATTATTTGGAAACGGGGATGTAGGAAGTTAGGATGAGATTATTGGGGTGTCCTTAGAAAAAGGTGACAGTTGGGTACAGACAGTACAGAAGGAAGCCACGTGGAGAAGACAGAGCCATCCACAAGCCCAGGAACACCGGAGGTTTCCAGAAGCCAGAACAGATGCTTCCCTACAGCCTTCAGAGGCCCCTGCCCACACCTTGACTCCCAGCCTCCACGGCTGTGAGGGAATACGTTCCTGCTGTTTAAGCTGCCTGGTCTGTGGGACCTTGTTAGGGCAGCCTGAGCTGACAGACACCAGGGGGGGCGCGCATGTGCATGGCTCTGCTGGGTCAGGCGCCCCTCAGCCCCACAGATGAAGCCCCTTGCCCACCAGACCCAAGGATGGGAGCTGAGGGCACAGGAGAAGCCGCCTGGGCCTCGGGCCAGGTGCCCATCCTTCTCTGCCCGTCCATCTGTCCATCCACGGGCTCGCCTGGCACTCCAAGGCGGGGACCAGATCCAGGCAGCCCCGGGTGTGACCCTGACACCCGTCCCCTGAGGCTGGTCCCCTCACTGAGGCGCCTCTTGCCCACGCCAGCCTCCTGGGTGCCGTGTTCTCGCACACGCACGTGCACACACACGGGGGGAACTCGAGTCCGGGAGGCCCCTGGTGCCGCGTGGGGGCCCCCGAGGGTGACTCTGATGAAGCTACACCAGCCACCGAGCGGGCAAACCAGGCAGCAGGCAGGGCCCTCCGGAGCTCAGAGCCGTGGACGCCCTCTGTGCTGTCCCCAGCGAATTCTCCCTGCTCCCGTCAGGATCCCTTTAGTAACCTGCTCACCGCACGCCTGCCTCTGTCCGTTCTGTTTGTTTTTTTAATTAAAAAAAATTTTTTTTAACGTTTATTTATTTTTGAGACAGAGAGAGACAGGGCATGAAGGGGGGAGGGTCAGAGAGAGGGAGGGAGACCCAGAATCCGAAGCAGGCTCCGGGCTCCGAGCTGTCAGCACAGAGCCCGACGCGGGGCTCGAACTCACAGACCGCGAGACCGTGACCTGAGCCAAAGTCGGCCGCTTAACCGACTGAGCCGCCCAGGCGCCCCTGTCCATTCTGTTTAAACAGCCTCCCAGCCTCCTCCATATCCTGTCACTCAGGACTTCTGAACGGCAAACTCTGGACTGCAGAACTTTTAGGCCGGTGGCCCGGCAGGTCGCCTGCGACTCCCAGGGTGGGGTGACTCACTGTGTGGCTTCTCCAAGGCAGCCCCACCTCTCTGTGTCTGCAGAGCAAGGAGGTGGGTGACGGGCCTCGGAGCAGCACCCGACCCAGGGCTCCCAGCCGTGACCTACCCGCCCCCCCACCCGGCCAAGACTTCACACACTTCCGGCCCGGTGTTACCTGTGCTTGAAAAAGGACTCATCTTCCATTTCCCTCATCAGTTCAGCTGCTGTTAAACCCTCAGCTTTTCCATGCTCCTCATAAACTGGGGAGGTCTCCCGGCCAGCGTCTGGAGGGTGGAGAACACAGGCCTCCCCCCCAACGCGCACAGCGGGCGGCACCTCGGGTGGCTTCGTCTGCACCTGCTTCCCTCGCTTCCCCCGCCCCTGACATCCTCACGGGGGACGGCGTAATGCGGTGTGTGGCCAGGGAGGACCAGCGCGAGCAGGACGGGACAGCCACTGCTCTAGACCCGCGTGACCCGAATTCACCTGGGAATGTGACTGTATTCCGAGACGGGGCCTTTAAGAGATAATTAAGGTAAAATGAGGTCACTGGGGTGCGTCCTAATCCAATCTGCCCGGTGTCCTTAGAAGAGGGGCTTGGGACACAGACGGAGGGAAGGCCGTGTGAGGTCACAGCAAGACAGCCGTCTCCAAGCCAAGGGGAGGCCTCGGAAGGAACCGAACCTGCTGACGCCTTGATCTCAGACCTCTGGCCTCTGGGGCCGTGAGAAAATCAATTCCTGCTCTTGAAGCTGCCCGGTCCTTGTTACTTTGTTGTGAAAGCCCTGGGACACTAAGACAGCTGTCCCTGGGCACTGACCTGAGCAACAACAGTGGGGCAGAACCCCGTGCCGGGCACCGTGCGGTTCCCCCAATCTCACTCCTGAGCACCAGCAGCAGGGACAACCAGAAGGTCCATGGACTGTGGGACAATTGGCTTACTGTCAGGCCCTTCGCGTAGATCAGTCCCACCTTACCAGCGGGGAACCAGCGCTAGAGGCCCGGGAGGCGAAGGCAGCACTCGGCTCAGGCCCCACATCTTGCTGAGGGCAGCCCGGGGGAGGTGGGTCCACGTGGCCCCGCAGGGCAACACGGTCACAAACAGCCACCTTGTGTCGTTAATGGCACATCCTTTGCCCTGATTAGCAACCCTGCCCTTTTCACCAGGGAAACAAGCGGGCTTCTGTGAAGTGCTAGGCTCTGAGGGCTCAGGATCGGTCCCTTTAGGACCCACTCACCTCCCTGAACACCAAATCGCCCCTCCGAACAATGCTATCAGTTTGCCTCAGAACGCGTGTGTGATGTATACACTCACAGACCCCACAGAAATGGCCAAATTCCTCGCACCTCCTCTGCCCGAGGTAACAGGTGTTTATGGAAAGGAAGGTACCAGATCCGGGAGAGGGACGAGGCCGGTCAACCCAAAGCTAGAAGGTCACAGGCAGAGGGCACGGCGATGTGCCTGGGGAGCAACTTCGTGCTTGGCCAGACCCTTCCCCAGTGTGTCACCTTCGGGTGACACACAAGACTGAGAATCCGGACTCCCAGCCCCTCCCTCTCCATGGGCTTCCTGAGTATCACGACAGTGTGGTGTGAGGGGGCCTCCTTCCAGGACTAGGGCTCCTTCCCGCTCTGATAGTCTAAGACCCCTGGGTCTAGAGGTCCAGGCCGAAGATTCCTGTGCCTGGAGCTGAGGTAGGGAAGGCTCTCCTCCCAAGAGGTGACCCTCTCTGAAGAAAGGCATCGAGTCCGGGAAGGTGGTACAGGATTCCCTGGAAGAATCTGGAAACGTGTGGTCTACAGATCTGTGTGCCTCATCACACCCCACACCGTGTCCTGAGCCATTTAATTGTGGGGATGCTTGCCCACACGTGTCCACCAGCCGGTGCTCTGCTCCCCCAAATCCCAAGCCCAGGAGTGCAGGCCGCCCCGGCTCTCAGCCTGTTCTCGGGGCCTGGTGCCAGGCTGGGTGCACGGGGGGGGGGGGGGGGGGGGGGGGGGTCTGTTCCAGCCCATCCAGCCCTCTGAATGTGCACCCTGGTTCTCGGCGCTCTGGGCTGCTTATGGCACAGGCACCTATGGATGGGGCACAAGATGTAACGTGACGGGGTGGGGGGGATGCTCCAGGGAGGAATCACTCCTTTTCCATGGAGGGGACAAGACAGTTTGCCTAGGAAGACAGCACGTAGAATCAAAACTTAGGCCACCTCGGGGCACCTGCGTGGCTCAGTCAGTTAAGCGGCCGACTCTTGATTTCGGCTCAGGTCATGACCTGACGGTTCGTGAGTTCAAGCCCCGTATCGGGCTCTGCACTCACAGCGAGGAACCTGCTTTGGATCCTCTGTCTCCTTCTCTCTGCCCTTCCCCTGCTTGCATTCTCCTCTCTCTCTCTCTCTCAAAAATAAATAAATGTAAACAAACTCAGGCCACCTCTAGGGAGCACACACCAGACACTAGGGCACTGGGAAGGTGGGGGTCATGCTTGGCCAGGCCGGGAGAAGGCAACGTCATCTCCGTCTTAGAGACAAAGAAGTGAGGCTTCCACGGGGCACGTGCTTGTCTGTGACCTTCCCCTTTCATTGCCCAGGTCTATGGGCGGTGATGGAGGCCGCCACGGTGCCCCCAGCTGGCATCCACTCTGCCATGAAGTAAGCCCATGAATACGAAATAAATCTCCCCGTGCACTGCCAGTCCCTCACTGGACCGGCTCACATGTGCTTACCAAAGACTCGGACGAAACGGTTAATACCAAGAGCTTCGTTTTAGCTCTCTCCTGGAGGCTCTCAGCCCAAAGCAAGCGGCCTCGCAGGGACGAGGGACAGCGGAACCCTGCATGCACGGTGACCTCTCTCTTACTAATTAAGCCAAGGCACCAACCTTATTGACGACTGGCCGGCTGGAAAGACAGACGACAAAAAGCCAGCGTTTCTGCAAAGACAAAGCCATCACCCCCATTTCCCAGCAGCAACGTCCCCTCCCTCCCCCGGCCCCGGTGGCCAGGCAAACAAACACCCAACCCTCATCGGTAGACCAGAAAATCTCACTCTCCTCTCCACTGACGGATGGGGTGAAGAACGGACGTGCCAGGAAGGGTGATCAATTTGGGATCAGAGCCACCTCTCACTTGGCTTGAAAAGCCTCGTGGCCACGCAGGGCTTGGATCAGACAGGCAACGGCCTTTCGAGCATGTCAAAGATGACATTTTAATTCACAGTAATGAAGGAAGGAACGGGGAGGGGGTTAATGTAGCGCTTACGCCCATCTCTCTGGCTCTCGGTGACTCTGTTATTGTTTTTAATGTGCTAAATTAAAAAAAAAAAAAAGCACGCATGTAGCTGGGGAACCCTAGGAAAATATTTAACCCCAAGTAGGTCCTGCCAGCAAATTAAAGCCTTTTTAATGGCAGGGTTCTACCAACCGCCTGGTGAGGCTCTTGGGAACCAAGGGCTCGAATGTGCCATTAATCACAGCTCCACGCTGGCTGGTGGCGTGGGTCACATTTAATCCATTGCTTTAAAATGCTTTCAAGTGAGATCTCCAGAGCTCACTGGGCCACGCAGATTTACAAACACTTGGAGAGAGACAGACGGGGAAAGGCTGGAAGAACCAAGTCCTTACAAAAGGCCCACGCTCCGGGTGAGGCTGGGAGGGCGTCTGCTGCGAATCTGAACTTCAAGGGACCAGAGGGCTTTTGGGGATGACTGCTTCCTCTGTCTGGGGTAGAGCAGGAAAGCAGGGGCTGGAGGGACAAGCAGAAAACAGGCGATTTGTGCCGTTTCCCATGCAGCATAAGACCTGGTTCTTTCTCCTGGTGACCCATTAACAAACGGACTAATGCCGAGAATCCGTCCTTCTTGTCTCCAAGTAAGCGGGTCAGAGGCAAGCCGCATGCAGCCTTGGTTTCTAGCGCAGCTGCTCTGGGGAGGGGCCAGTCCTGTCCCAAGGGGTCTGTGACCGCTGTCAGAACCAAAGCAAGGGAGCGGCGCGCTTTGGGGCGGCTCAGGCTGCAACGCGGCTGGGCGGACGCTAGAGGGCGCAGGCAGGCAGGATCCTCGGACCGAAATGGAGACCCCGCCTTCCCGACCCCGCCCCCCACACCAAGCCACCTCCACGTCGCGGAGGGGTCTCAGTCTCTCTGTCTATAAGCTAGACACGTCCAACAAAGTAACCACCAGCCACATGTGCCTATTGAGCACGTCAGATGTGGCCCGTCTGAATTCGTATATGTGCCCTAAGAGTATCAAATACACACTGGGTTCTGACAATACATAAAAAATAATGTAAACTATCTCAGAGTCATTTTTCTATCCCGATTACATGTGGAATGATAAACGATACCGTCTGAGATATCGTGAGTTAAATGAGTCATGTTGGTAACGTGAATCTCATCTGTTCCTTTTTACCTTTTTAACGTGGCCTACCAGGAAAGTTAACATTACATATGAATGCGGCCGATTCTGTATTTCTAGTGGCTGCCAGCACTCGGTAGCTCCTTGGGACAGTAGATCTGGGGCCACCAAACAAGAACCCTTGAAGCCCGTTAGCACCCTGTTTACAGGCCCGTTGCAAACTGCCACCCAGCTGGGAGGGGTCTGTTTGTTTCACTCCTAGGTGCCCACAAAAGAAAGGGTGCCCACAGGCATTCACATCTCATTCACAAGGACACAAGTGAGTCCCACAAGTTTCAAGACCTCTGCTAGAGGCCAGCTGCAATGACGGCCTACCTAGGTCCTTAAGGTGAAGGAGCGGCAGAAAGGGGGTGGTCCTCCTCCACTTCTGGGAGAACAGAAGCCCCTGGGCGACATCTGGGGGAAGAGGCGGTCAGTGACAGACACCCTTGGGAGCGGACAGTTAACAGGGCGTGCCCAGATCCAGATTGAGCTCACTGACTTCCAGGAGCTCATTTTCAGAGGGACTTCCTGAAAACCTGCTGCATCCAGTTTTACCGGCTGGATGGGCTCGAGACCCGTGACCTTGATTGAGAACTGAACTTGATTGAGAACCAAAAACACTCCTGACTTCTGTACCCATCGCCAGCAGCTTAACTCCCCAGGACTTCCTAAAGCTTTAAAATAAAAGGAGGGAAGGAGGGAGCTGGCCAAGGCAGAGAACTCCCCTTCCGGTCTCGAACCTTCCTTTCCACTTAGCCGAGATTGGAATGCCCTAAGTGAGGGCTGGGAGACGGGGCAGGGTGGGGGGGAGAAATGGGGGAAAGGAGAGAAAAATCCCCAAGAGAATGTTCTGTCCCTCGAAGAAGCTGCTAATGCCAACAGGAAGAGGAACTGTGTGTGTCCCTCCCTATATACCGTGTGCCTCCGAAAACACTGCTTCATGGCCTCGGCTGCCCAGCAAACTTCTACTCAACCAGCAAAGCCCAACTCAGACGCTCCTTATTCAGGGATGTATGTCCTGGGCCCCGAAAATTGCTCTTCCCTCTGACCCCCTTCCCATTTTTTAACCCGTTTCTAATATGACCTCAGCTTGTGTAACACCGTTTCCTTGTGTCCTTCCTTCATTAGATTGTGAGCTTATTGAGGAAAGAGAATAAATACTTCGTTCATGCCAAACCATGTTCTGGCCCCAAGGCCTTTGCCTTTGCTGTTCCCTACACCTGGTCTCAAGGCGCACCCCCTCAACGTCCACGTCTTTGCATCTTCTTGGGGGTGCCTCCTCCAAGGAACCCATCTCAAATACATTGGCCCCCCCACCCCCTGTTCTGTTGCCCAGAACAGGGTCTGGCACACGACTGGTGCTCAATAAATAGATTTGAAATAATGGTTATGTGTCGTTCCAAGGGCCTGGCACGATGCCCGAGTGAATGAGCCGACGAGTGAGTGAATGGGCTTCTTCTAGGACCCTCTTGCTCTAATATTTTGTGACTTCGCCAGTATCCGGGACTCGGGAAGGAACGTATCATGGAACAGGATGGTAAAGTGCTCTCTTGCTTAGGCCTCAAGCTCCAAGAAGGGGCATTCCATAATTCAGACTTGGTATCTTGGAAAGTTCCATTTACTGGCACAGGCACAGCCACAGCACAGTAGAGGGCCCGCCTTGGGTGTGTCAGGCCAGGGGCTCCCTTCACCAACCCGGTGCCCATCTCCTCCCTCCCCCGTGAACATGCCCCCAGCTCGGTAGGTGGCCCAGGGGCCTTACTGCCGCCCTCCAGCGGGGGTCACCTGAGTGGCGGCGCCCCCCCCC